>NC_136276.1:10703390-11208390 GCF_964198595.1 Lampetra fluviatilis
CTGGAAAGCGAAAAGCAATATGAAGATGTGTACACTTGGATTCCACTGAGAGACGGAAACAGGAGCACAAGGACTAGAGATATGTGCAGGTTAGAAACCTCATTGTGACTGTGAAGCAAAGTAAGTGGGCCTGGGCAGGACACATCAACGATGGCCAATGGTTGAGACCAATGACAGAATTACACCCAAAGGAGACAACACTCCCAAGAGGATGTCCTTTATGGAGATGCAGCAGTAAATTCATCTCATGTGGAGGTGCAAGATGGATCGTTTCCTCACAGGGTGATGAAAAATGGCAGCAGCTTGGAGCGGCTTTCATCCAACAGCGGAAAGAGCATGACTGACGATGATTACACGAGCTTACCACAGCCCCGCTCATCAGAGTTGTCACGACAGTCGTCCATGCCGTTACACACAGCCCACGTCGGGACGCAGCGGTAGTTGGTCCTGCAGGCGAACTCTGTGTGGTTGTCACACCGGTGGCTCGGACCCACTGCACGCACACGACGATCGACAGAAACTTTGAGAAGGGCAAATGGATCCATCAATGCAGTTATTGAGCACAGTAAGAGCAAGTGCTGACGATATGTCTTGTCCCTTGCTCCAGTTATAAAGTGGATTGTCAGCGACATGGATACTACATTTTTACTTATAATTCATTATCCTCATTCTTATATAACTGGGCACTTATTTATGATTGAGTTCATGTATCTAGATAAATAAATGGAATAAAAGTGCAGCACAAAAGACACGCCACCACTCCTCTTCCCAAGAGGGAAGATGCCTCTATAAGCTTGTCATTTACCTATGATGGAAGGCATTTCCTCTAGAAGCATGTAATGATTTATCCCCAGGAAATTTGATGAATTGTCAAGTATCAGCCAAAATGTTATTCAAGAATTGATTATTATTGTTGTCTGGTTTATACTGTCTTGTTTGAGCTGCCTCATTTGTCCAGGCTTGATTATTCTTTCTTGTTTTTTCTATTAGTTTAAAAGTACCATTTGCACACGATTTGTGTATGACTTGCACAGTTAATATATAATATACTCTTTCCCGCATAATTCGACACATGTATCGTGAGCTGAGGTATTGATTTACATGATTAAATCGATGAATCATTATATCTCTCGTTTAACTGTGCTCGCTAAAAGGAATGATGAATGACGGTGTAGAATAACGATGAGTGGCAGCTAAGTGACGGAACACAACGTAGACGACATCCACAGAGGAGATGGAGTGCTGAAATCGGCTCGTGTGCAGGTGCTAGGTGGATTGTTACACAGCAGGATCGGAAGGGATGGTGATGGCTTGGGAAGGCCTTCATCCAGTAGTGGATTGAAGTGTGTTTCGCAGGCACGTGCCATTTTTATGGCAGAGAGCGCAGCAGACGACGGTATGTTTGTATGTATGTATGTACGTATGTTGAACTTCATTCACACCGTACGTAGCCAACCGTGCTAATCGGAGGTGCAGGAGGACAACAAAATCGACACAAAAAGCAGTTCTGAAGATATTAGTTCTCAATCTAGATTTAAAAGTGCATAGCTCCAGTGGCTTCCTAGTATCGGAAGAGCGTTCCAGACGGCCGCAGAGCGCATCTGATGGCCAGCCAAAAGCCGCTGCTGCGATGATGACCGGAGTTCACGTGATGGAGTATGCTCCTTGACGAGATCAGCAATGTGTTGTGGACTCACTGCAGGTGTCGTGAGGCTCGTCAGAGCCATCCCCACAGTCGTCGTCCACGTCACACACCCACGAGCGGGGGATGCAGCGCCCATTGTTGCAGCGAAACTGCCCCGGGGCGCATGTGCGCGCGGCGCAGGTGGCGGAGTCCTCATCGCTGCTGTCCTGACAGTCCGGCCCGCCGTCGCACAGCCACGCCGCTGGGATGCAGCGCTTATTCATGCACTGCCACTGGTTGCTGTTGCACCGGTGGTTGACTGTGCGTGCACACACGCAACATAGAACGGCATCAGATAGAGGGAGCGTGCAGTTGGGTCGATACGGGCGAGCGTTCGAGGTTCAGTTGGCAGTTGGCAGGGGTAAAGCGATGCAACTCACAGCATAGGGTGTCCTCCTCGTCCGAGCCGTCGGGGCAATTGTTGTTGCCATTACAAAGGAGGTTGGAGCTGGTGCAGTTGCCGTCGCGGCACTGGAAGCGCCCAATGGGGCAGTAGCGGTGAGGGCACGTCGCCGGCTCGTCCGAGGCATCGCGACAGTCCCGTTGCCCATCACACTTCCACCAAATCGGGATGCACCTGTCAAAGTGCAGAGACAAAAACCACACATTTTGGACGTCATCAGGACTATTTTTCAGCAAAGCTGATCTGGTTAATATTTTTCCACCATTAATATTCCTGATTTTAAGCCAGCAGTGTTTTGACCCATAATTGATGGTGAAGATTCTACAAAAAAATTGCCTGTCTTGTGCATATCCTGAATGTTGAGTAGACAATATTATGCTTGTAAAGTTCAATTGATTGATCGATTAAAATCGATTACTACAGTCACAATATATGCAACAAACCGATGTTTTTGAATTAATATATATTGCATGTGATTGATTAATGGAAACCTTGCAGCCACGATAGATTCAGAATGCACAAGGGAAGACATTTCCATTTTTTTCTATCAAAATATTACTAAACATGACAACGTATAACTTTGTAGGTGGAGTGAATCATTATATATCTTGAATATCTAGGAAAATACATAAACGATATCATGGGACCTCCTTTGCCAGTACCAAAATATGAGAATAGGTTTTCCCCTTGTTTCTGGCAACAAAACAGGTGCGAAGATGTTAAAACACTAAAACCTTTTACAAGGAATCATGTCTGCATTAACCACAATACTTGTGGTCAGAATGCAAAAAAAAACGTACTCTGATAATATATGCATTATCTTTGAAACTGATTGGTCCACACCAGACAGCTTCTTTTGAGCCTCATCTCAACCTGCTCTGACCAATATGGTGGTGTATGGTCGAGGAAATCCTATGACTGATGTGGAATTGAAAGGCCTTTATTCAGCAGTAAATTGACAAAGAGCTGTACAATTACACATTAATTAGTTTTTGGACCTCTATATACAACTTGTTTACACCTGTCCAGACACACGCAAAAATAGTGCTGTATCTGTATTTTTGTTATTTTGATTCCTTAACACTGCACTCTGCTGATTTGTATTTAATGTTACTGTTGTTTTTGGGTCTGGTGTGGGATTTACATCCGTGCCTCTCTTACATTTTGTACAAACCTCTTTCAACCTTTGGCGTGTCGATAACACGATAACTTTTTTTTTACTCTGCAAACATAACACTTTTTTTTACTATGACGGTATCTTTCTTCACAGTGTAGTAGTGCGGCACCGTATTTAACGGTTGCTTTGCTGTCTTCTGTGGGTTCTGCGGCCTTGCCTCTCATCGTCCTGGCAACGGAACTGGGTGCTGGTGCAGCGGGCCAGGCAGCGCACGGTCGTGCCCACGTGGATGGCCGCAAAGTCGTCGGGGCACTCGCACTGGAAGCCGGCGCCACCAGCCGCCACCAGGCAAAGGTGGGAGCAGCCGCCGTTGTTGCTGCCACACGGGTTGGGCACTTGGTGGCCGCAGGGAGGGAGGGAGGGTGGGGAAAGTTGATTGAGGCCGTGTTAATGTTTTGCGGTCAATTCAGTTAAAGTTTAGAAACAAATGAAGTAATCTTTTTTTTTTATTAAACAATTTTGTATTTTTTATCAGGTAAGACCCACTGAGCTTCATAGCAATTCTTTCAGAAGCGACCTGGCCACAAATGACAGCTCAACGGAGTAGCTTATCATGTGGAAATGTATAGCAGCCAAATACTCTGAATGCATGTTGATTTTAAATGTGGAGGGAAAAACTGGAGGACCCGGAGAAAAATCCTCACAACCACGGGGAGAACATGCAAACTCCAAATATATAGGCATCAGAGTCGGGATCGAAGCCATCAGGCGAGGGAGTTAACATCTCGTCCCTTTTTACACAGGGTATCCCATTTATAGATGCCCCACTAATTTAAAAAACGGCCCTCTTGCTTTCTTTTCAACAGGTGCTTGGAGATTGTGAAAGCAAAGGCTCCATATCTCACAAAGGAGAGTGATAACAGATTTATGAGTGTATTGATATTGGAGGGAGACAAGCAGAGGCTTTGAAATAAATGTTGATATCTCTATAATTTATCATCATTATTTTAGTTTATATCACTAGCTCACACTGTATATATGTTAATAGATGACACGAATGAAAGTATGTAACAAAATCTATGACTGATATTGTCAAATTGTTATAAATATTATTTTATTTTACATGAGAGGTGTTGAATTGTGGAAGAGTTATACAATTTTTTTCTATTTAATTGTAAAATCTGCTCATTCAAGTACAAGTGAATGCAAAGTGTGCATTGTCAGTGAAATTGATAATGTACTTACTGTCATAAAAAATATGCAAGGTAAGCATTTAACACACAGAGCGGTCAACCAGTCACTGATTTAAATTGCATGTAGGGAAATTGATGACAGATCAAGCAGTAATGCTTACACAGATTAATGCAATGCATATTTAACACACAGACTACATCGGGCGTGAACATATACATTTTACAAAAAATTCTGCCAGGCAGGCAAGCTGACGGGAGGGCGGGAGGTGTCCTTTGCAAGGTCCTCATGGAGCACACCTGGCGGCTGGCGGTAGGGGTGATACACGTGGATGTCAAAGGGCCGGTGCGTGGTGTTGGCCAGCATGGTGCGGCCTTCGCCCGTGTACTTGTGCGCGCTCTCAATGCTCCTCGTGTTCCAGTCAGTCCAGAAGATCGTGTCCTCAAAGACGGTGAGCGCGAAGACGTGCGGCAACGAGCCCGCCAGTGTTGTGTGCCGATGGCTTCCATCTAGGTTTGCGTACCTTGCATTCGGGAAGCAAAGCAGATGCAATCAATGCCGTACTTTGGCGGCCACTTTACGGGTTCAGGATTGAGCAAAAACACGTACACTGACGGCAACAGAAATGCATGAGATTATGGTTGCAGTTATTTGGATTCAAGGGTTCTATTTGATTGAGTGCTGTCCTCATAACTGAGGGTTAATGCCCTAGACGGACAGATGCCTTCCATCTATTGCGATATTTAGTATCTGTCATGGAGGGGACCGTCAAACAGCTCAAAAGGGGTTGGTGGAGCAGCTATAACTCCAAATCCCAATTGGCTGCAAGGTGGTCTGGAGATAACACCACTTAAAAATGAAATGGACAATTAACCCAATGCAAGAATCTCCTGATGAAAACTTCAGATTTGATGGGTGGTGCTTTCAGTGGGAGAGTGGGTGACTCGCAATCTGAAGGTTGCGAGTTAAAATCCCGGTTGGGGGTTGACTCCGCCCATTTCTCGCTGGGGTCAAAGCAGTGAGCACCACTGTGTGGGGAAGGATGGATCCACCTCCACCACAGGAATGTGGAATTTCCACCACAGGCTAATGGGTACCAAGAGGAGATAAGCACCACCTCAATGCTCATTTGAGCAGGAAATCATTTAGATATATATTTTTTTATCATAGACAGATAAACGATATTGCTATTATTATACATTTTATATACCCCCCACACACATCTAGACCCATCTTTGCAATAGGAATAACATCAATGCCCTGACATTCCACCCCACCAGGGGTATTAATTGTGTGAGGTCACGTAGGCTAGCACACTTACTCAATGTAATTGAGATGAGCATCCGACCAGAATATGCGATCCGTGGTGTAATCGATGGTGAGACCATTGGGCCATTCCAACTTGGTGCTGATCACAACAGACTTATTTTTTCCATCCATGCCCACGCGGGCAATGTACGGCGTGGTTCCCCAGTCCGTCCAGTACAAGTACCTGCAGACACACAATGTAAGGTTTAGTTATCGCTGAATGTATTTTCATCTGACGATGAATGTCTTATCGTGGTGGTTAATTTTTGCTTAGCAAAAACTACGAGTTAAAACTGAGCATGGTACCATATATACACACACATATATTTTTGTTTTACAAATTTACTAAACAATAGCAGTGGAATGTAATAGATTGAAAAGAGACAGGTGCGAAATGAGAGATTGGGGTTCAAGGAGACTCCCAACAGGCAGGGAGATGTAAATACAATACGCAGTGGGGCCGGGAGCAGATGGGGATACAACACAGACAAGGAAACAGAGAAAGACAGGGAGAGAGAGATATATAAACCAAAACACAGGCACCACGGAGACGGGGATACCGAGAGACAGAGACATAGAGACGAAGAAAGAACATGAGAGACGAGGAAACAGAGACAAATTGAAATACACTACACATAATTTTTGTGGCCACAGACGGTAGCTGGACCCCATCTCTGTGTAGTCTGGCACACGCTTCAGCCACATCCCTCACGCGAAGACACCAATGGCTCTATAGTATACACCGACCTAGTCGTCAATAATGATAATGATGATAGTGCTCCGCACACTGCCATTACTTTCTCGACTTTGGAGAGGGGTTTCTGTGATGGCCCATTGACTGGAATAAAATATATAATGGTGGGAGCCTGCTCACGCTGAAGTATATGATCATAGGCTCCGCCACCTAGGCTCCAGAACATGCAAACACGCAAAATAACTATAATTAAAATAAAAACTATTGCTTGAATAAGTTCCTTTTTATATATAAAGAAAATTATTCAGAACGTCTTTAAGATGGATAAAAATGTTACGTAATATTCATGATCAGGATATACATATATATATGTATGACGCAATTAGTTGTAAATCTAATACGCTGCACGTGAAGTTTAACACGGTATAATCAGACACATTGCGCATCAACAACATTGAAATCACATTGATCACAGTTCACGGCACCAACAGTTGCCATTAGAGAGGCAATGTTGGTTTGTAAAACCTTGATTCAAAGTATTTAAATACATTTTGATTCTAATAAACGGCCATCCTCCAGCAGTGGATTGACATCTGTAAAAAATAGCATTATAGCTAATTGGATTCCTCCAATATATATAAAAACATTCCGAATTTGTTTCTGAAAGGTTGCAAAATTTTTACTTTCATTAAACTGAGATGTATCTGCTTTAAAGCTACCAATCGTTCTGGTTTGGCCGGAACAGAATGGTGGTTCCTCTGTCCAGAAACTTTAGTGAAAATTAGCATTTTGTCAACTTAAGATAGTACTACAGGCAAAGGGTGGGGCTACCTGAGTCGTGGGTGGGGCCAATGTCAGAAAGCGAGGCCACGCCCAGTGGCTGGGCCAGTGGTTGAGTGGGCGGGGCTATGTGAAGTGGGCGGGGCTACGTGAAGTGGGTGGGCTTACGGAGAGAGGGATGGGGCTGCCAGACTCCTCACCATGTGTCCCGGTTGAACCTCCAAGAAATGTGGTTGCATTACTTTCCCATGAATCTCAATGCACATGTCCCTTAAAACATGCATCAGTGGTACCATGTGGCGCACCACGAACTCGGCGAGCTGACATCAATTTCCTACCATGGCTAACATCCGTGGAGAGTCATATCTAAACCAATTATGGGCCTCCCCTAAGTCAACTTAGCCTTAACATTTCTACTTGGTACTGGGAAGGGTGGTTCTGGCCCCACCCACCCTGCTGTGTGCCATGCAGGCCTTGACTGGTGCTCGCTAACAGCCCTTGCCCCTATCCCCACCAGTCTGCGTCCGCTAATATGGGAGTTCTTCTTCTTGGTTCTTTCGGTAAAGTCACGTAGAAGGGAAGTAATAAAATAATAAAAATAAAACATAATAAAATAATTCTCACGACGTTTCGGCCACAACGCAAGCAGCCGTCCTCAGGTGAAACCACGGCTGCTTGCGTTGTGGCCGAAACGTCGTGAGAATTATTTTATTATGTTTTATTTTATTATTTTATTACTTCCCTTCTACGTGACTTTACCGAAAGAACCAAGAAGATGAATCCCTGCAGTCACGAAAGCTGTAAATGGGAGTTCTTGTCTTGTGCGATAACTCGCCCGAATCTGGGGTGCAGTGTGACCCCTCGTGGATTCTCCATGCAGTACGTGTGGTTGGTATCCACGCATCCCGACAGCAGCTTCTTGCGGTAGCGTCCGTCCAGCTCAGCCACGTTCACGCAGTCCAGCACGGCGTCCGCCCAGTACATCTTCCTACAGCCACAGAGCTCCGTTAGATCACTCAATATTGTACAGAGAACAGAGGGGGGGGGGGGGGCCTTGCTCATTAGATCGGGAGAGCGATGGAAAACCGGCTTTTGAACAATGAAGAGTCCTGCGCGAACGTAATAACAAACGACCGCGCCACCTGGCGGTCACGAGGCCGAACGTCAGCTTAAGGAGTGCTCGAAGATCAGTGTTCTTCACGAATTTTCAGAGGGAGACTCACTTTAGACGATAAAACATCATCAGTGTGACTGTGTGAGGGCCTTCACACATTTGAAACCATTGGGGTTGACAGCAGAACGACGGGGGCCTTTTCACTCTTTGTGTATTATCGTGGGCCGCACGTCAGAGGCCGCACTAAAAGGCCACCAGGGACCGCCAGTGAAGAACACTGTGTCGTGCATAGTTATCCGATGTGTGTGCATCGGGTTGTGCCGCGTGTTTTTCTTCGGTTCCGAAAGACGTTCCCGGCACGTGGAGCGAAACATCGGACATCATTCCAACAACACGCGGTGCAATCTGAAAACACATCGTGATAGCTATCCAACACACCCGCAAACAATGCCATGCAGCAGTCATGTTCTTATACAGTCTCTGTGCTGAGAAAAACATCAGTTAACGGCAGCAGCAATTGAATTTGCTCTAACGCATACATCCATCAGCATCTCAAGATAGCAGGTGTAGTAGATTCATTTCCACGGGAATTAGTTCAACGTTATTATACATCACACTATTCCATTAACCATAAAAAAAGAAAATGTGACATTTGAATGGGTTTTAAATAATGTTCGGTGTATGCACACACTGCATCTTCTCGGGATAATAAGCAGAGCAATCCAAAAACATGGATGACGACCATGCAAGTGGCTTGTTCTAAAAGACACAGTACGTTGACATTTCTCCAAGGCTACAATTGAAAGCATTGCTCAGAGCTAAGGGACACAATGCTTAAGGGTGCTTTTGCAACTGGCCACAATGTTCCAGTCAAATAGCTCTGGTTCCAATAACAAAATAACTGAGTTGAATTCACCAGGTGAGAGCCCATTGAGAATGAAATTCTCGTTTGTACGGTTGACCTCGGTCAACAAGCAACACATTACAGCCATAAAATATTTAACGTTCAATGTCAAACCTGAGGAGGTAAGAAATATATGAGAGAAAAGGCATGTTTAGTGGTGCAGTGTTAGATTCGATAATTGGAAGGTTACCAGTTCTGAGTGCACTTAGATTGTCATCTTTATGGGGTAAATAAATTGCACAAATTGTCAACAGTAGCCTTAGATACAGATTATGCATTTGTTTAAAGCAACTGTTTTGACTGAAACATGAAATAAAGTTACGAGTGGACTAAAATGGTAAATGTTTTCAGAAGTGTATCGTTTTAATCTGGAATTACATGAATGGTTTAGTCAAATAAATTGCATTAAACTGGCTTATTCGTAGGATAATTAATCATCCTACAGAGACTGGCCCATGCCTTAAGAACGTGGAATTTACAACACTAGTTCATGGCTGCCAACATTGACGGCTACAACCCAATTGCAAGTTTAAGCCAGGAGACACGTTGACATTCAGAGTATTTGGCTGCTATATAAATTTCCACTCGATCAGCCACCTCGTTGAGCTATCATTTGTGGCCAGGTCTGAAAAAAGAGCGAAAAAACTCAGTAGGCCTTACCTGGTAAGTATAAGACATTGACTTTCTTACGGTTTTTCACCTACACCACTCACCTGCCCACCCAGTCAATGGCCAATCCTTCCGGTGCTGGCAGATCGTGCTTCATCACCGTCTCCAGCCCCGTGCGGTTGAGGAACATGCGCTCGATCGTGCGCCGGCCGTAATCGACCCAGTAGAGACGGCGCTCCACCCGATCAAAGTCCAGCGCCACCACGTTGGTGAGGTTTTGCAGGATAGGCGCGTAGCTGCCGCCGCCCACCGTCATGTTGCGTACGTAGTAGCGGTTGGAGAAGATCAGGTACGGCTCCACCCCGCTGTTCTGCCGGCACGTGCGCCCGTCGGGCAAGCGCACGTAACCCGGTGCGCACTTGCAGAAGTACGAGCCTGCCGTGTTCTCGCACAGCTGGCTGCACACCTGAGGCCGGGCGGAATGCATTTGCGCCTTAGGATGCATCATTTGGGTCGTGCACATTTTTTTTTAACCGTATCTTTGTAAACAAAGTGGCAATGTCACTTGTAATAAGTAGAGTCTCCTTTATTGTGAACACCTTAGGGTGGCAGCTGTTTAATGTGAGTTGGACATCTTGCTGCGTGTTGTTTGGCATGATGTTGTCCGACGTTTCACTCTCCGTGATGGGAGCTTCTTTAGGATGTGCAGCGAAACGTCGGATATCAAGCTTGATGAATAACCCACAATATAACCCAATAATATTTCGGAGAGCTATACAGCACAACCTTTAGGCTAGTATTCATTCTGTAGACAGATTGATTTATAAGACAAATCAGTGAGTCTAAAAACAGACTCTGGTACCCATGCATTTGGAACTCCATTGCATTCGCATTACAGAGAGCATGCTTGGAGACGTGATGAATGAAGCAATCTCTGCATCCACGGCATCTTACCTGCGGGGTCTCGTTACACTCGTCAATGTCCTCACATGCCCTGCCATTCGCCATGAGCCGGAAGCCAGCCCAACAGGAGCAGTAGAAGCTCGTGAGGGTGTTGGTGCAATTGTGGGCACACTGGTTTATGGATGCGTAGAGGCATTCATTAATGCCTGAACAGAGAATGCACGACAAAAGCCAAGAATAAAACAATATAGTGTTATTAAATAACATATTTTGTACACTTTTTATTTACGTCTGAAACAGTTTATATACAGGAGTGTTCTTGTTCGTTGTTACATTCGCACGTATACATTACTGTAGCTCCTGTGTATGTTGTTGCAAATCCCATGAATCCACACATCGACATCTACATTCGTCAGGTGTAAAGGTAAGCCCCAATTTACAATTAAGCGACGACAATTCTCAGATTATAGAGATTATGGGCATGGGTATCTCGTGTCCCATAGAGACCTTTTGTGTAAATAAAAACTGATGAAGGTAAGCCAATTGTTGTGTGCGTTTGCAAACATTACATCTCAATATAATTCACATTAAACAAAATCTTTAAAGACAGACATTTCGCTGTTTTGTAACCCACTTACAATGTAATTAAATTAAAAGCATTATCAGGACCAATCATCACAAGTGGGTCAAAAAAGCGTTTCTTGATAGGAATGAGTACACGTACCACATCCCTTCTCGTCGCTGCCATCTGCGCAGTCGTTGGCCTGGTTGCACACCAGGTGGACGGCTATGCACTCTCCCCCACCGCACTGAAAGAATCCCGGAGCGCAGGTGGGGCGCGGCTGGTGACACAAGTGGGTGTCTTCATCAGATCCGTCCCCACAGTCGTTATCTCCATCGCAGGCAAAGATTCGCGGGATGCAGCGCCCGTTCTCGCAGGTGAACTGGTTCTGCCGGCACGTGGGGTATGTGCAACCACGCTCGTCTGACCCATCACCGCAGTCGTTCCTCCTGTCACACCTGCACGAAATAGGAATAAAAACCATGGGTCGTTCTCTTTGACCGGGAAGCAACTTTTAGCTGTGCTCTAGTTCTGGGGTTTGTCAACCGGAGTCCAACAAATTGTTTAGTGGCCGGGGATAACTTCACGTGGCCACAGCAGCTGAAATTACACATTGGAGGCATGGGGCGTGAGGCTGTGAATTCCTGCAAAGTTTGCAACTGAACGATTATTTGTAGATTTTCTTTTTTCCCTTTTAGGCCGGTGTCGACAACGAGGCTCAAAATACCCCTCCAGAGCTGCCCTCGAGGAGAGGCCCTTTTTGTCGGAATGAGTCTCAAGCGAGAAATCGCAGGGCTACGCTTCCTTGCCGTCACGCGTCAACTTTTGTTTACGGTGACGTAATGTTTTAACATTTGCCGGGACCGCATGCAATCGATCAAAATCGCGCGACCGTTGACAACGACGACAACGGCGGCGCTTAGTCCGTCCATTACCGGTATGGACTGTGCACGCAGAGGCCATTGTCGCAGGCGAACTCGCTGCCCGTGCAGGATCGCCGCGTGCAGTTCTGATGCTCGTCGAGTGCGTCGGAGCAGTCGGCGTCGCCGTCGCACACGAATCTGCGCTCAATGCAGCGCCGCCGCGGCGGGCTTGCGTTGGTGCACGTGAACTCGTCGGGGCCGCACGTGCGCGCACCACACGCGTGCCTCCCGTCCTCGTCGCTGCCGTCGCCACAGTCGTTGTCGCCATCGCAGATCCAGCTTCCAGGGATGCAGCGCCCGCTGTCGCAGGTGAACTGCGTGCTGGGGCAGGTGCGTCCCGGGTCCGCTGGGAGGACACGGGTTTTTTTGAAGCGTCAGGCCATTGTGATTGTGGCGGTGTTTTGTTTTGTGCGGAAACTATGTTTGTTTGTTTGATGACAACAATCCTTATGCAAAGGTCAACATAGATAATTTTCCTGTTATCTATTGCCCATATTGCATACAATTTGTTGTTACGATTACCTTGTAGCAGCATGTCAATACGCTCCTCGATGAGGGCATCTCTGGGCTGTGCTTGTCCTGGGGAGCTATTTAATTATACTTCACCATGTTGGTGAGTGCAGGTTGGTTAAGGTGGGGACCATGGGTGTGCAAGCTTATTAACAATTAACAAAGTAGAACCATTCGCTTTGTTACAATGCCCTCTGCCGCCTACCACGTAATCCCACAGCCCGATGGCAACCTGTTTGTGCATTGTGGTCACCCATGCAGGCAATATCCAGGCTCAGTTCCTGATTAGCTTCTATGATCTGATAAGATTGGGCCGTTTCTGGGTTATATTGTCATAGGCACAGCATTATGATGCTGCTGTTTGTTCCCCAATTTTGATCACCTGCCACCCAACCACGCTGGTGTTCCCTCTCCTGTTGAGTGATATCTTCAGTTGCAGTTATATTATAAATCCAGATTAGGTTGACATTTTACATTTTGCAATAAAACATTCTGCCAGTGGCAATGAAATTTTTTTTACATATTGTGTACATATAATGAAAATGAGGGTTTAAAAAATTATACTTTTCAATGGCATAAGTAATAAAAAAATCATGAGGACTGCTGACCTACGTCAGCAGTCCTCCTGCTGTGTTTGTTTCACACCTGATGACAGTTGCTTGTGTTGCGATCGAAACGTCGTGATCTATTATTTTTATTTAATGTTTTCTACCTACGTGACTTTACCGAAAGAACCAAAGAGTAATGTTCCTTTGTCAAGGCACCCAGAGGTAATGTGTTGTTTGACCATACTTCACCATGCCGGTCAGTATGGGTTGGGGAAAGGGAAGGGACAATACCAATACAGATATCACTCATCACTGATGCCAGGAATCAAACTCTAATTTTTGGGTTCTAAGCACGTGGCGCTAACTAATGCATCACTGCTCTGACCACACGTGAATACACATTCTAAATGCAGTACGTCACATATCCGACTCTCTGGGGACTGAGGTATAGGCGAATATGTGAACAGGCCTGATATGTAAGCATCTACAAAGAATGACAGTTACACCGTGCACAAATACTGCATGAGTTCAGGGCCGGATATGTGACGGTCGGATATGCAATTTTGTGCTGTTGTCAAACTCTCTGACTTGTACAGTTCTGTGCTAATGGTCGCACTCACAGCAGGAGGAGGGCTCATCTGCGTTGTCCGTGCAGTCCTGCTCACTGTTGCACACCCACGCGAGGGGGATGCACTGGCCGTTTCCACAGCGGAACTCATTGGCGCTGCATGACACGGAATCTGCCACCCAACAGGACATGCGCGGCATCTGCAAGTCAAGCTCGGCCGAGGAAAACGTATCGTGGAAAATGTTACGCATTAAATAGCTTACGTACAGGAATTATTTTGTGTGTTCATGTTTCCAAGTTTCCTGTGACGTTTCTATCCAGGGTACAATATGGTAATTTAGTAACATTTGTGGCATTCGCAACAAATTCAAATAATTGATGATAACATTCAATTAACATACAGCCCCTTGTCGATCCACCGCTAGATAAGAGATGTTATTTGGCTATACTCGTTAGTGTGGAGTGGTAAAGGGGTAGGCCCAGGACCAGTTCAGATATCACTCAGCACTGACATTACCCATGGCCAATACCTCAAATCGTCGTGTTTAATGTGCAGTGCGCTAACCGCTGCGCCACCACTCCACTCCCACAAAATTGCAGTGCTGTATATCCATTGAAATACAGAGAAAAGTGAACGCTCTCGCGTGTGGTGTCATCGTCGCAATGGAATACACAGGGCAGCGTACGGCAGAAGATGGGGTTTTCGTCGCTGTTGTCGCCACAGTCGTTATCGCCATCGCAGAGGTAATGTCGAGGTACGCAGATGTTAGTCGTCAGGCACCTGAGGAGGCCTGGCCGGCAGGTACGCTCAGCTGGGGAGGGAACATCACATTCGTTATTGAAGAGATGAAACATGCGTTTAGAGTATTTGGCGGCTATAAATGTCGACATGATAAGTCACTGTCATAGAATTCGAGTTTCCAAAATGTTAAAAGGCACCAAAAATAAAATTTTCAGTAGAACCTGTATCCTCACTATATATATATTTTACCAAAGCTGAAAGGGAAATATAAATTTTTTTCACGGGACTTTAAAACTTCACCTCTTTCATACTGAATACATCCTTGTTATCAGAGCTGTTCATAATTTGGACACAAAGGTGACAGACCCGCATCTTAGTAATTTTATGCGTACAGATACAGAGTACACCGCGGATAACGTGGTACCAATATTTTATTTTCTCACGGCAACGTGACGCTCACAAACATTTTCCGCTCAGAGCCAAGGTTGCCAGTTGAACTTTCACCTCCTGACGAGTTAAAGGGGGGGGAGGGGGGGGGCCCAACAAGCAGCGGATTCTCACGGCAGTGCTGCTCGTCCGACGTGGCGTTGTCGCGGCAGTTGTTGACGCCGTTGCAGACTTGGGAGCGGGCGATGCAGCGCCCGTTGGTGCAGGCGAACTCGGCGGCCGGGTCGCAGGTGCGGAAGGTGCACCCCTCCTCGTCGCTGCTGTCCCCGCAATCGTTGGTGTGGTCGCAGCGGTAGCCGTAGCGCACGCAGCGCCCGTTGCGGCACGTGAAGTCGGTGGGCTCGCACGTGTGGAAAGCTGCGGGGGGCGAAGGGGAGCACTGGTGAGGAGCGCGGTCGGCTACGTACGGTGCGAAAGAAGTTCAACATGTGTGCATACGTGCAATTTTGCAAAGGCGTCGTCTGCAACTGTTTATGTTGACTCCTAGTTTTTTTTTGGGGGAATGCTTTACGACTACAAAATCTTGAAAGCCTCAATGCATTAGCTCTGTCCTTCTGTCTGTAACTGTAAGGGAGTGGGGGTCATGATTAGCACCTCCAAATAGCACAGCTGCCTAGTATGGTGCGAAAGAAGTTCAACATACATACAGGATAAGCGTTGTGTCGCTATTAGGGAGTTAACTTATAGTCGTTCATTCATCAAAGGGTTGCCCAAAACTTAAAAGCCAGTGCAAAAAGGATTGAGCTCATTGGCCAAGGTGATGACATCGTGGAATCTCTGTGACGTTGTCAAGTTGTACGTCTAGAAATGTAACGTTATCATTGCTAAATAAATACTTCCATGGACAGAAGCATAAATGCCACACATTCCGAAATCCATTTTTCGTTCTTGCTTAACCTACCACGACATGTAGCAGCTACGCCTATCATGCAGGGATCGTCATGTAGAGTGGTGAATTGCGTGGATGATGCAGTGGCGAAACGAGGTAAAGGTACAGCCTTGCGATTGCTCGCTCACACCACTGCTGGAAGAAAGGCCTCCTCTACAGGAAGCTCTTGAAAGCCCCTCTCTCTCAGGTAATCTGATCGACTCTTCCACACTGGACAGACGTTTTGGCTGAGGTGGGAGTACGCAACACTTTGCGCCGCCACACACGGTGGAGGGCGTGGGATCTTAGAAACGTGCCCATTGCACCAGCTGTCGATGTTCCCTAGATTACTCTAGAAGTCAGTGTGCTAACCATGACACACCAGGGCAGACAGTCCGAATAACGGAAGCTAAATTATACAGGTTTTTCCCTCGCTTCATGCAGTAGATGCGTTGCAAAAAAAAGGGCGCAAAAAGCGAAACTGCACGAGACAGCTGCCTGCTGAGTAGCGCACACAATATACACACACACACACACTTGCAATACACACACAATACAAACACTCGCAATACACACACACAACACACACAAACAATACACACACACAATACACACAATACACACTCACAATACACACACTCACAATCTTGTCCCACTTCAGACCGCATAGCCTCACATGAGTGAATTAAAACCGCATATGATGAATGTTGGGTAGAAATAGGTTTGCCGTATCTACGCGAAATCGTACAAATCGAACCCCCATAAAAGTATATATGCATATTGAACTTCTTTCACACCGTACGTAGTAAAGTGATAATTCATCGGATGTGCGAGGGAAACCCGTGCTTGGCAGCACAAACTCACCACAGACCCTCTCGAGCTCATCGCTGCCGTCACGGCAGTTGTCCCGGTTGTCGCACTTGTTGCGGGATGGAATGCAGCGGCCATTGAGGCACGTGAATTGGCTGGTGGCACACTGCTGCCCGTTGTCGTCGATGCAGTCCTTGCCGCCGTTGGCCAGGTACCAACGGCCCTGTGCAGGGCACTGGCACTCCACGCCACTGGGACCTGGGCGCATTCGCAAAGCGGGCGTAAAATTGGACGTGAGCGTTAAGTGTGCTGAACTTTCATTACACGGGGCTATCGGTAAAAAAAAGACAATTCGATGATGGTTTCAGGTGCAGAGATTATCGTACATGGAGTGAAGGGGCAAATTTAGACTGCCCACGAGCGTCCAACGGTCCCAAAGAGGCGTATCTGATTGGTGCATCCACACGTGCTAAGCGGCCAATAAGACCGCCCCGCGAGCATCAGTTTCAGTTTCATTTATTATCGATAGCCCTGTGAGCCATGCGGCTCTTGACTCGGGTGCAACCGCAACAAACAAAACATGAGCAAACAACATCTTAAAGTGACTACGCACAACAGAAATGCTGAGCAACTCCTTCGATAAGCACATCTCACTTGGAGGAGAGAGCTATGATTTGGGCATAGTTTGCGAAAATACATCTTCAAGTTAGGCAGACTTTGGTTTTGGTTTGGGCATCATGACACCTAGAGAGAACGTCAGGGCTACAGCTGCTGCTGTGAATGCGGTTGCTGGTTTTTGGAAGTTCTTCAAGGTATGAATGGAAACGAGCTGCTAGCTTTGCCTCATCTGATTTGATCAGTGTGGATGCAAGTGAGCACTATAAACACTGAAAGAGCCACGTGATATGCGCCCTCAGCAGTTCCCCACGAAGCATAATTTCCCTGCGATTGCCACCACAGCGATGGCACGAAAAGAAGAAATACAACGAATCTCATGAGGGCACGAATAAACGGCTCGAGCACCTGGCACACAGATGTGGCTGCAGCCGCCGTTGAACTGGTTGCATGGGTTTGAGCAACGCTGCTGCTTGCTGGCCGTCAGTATGTGAATGTCCATGGGCCGGTAGGGCAGGTTCTGGATCATGACCACCTGGTCCGCGCCATCGTCCTTGGTGGCACGGTACACACTCTTAGTGTTCCAGTCCGTCCAGTAAACGTGCTGCTCGTGTATGGTCAGGGCGAAGGGGTACACGGCCATGCTGACGATCACCTCACGCCTGTCGCCGGTCAGCGTGGACCGTTCGATCTTCTGCCTGTGGCAGATTTGGACGGCGCCAGGTAATGTTACACCACGATACGAGGCGACGCAAACTGATTTCGCTCGCTCTGAGTAGGTCCCCGCACATGGAGCAAAAGGTCAGAACATTGTGACGAACAACACACAGTACAACGCCAAAATAACAAAAAAAACATCCGATAGCTAAACAACAAAATATGCTCGTCGTGGAATTCTGCTCCTTCAATTGATTTTATCACAAGGTTATTATATTATCCATAAAATCGCCATCTAAAAAATGTTTGTATGTGGTTTCATTGTAAAAAATAACAATGAAGGACAATAGATTAATGAATCGATAGCTCATCAATTAATACAGATAAGATATAACAATGGTGGAACTTTTATAAAATATATCTACCTGTAAGCATCAGCCCAGTACAGCATGTTTTCTGAGTAGTCGAGTGTGAGTCCATTGGGCCACACAAGGCTACTGTTGATGATTGGAACTCGGAAGTTTCCACCCAGCGTGGCCCTTTCAATCTTGGCATTGACACTCCAGTCTGTCCAGTACATGTAACTGATGAAAGAACATTTTGTCAGAGGAAACAAATGACACATTGTGAAACATGGCACTCATTTCTTCTTCTTTGGATACTCACTTGGAGCAGAGTATTCAACCGAACGCGTCAAATGTTTTGGCAGTATCTGGATAATGTAGCGACAAAAGGTGTTTAGCAAAGGGAGAGCAGCATGTCCAATCGATGGCGTGTTCTAACTAATGGAGACGCTAATGCTTGGCTGTCTTTTATGTAAGCCCTTACTGACAACCAGGATTTAAATTTGCTCTTGAAATGTCGGGGTAAACACGGGTGGTTTTCATTGGTGCAGCACGTATGTATGTATTTTAAACTTATTTCGCATTGTATGTACCCAACCATGCTAATCGGAGGTGCGGGGGAAGGACAACAAACTAAACACAAAAAGCAGTTCATAACAAATTAGTTTTCAATCTAGATATAAAGGTGCATTGCTCCTATGGCTTCCTAATAACCTAAAGAAGAGCATTCCAGACGGCCGCAGAAGCACATCTGAACGCTCGCGATGCAGTGACCATCTTTGTTCGATGGCTCAACAAAAGAAACGTGGCCCCCCGTCCAATTTTCACCCTCTTCTCCGTAAGCCCGGCACCTGGGCCCCTCCCGCTGTTGCGGGCCCCGGTGCAGTCGCGCTGCCTGCGCACTCAACAGCTACGCCATTCCGCGCGCTGACGAAAGCTGGTGGCGAATGAAGTGCACCGTTGGAGGCAGCGAGACGAGAGCGCTCACCCCTTGCACGGGTCCAGCATGATGGCACGCGGCCGCGGCACGAGCGCCACCACTGTGCGGTTGCCGCCGTCCAGCCCCATGGAGCCGATGGTTTGGTTGGCGTGGTCGCTGTAGTAGATGCGCCGATTGATCCAGTCGAACGCGATCCCGTCAGGGGAACCCAGATCTGGTAAGGGAAATGCGCCATGTGGACAAATGCGTTTGTGTGTGTGTATGTCGGTGGCGAGTGGATGGGAGCAGTGACGCAGCGGTTACTGCTCACGGCCAATACCAGAGACGATTATCTGAACCGGTCTTAGGCCTCCCCTAGGTCGACTCAGCCTCAATTCAGTACCTGGTGTGGTGAATAAAACATCACCACTGGGAAGACAAACGTGGTCGCGCGTGGTGCTGGCTCCCCACCCCCGTGTGTACTGTTCTGGCCTTCATAGCAGCTGGCTAACATCACTTGCCCCAACAGTCTGTTAAAGAATATAAGTAAATATTTGTCTTTGTTACTTGATGGGAATGTTGTATAACTCCAAGAACTGAGTGAATGTGAACAAAATGCATTGCATTCAAATGTAAAATTATGCAGAGGGTAAACTTCTGCATAATTTGGCCTGTTGGTTAATACTCATGACATCACTGAAATTGTACAGTTTCAGAATGTTTTAAGGCCAATGCCATGAACCATGTCATGCTAAATATAATTATATTCAAACTTATTTCATGAAATGAAAAACCAATTCGGATATTTGACAATTTCGAATGTTGTATTTTTTTAAATTTTATTTTTCATGTTTTCAACTAAAGATATATTTCCATGTGCAATGGCATTGAAGTTTTTGTTTCTGTTAAGCTATAACTGTTGGAATGGGACTTTATATAATACATGTTTAAATTCATTATGATAAGGTATGGATGGGCTAGATGCTTCTCTGGGTTCAGTTGGTATTCCACAATGACAGTGATAAAGTACATCGAGGCTGGATGTGGGCCTGAGTGCTATACCACACTGACACTTACAAGGTGGAAGTGGGTTGGTATGGCATTCCACAATGGCAGTGATAAGGTATTGGTGGGAGTGTATGTGTGTTGAGATGCCATACCGCTGGCAATTACGGTGACAGAGGAGGGGGAACTCAGACTGAAGAAGCTGATTCGGCTGCGAGCCAGACCCATGCTCTGCGTGAAGTACACTCGCCCATCTGCGATGTCAAAGTCCAGCGCCACTGCCACTCGTGACACTTGTGCGGTTGGGATGGGCAGGCTGTGGTCCTGGGATTGGCGAAAAAAAATCAAACGCTCGTTATCGCAGTTGTTGTTGCAGGCAAACACATTCGTTGATTTAAGGTCCAATTTCTTTGTGCAGTGGCAGCTCTTGTGTTTTTTGAGATCCACGGTAGAAGCTGTAATTGGGAGAATCTGGTCATCATATATTGTACATGAGAGTATATTAGGTAGATCAATATAATGAGATCAATGTAGTACCTTTCTAATGTAAAGTTTATGTTTAATCACTGTCTTTTTGTACAAATATAGTACGATAACAAAATATTACAGTGTTATCTATGTGCCTAAAGAGGAACGTTTTCAGTGTATTTTATCTACTTTGAGATGGATTGGAAACATGCACACAAAATAAAGCACGAAGATATGCATGCCCCTGAATGACACTGAGACACAAAAAGAAGATCTCATGGATCAGAGAACAAATGCACATTAGAGATTTCAGATTGACTATTCATAAAGTGACCTTTGGCAGGACACATTGCTAGAAGGGAAGACGGTCAATGGATGAGATTTGTGTGGAATGAATCAAAGCTGGGGACATCTCCAAAAGAAAAACGGAGAAATGAGACCACTTCAAGGGCAGGAGTGAGATGAGTTGTGGCATTGTGGCATCGTGATGGATGGTGATGTCATGAATAGGCCTTCATTCAGCAGTGGATAAGTCAAGGATAATTATGAGACCACTAACTGTACCTATTTAAGAAATACCAACAGCAACAGAGACAAAAACCTGCGCATAGATATGAGGTATCTGCAGCCTTCATTTAAATTCATGAACATGAAATCCATGCACATGTATTATTGACTAGAGTATTAAATATGAACACCATACAAACAATTCAATTTACATGAAAACACGTTTTAAAATAAAATCATTATTTTATATTTAGAACATAATTATCTTGTCCAAAGCCAGGCATTCCTCAGCACCTATCATCAGTCACGGAGCACCCATCGGCGTATGATCGTGCCCACTGCTGCTGCTCACACAGTGAGCCTGAGCGGGGTCATTACCTCTGGGTCGAGGCGCATGCTGCGGATGGAGTCTTCCGTAACAAACACGAGGTACTCGTCGGAGGGCATCACACAGCTCACTCGGTCCGAGCCCAGCTCTCCGTGAGCGCAGGCGCACGTGGCTGTCGTGACATTGGGCAGGGCGAAGCAGAACTGCTGGCAGCCGCCGTTGTTCAGCTGGCATGGATTGAAGTTAATGAGCTCGGGAGCTGTGGGCTGCACACGTGGGTCGAAGATGGTGACGTCACGCAGTGTGCCCAGGTTGTCGCGAATCACCTCTGGTGGCGGTGGAGAGGCCTGTGGCTCCTTGCTGGCCTGCAGCACCTGTGAAGGACCCAGCAGGGGGAAAACAGTTTCACAGGAGGGCCAAAACATCCAGATTTTTTTTCCTAAAGCCTTTCACCCAAAATGAAGGCAAAAAAACCACGTCACTTTTCCAGTCCTAGATGAATAATGAGTATAACAAGTGTCACACCAATATGTATTTTATCATTTTAAATGAGAATGAGCCATGTAGTGCATCAGTGGACTGTGCCAATTGCAATTGGAAAGCTCCGAGTTAAATTTAGTTTTGGCGTCGATTTGGTGTTATATCCCTCCGTAGTCGATAAAGTGAGTAACACATTGAGGGGAAGTCAACAGTGGCTGTACATAGAAGAAGAGCACCTCCACATGCTCCATTTAGTGGTAGCCACTAACTTATTTTTTGTCTAAAACTCTAAATATGAACTTCAAATGCCCTTAAAAAACATATGCTAAAATAACCCACAAAAATATAACTGTAATTACACTACGGCTCTATTTCTTAATAGAAATTGCACATTAACAACGGAAGGCTGAACCACAGATACCTTGCGCAAGTTTCGGTCGACCCAGATCAAGTTGCTGCCGTAGATCGCCAGGCCATAGGGGGCCGGGTAGCCACGGCCCTCTCTCACCACCTGCCACGTGCTGCCATCAGGAGCCAACCGCCCGATGCGGTCGAGCCCGTCGTCCGCCCAGTACACCCAGTCGGTGGCGCGGTCGATGGTGAGGCTACGGGGCGAGAGGAGGCCCACATCCAGCACCACCGAGCGGTTGGTGCCATCCAGGAAGGCTCGCTCGATCTTGGGCCGCTGACCGGCGTCCACCCAGAAGAGGAAGCGTGCGCGTGGGTCTACGGCGAGGTGGCGCGGCTGGTCCACACTCGTCTTGAAGAGCACGCGCCGGAAGGACGTGTCCAGACGCTGCACCTCCAGGTGGGTCTCCGACGAGAAGACGTTGGTGAAGTAGAGGTTTCCTGCGTCACGTTGGCAGTGTGCGGTGCATTCAGCGAGGCATCCGAAATCGCCCACTCTTCATTATTGATCTTCATAACTTTTAGAAAATTTTACAACTGATCTTCATGTAAACGTACAACTTGTATGCTGAATTTAACAAACTGATTGGAAACAAGCAATCTGCAGAAAAGCTATGAAAACCTATTTTTTATTAATATATAGTAAAACCTTGGATTGCGAGTAACTTGGTCTGCGAGTGTGTTGCAAGACGAGCAATTTTTTTAAATAAATATTAATTTGATAAACGAGCGAGGTCTTGCAATTCGAGTAGTACGTATACGCTTTGTCTGCCGAGCGTCACGTGATCACAACTGATATACGAGTGCTTTGATATACGAGTGCTTTGGATTACAAACACGTTTCCGGAACGAATTATGCTCGCAATCCAAGGTTTTACTGTATACAATTACTTCTATTCACAACACTTTGCCCTTTTGAGGGAGCAACGATTGTGTGTGTTCAAAGTAAAGGCATTCTCTGACCTGCCACCCAGTCCACAGCAATGCCTGCCACCCCGCTGGGCCCGATGCCGCTGAAGACAACGGTCTGAAAGCCGGATCCATCTGGTTTGATGCGGCGGATTCCTCTGTAGGCAGACACTGAGCCGTGGTCACACCAGTAGAGGAAGCCCGATGGCATATGGACGTCCACATGCAGCGCGTTGCGGCCTATTCACGAACAATGCAACAGACCTCCGCTTTAGCAGGCATAGCCTCATTGAAGAGCTCATACATCAATGGTGTAAACAACGCCTAGAAATCCTCACCTACTGGTAATTGCAACATCACAAACATAACCCATGAATGTTTAAATGACAAGGAATAATAAAGGTATTCTACTTTGTAGGGTTTTGCAGTTGTGCTACACAGCTCTCCAATGTTTTTTCAGGTTGTATTCCGTGCCGTTGGGCACAATGCCTGAAATTTGTCTCCATGCTCTCGGAGCTTCTTCCTGTATGTATGTTTATTGAACTTCTATTGCACCGTACGTACCCAACTGTGCTAATCGGAGGTGGGAACTTTGGTTCAAAGAAGACATTATGCGACCAAAAAATGTATCAGAGTGCAATAATATCATTTATAATAATGCAAAATGAAACACATGGTAGGGATAGTCACAGCCCATAGTATTCGCTAATCATTCACGCTGACCTGTTCCAGCTACGGGCACCATAGCCTCTGAGTGGTCAGTGCTGTTGATGTGAAATCCACGAATGGCGCCGAGTTGGGAGACAATGACGAATGATTCGTAGAGCTGGCAAGAGATCTGGTCAGGTGCCAGCTGGAAACCTGTAGAGCAGCCACAAGCACGCTGGGCATTTGGCCGTGGCAAACACAGCTGCTGACAGCCGCCATTGCCACTGCTGCAGGCGTTGGTTGTGCCCGACGAGGCTGTGAAGAAGAGAAATAAAAGCAGGGGTCAGAGTTCAAAGAACATTGCGATGAAGCCAAAAGCCTGACTGAATACTAATACATTCTAAGGTACTTATTAAATGCATACCATGATGAAGCACTTCAGTAAAATAAAACATAAAGTGCTGCGGCTGTGTTTTACGTTTGAAGAAACTTAAAGTTGAACAAAAGTAGCTTCTGCAAAAGACATTTCTGAAGAAGATAATCTTGTGAAGATAAAGGAAACAACAAAGATCAGGAACGAAAAGTTTAACTTTTGTATCAGAGGGAAATCTGAAACCTATGATGAGTTTTTTGCATTCAAAAGACCTATACAGTGAAGTAATGAACTCAAGTGCTTTAACGATACTGTGAACAGTTTTTCAAGCTGTGTGGGTTTCGTACACTGTTAATTAATCAGGATTTTAGTGTTAGTCTAGTCGATGGCAGTTGAGTCAAATCTTAATGTGTGGAATTAATTTAGACAGAACCAAAAATGCAGACTAAATTGACACTGGTGTTACACCTCTAAGGTGGGTGGGTGTGTGTTATGGAAGGTGTGTGTGTCTTTATTTTTTTGCAACTTCAATGCGTGTGTGGTTATATTGCTGGCCACCCACGCCCTCATGTGCCGGGCCAGCCTTCATAGTTGCTCGCTAACATTACTTGGCCCAAACAGTCTATTAAGGCTATACGGGGGATCTTTCTCTTTTTTGAGGATTCAAGGTGTAAGAATGTATGTTGAACTTCTTTCGCACCGTACATAACCAACCGTGCAAATCGGAGATGGGGAATGCTGTGTGTGTGTCTGTGTTCGCCGGTGCTGGCTCTCACTGTCACGGAAATGCACTTTGAGGCACTTGAGGCCCGGAATGTTGGAGCGCATGAGGACAGGCGTGGAGCCGTCCTTGCCCACGCGCTCCACCACCTCGTAGTCAAAGTCGGTGTAGTAGAGGTGGCTCTCGTGCACGGCCACGCCCCACGGGTGTGACAGGTGCTGCACCACCGTGATGCGGTTGAGTCCTGTGATGTCGCCACGCTCAATCTGCAGGGAGTGGGGAGGTGAGGAACGAAGAGAGGTGGGTGAAGTTGCAAACCAGTAACATAGGCAAATTTAGTAAAACTAGAATTTTCGGCGGCATGTGTGGCCGCCTTATTCCAACTCCTCCGGAGGGCTTCTCAGTGCTACGCCACTCGCCCATCGCCCCCACTGATGTCCTCTTCTCGCACCCCCCCCTTGCCAATATGTGCAGATACTACTGAGTTGTACCTCAAAGTTCATTAGATATTCTTTATTTCACCCTCCATCCATGACCACAACTATCAAAACGTTATATAAATGCTCAATAAATGGAAAATTTAGTATTTCTGGATAATGGATGAAAATATAATTGATGAAACAATAATTAGATTGATCATACTGGTTCAGAAGGCTCTTATAATTTGGTAAACGGACAAATTGAACGCCAGGCTTTTATAATAGATTTCTCACAAATGTCTGAATTGGGAAAAGCTACGTAGATACATCGCCACCAACTGGCAGACTAGAGCCCATTTGCAGGCCGGAGCTGCATTCACCTTGTGCCGCACAGGGACTGCTGCCATCGGGGGTTCCCTTGGCTAAACTACGTCAAAGCTTGGATGGGATGTCATGTAAGACATTTGAGTTATCCTGAAATTAAACTAATATGTTTCATATTTTAGATATAATTGTTTGCTCCAATTTATTTATATGATAATGTTATAGGAAAAAGAAAATTCTAATCTTTGACATTCTCAAAAATTATACTTTACTTGACACATTTTTTAATGTAATTAAAAAATACAAGACATGAGATTATTATTTCATCAAACTTTGAAGAAATTAAATAATAGCATAAAAATGTATCTCTTCTGTGTGCTTTTGGGTTGTGCTGCACAATGTACAGCATGATGTCCGACGTTTTGCTGCATATGCTAGGTAGGAACTTCTTAATAGCAAATAACATTTCTGATACCGAACATCATGCGGCACAACATAAAAACACATCTGAGAGCTATACACCACAACTGCGAAAACATATACAATAGTATTTCAATCCATGAAAACAACTGTATTGAATTTGTGCCAATACAGGACACTTTTATAGGCTACACAAAGCCTGTGTAGGAAAAAAATTTATTTTGAAAAGCCAATTATACCACGCCGGTGCCAGCCACTGCCCAGTACAGCTTTTGCTCCCGCGTGTCGAGCGTGATGAAGTCCACGTGATCCATGTTGCCGCTGAACAGAACCGTGGGGTTTGAGCCGTCCATGTCAGCAGCGGCGACCTTTGCAGGGACCCCACTGTCGGAGCCATGGTCTGTCCAATACAGCCTCCTAAAACAGTAGTGATCAAATCCATTCAATTAATTCGTACGTTGGGTGTCGCAAAAATGCTTTGTATAGTGCAAGGTGATAACAAAGGCCCCGTGTGTTTCACAGATAATTACAGTTTGCAGTAGCCGTACAAAAGGCAGGGATGTTGCTATGTGCCTTTGCCAAGTATGAGGTAACTGGCGAGTACACCAGGGAGGCCTCACCGGGCACGAATCAGAAGCCTTTGCCACAAGTGGCAAATGTCATAACCACTTGACCATGCCATGATAAAGTGATAATGTGGTTACATCTTTCAACTCTGCTGCAAACTTCACACCACACTAGGGCATTACAGTCTGTGTAGGAAAAAAAACTTCGGCAAGGTGAAAATGCTAAATCTGTAAAACATGAATTTTGGCTGTATGCAGAAAGAAACCTAAGAGTTATGGTTGACATTATAAGATAATAATTTTCAGTGTGCATGTCCGTACCCGCGAGATGGATCGAGAGCAATTCCCACTGGGTATCCGACTCCTGTTGTCTGTCCGTTGTTACCAATAATTGTTTTCCGGTAGTTTTGCACTCCATCCATCTTTATCACCTGATGGTGTGGGGGAAAAAACGTGGCTGTTTAATTGCTGCAAATTTATATTTTTTTAAATAGAAATAAATAATCACTTTCTGGTTCAGTGAAAAAAGTGTTATCGATCACTTTGTACAGCCATGCGAAACATCTCTTGCAAGCTTGCTCATTAATGGCACATAGATCACCGTGCTCCTCACCTCAATGGTCTGTGAGCGAGGGTTGGTGTAGTAAAGATTTCGGCTTATCCAGTCAATGGCCAAGCCCGATGGGGCGCCGAGGATGGCTGACGGAGCAAACTCTGTCCTGTTTGTCCCATCCGTCTTCACCCGGTGAATCGACCCCTGAAATGAATGGATGCAACACATCGCAATGGAGAATCAGGACGCGAATATATCAGAAGCTCGTAAATTGGATTGCTAAATTTGCAGCCAATTAAACTTTATACGCATGTTTGTCAACAGGTCTTGCAGTATGCACAAAAGAGTGTGTGTCTGCTGAGAGGTTCCGCGGAATGAAGCCAGCGACTCACAGGATTCTCCACCCAGTAGATGAACTGGTCGCGGTCATCAAAGTCAACATCGTAGCCATTGCTGATTCCAGCGATGGGCACCATGGCATCGTTGCTTGTCTGGTTGGGATCCAGTGAGATGCCAAAGATGATGCTGCTCCTCACCACAATGAGGAATGGCCGATCCTCTATACATTCACACACAGACGCAAGCTCGCAGCATTAAATTTCGTTTGTGCATAAAGGTGTCATCACTTCCGTGAGAACAGCATCAATTATATAAATCAATGTGTAACATCAGAATGTGCTTAACACAATATGTAACGATTCAATTTTGAAGGCCACAAGTGCCCTGAAGGGTTATTTGTGTTAGGACTCCCCTGTGTTTTTAGCCACATGTTCTGCCACGTACCCTTCTGGCAGGTGCGGCCGTCTGGCCCGAGGTTCCACCCCGAGGGGCAGGCGCATGAGTAGAAGAGGGGTGTGATCGGCGAGAGCAGACACAAGTGGCTGCAGGGCTGGCCCAAACAGGGGTTCGTAGCTATCACATAGACACCAACGGAAAATGTGTTAAAACAGCCACACAATTTGAGTGTGGCTGCAGCCACACAATTTGGCCAATTATAATTTTTTGTTGAATCGTATATATGCCCAGATTTGAAAAAAGAAAAACAAGGCACGCAATTAAACAGTGAATAAAACGAAACATTTTGGAATTACACGTCGAGAATAGATAACTGAATAACCTCATGGGATGGCGCAGTGATCCCCCAACTGGTTTGTAAAAATCTGATGGCTCGATGCCTGTGGCTGCTCAGCGGTGCTTTCATGTGGATATTGAAGGTGGCGGAGCCATTTCTTTTAATCGAAAACCATTATATGCAGCCCATACTCCAAAAATTGGTAATTACTCACAACAACTCATGCAAATCCTCATGCAAATCCCCCTTGCAACAAAAAAACGGGAATGTATCTCAATTCTCGTTCACCCGAATTAAAACCAAAACGACAAGAAGAACCCACCTGTGGGTTGTCTGACGGAGTGGCTGGCCACCAGCCCCATGGGCTGCTGTAGGTTGTAGATCATTGTCGACTGGTTGCCGCCATGCCACTTGTTGGCTCGCATCACGCGGTTGGTAGAACGGTCGGTCCAGTACATAAAGTCCTCAAAGATGGTGATGGCATGGGGATGCTGCAGGATCTGAGTCAGAAAATATACTCATGATTAAACGCCATTCCATTGTGTTCATATTGTTTTGTTAGCTAAACTGTTGAAATAAATGAGCATAGCATAATAGTTTGACACAGTGTTTATTTGCATCTTAAGAGAATATGAATTATACTTTAGTGTTGTATCCATTCAAATTATACTGTGATTGTTTTCCCATGCTTAGGTGTTTAAGAGTAAAATTACGATATTAAGTAATGGCTTGCTTATTTTACTCAAAGTCTATATATCTGGCTATTTTTGTCAAAATAAAAATGTAATTCATAGTAGAGTGTAATTAGCGAGAGTTCATAATTTGACCTATTCTGCTAAAGGCTTGTTTGGCTTTCACTATTCTTCAAACATTTAATATTCAAATGATGGGTTTTTAAAATATGTAGTTATAACTGCTTTTAAAGCAATCCTCCCCCCCCCCATGGAAATCAAAGAATAATAATGCCTTACCTCGAGCCATTGTATGACCCTCATTATGATTACCACGTGAGGATTACTGAGTGAGTGTGTCAACCGAATTGAAGTTTCTCTTCCAGTGTGAGCCCTCCGCAGTCCCCGGTGCTCACCAAGTCGCTGGCGAGGACCTGATGCCGGTTCTGTCCGTTGAAGTCGCAGAAATCAATGAAGTCCAGGCGTGCATCGGCGAAGTAGAGCAAATTTGTGGCGTAGTCAATAGCCAGCCCGTTGGGCCAGTACAACTTGCTGCTCACGATCGTTCTGCGCAAGCGGCCGTCCATGCCGGCTCGCTCGATCCGCGGATTCTTGCCCCAGTCCGTCCAAAACATTGTGCGTGAGCTGCGCCGATGGGAACACACGTGAGGCACAACACACCAGCCGTTGATCTGCCAAACCATATTTAAACCAAATTCATTTCGACGTATATCTCTCAAAGGTGGCTGCGGAAATGTGGGCAGCTGGACACAAAACCACAGGCCCAGTCTTGGCATGTGTGCATATTAAATACATTTAAATAGTTCATCAGCGCCCGGTCCCGCGTGTCTCTCCAGAGAAGGGGCTCACCCGTCACGGGGGTCCAGCACGAGGCCGCGAGGGTTGGTGACGTTCGTGCTGATGAGCACCGTGCGGTGGCTGCCGTCCAGTCGCGACACCCCGATCGTCTCCAGCACAAAGTCCAGCCAGTAAAGATTCTTGCCAATCCAGTCCACAGCCAGGTTTTCGGTAACCGTTAGGCCACTGTTAAAAATCTAAGGGTTTTTGGTGGCAGAAGGAATGCGGATGGATTAGGATGGTTAGCGGGTTAACTTGTTTTAGCTGTTTAAATTTTATTTAAGCATAACTGAGAAAAATTAGGCAGATTGTTACATTGCAGAGTCGTGGGAGATGGCTGCGGTTTGGGCAGGCGTTTGTCCAGTAGTGGATTGGCCAAAGCCAGTGATGATGATGGTGAACTAACAAAATGTTGGGTGAAATAAATTATTCCATCAGTAAGAAAAAAGTTAAACTACTAACACCATGGTGTTTAAAGTGTGCATGCATGAAGCATCAGAAACTGGAGTACAAATTATTTGCCTTCTCAAGCACCTGCAACACGAATGTCTCCATCACCGTGGCCCCCGCCATCCCATTACAATCCTGACGTTTGTATGTATATATGTTGAACTTCTTTCACACCATACGTAGCCAACCGTGCTAATCGGAGGTGCGGAGAAAGGACAACAAACTAAACACAAAAATCAGTTCTAAAGAAATGAGATTTCAATCTAGAATTAAAAGTGCATAGCTCCAGTAGCTTCCTAATATCAGAAATAAGAGCGCTCCAGATGGCCGCAGAAGCGCATCTGAAAGTGCACGAGGCAGTCAGCCTTTGTTCGATGGCCAGCCAAAAGCCGTTGCGAAGATAACCGGAGTTGAACTTGTTTGTGTACCAGCTGACGGTCAGTGCCATTGTGAAGGGCGCTCCAGATCTTGTCTTCGGCCACGTCTGTCCAGTAAATGCGGCCAGCGCTTGCGTCAAAGTCCACGGCCACGATGCTCCGACCGTTGCGCACGACGGAGCTCAGCACGTTGGGAGTGGCTGTGATGTTGTCAGAGTAGATTTGGCTCCGGCTGGGCACCAGCAGCAACACCTCATGTCGATCTGTTTGGAAAATAAAACGGCAGTGTGCATGTGTGTAAAAGTGCGTGCATGTGTGTGCGTTGGAAACAGAGGTGGGCAAAATGGTTCGCAGTGATCGAAAGATGAATCGATTAAGCTCACGATCCATGTTTATTTGTATTTGTGGTATGTTATGTTTTTAAATTGTTTCTGCAGCCAATAGAGACACTATGATATATGGCAATGTCATTTTATTATTATTATTCACAGCTCTAAATGCTGACAACTGGGGAAGATGATTTATTCCTCCACTAGCGGCTGGTACATTACACTGCAGTCTCATTGACCTGGGTTCCATTCTTGGCCATGCACATCAGCTGTGGCAATTGGCATCTTAACTTGATCTAAGCCTTCTCTAGGTCTTACGAGCTTATAATGAGTATATTAACCCATATGAGAACATCAACACTTGGAATAAAAGGCAGTTGGGCACAGAAATTACCCTTTTGCCCCTTGTGTAAAACAGGCCCCAAAAGGCATTCACTCATGGTGCATGCATTAAGATTAGCTCATGCAAAATGTGGATTCATAGTTTGGTATGAATTTGTAATTAGACTGTGAATTACGTTTTTTGTGTGTCAAACTCTATTGCATTCGGGATGCTGCCACAGTGTAATGGTGAGGTCACTGGACTTCGATCTTCCAGTGCGGCAGTTGAAACATCGGGGAAATATATTAAAAAGCCTGTCCACCCACCAGTCTAAATGGGTACACCACTGAGTTTATCAGCAGGATGTGAGTGGTGTGGTAAAGTGTGGATACTTCCACCTCTTCCAAGACATCTTGCCAGCATGGAAGTGTCGGCATGAGCAAGCAATTGCAGGGCTGCATCTTAGCCAATTGGGTGTAATCAAATTTTGACAACGATAATAATATGATCGTGAAAGCGTGGCCTCTTCCTCTGGCTCGGACAGCAGCGCCCCACCATTAGCCTTGCACGTGCGGCGGTCGGATTCCATCGTGTAGCCCAGGTCGCAGTGGCAGCGAAAGGAGCCGTGCTCGTTGACGCACTGCTGGCTGCAGGTGCCCGGGGGCTGGCATTCGTCCACGTCGGCGCAGTTCTTAGTGTCGTCGAGGAGCTGGAAGCCGGGAGGGCAGGTGCACTGGGCGCCAAACGGTCCCTGGGCGCAGCCGTGCGAGCAGCCGCCATTGTTCACAGAGCAGTCGTGCTCATCTGCCAGGCAAAGGGGGAACGTTTGTAACACGGCCGGTTGAGAATACAAAACGGATGAGAGCTTGTTTAAAGGACTTTGTTTTGGGAATGTTATCGATGTGCTAACGTGATGCACTGGCGTACAGTGCATCCGACAGTGAAGTGACAAGTTATTTTAAATGAGTTGTTTTTAAATGTTATTGGAAATAAAATGGCGACTTTTTTGGCAGTTTGGTTACCAATGACTGCGCAAAAAAAAAAAACACGTATTTAGTTTAATCTTGATTTGAAACTTTCATGACTGCAGGAATCCATACTCTTCTGTTCTTCGGTAAAGTCACGTAGGTAGAAAAATGAAAATATTTTATTTTATTATTTTTCTACCTACGTGACTTTACCAAAAGAACCAAGGAGTATTTAGTTTAATGTTTCATTTATTTGTCTACGTTCCAGCTCAGAAATAAAAAAAAACCCATTGCTTTCACTGTCACTGTGACAGATATTTCTCTCATATAGCAGGGAATGTCAGAAAGGGCACCCCTTGTGGTGTGTGGGTTAAAACAAATCAACTGAAGAAACAGTATCTCAGAATAAGTGTTGTGCAGTCAACTACTGTGGTCTGTTCCGTAACAAATGGGAAAAGACACAAAAGATAAGCATTATTTACTAATTCGTGAATGAATCCTCAAGAGGGTAAAGTTAAAACGTTGACCATCCTCTATTTTGCTTTACTGGGCAGATAACATTGCAATGTATGAATACGACATTAAAATAAAAATCAGCCAATCTGTGCATTCTTTACATTCACACTACCAAAGCACCGTCATAACATGTAAACCCGCAGAATTTTGAAACGTCCACATTTCTGCAGCGAAGGCGCGAGCCTGAACACGGGCCCTCCGCACTCGGCACTCACTGCAGTGCGGGGACTCATCGCCGCCATCGGGGCAGTCGAAATCCCCGTCGCAGACCTTGTGCAGATCCACACACACTCGATGGTTGGGGCAAAGCCACTGCGAGGGCGACTGGCAGCGGTAGGACGGCGTGGGGCAGTCGCGCTCGTCCGTGCCGTCACGGCAGTCGTTGTCCCCGTCACAGCGCCACGACTCGGGCACGCAGTTGCCGTTGTCGCAGCGCAGGTGCCCCGCAGCGCAGGTGCGCGGGGGGCAGCCGGAGTGCTCGTCCGACCCGTCATCACAATCCGGGTGCCCGTCACACTCCCAGCCAGCCGGGATGCACAGCCCATCCGACTGGCACTGGAACTCGTCGTTGTGGCACAGGCCGGGTGCACGTGTGGCTGAGCCCACGAGGGTGGCGGGCATGGGTGGAGGAGAGAGTGGTTAGCAGTGGGTCTCAGCTTCATGGCAGGTAGCCCTGCATTTCAACCACGCTCATACATCATGTTGATGATGACAACGACGATGTTTTGGCCACGATCACGATCGGGGTTATTACACGAATTTCTTCATTTTGTGTCCTTTTGTACTTGTTGCGCTTTATCTTATTAAAACATTTTCGTCAAAATAAAGGTGTAATGCATGTCAACAAATACAACCAAGGAAAATCACTTACGACAACCGACTTCATCTGAACGATCCCGACAGTCAAGGGCTCCATCGCAGCGGTAGTAAGTGGAGATGCACTGGTCTCCACTAGAGCACGAGAACTGGTATGATGTGCAATTGAAGACTGTAAAAACATCAAATTATCAGTGAAAGCATCACTCGGGAACTCTCAAACAATGCACGGATACATCTGTAGTGGATCAACAGCTGACATATACAGTAGGTTAATCAGTTTAACACATAGGCTTTCACGACCAATATCATCCATAAGAGGTTTTTTTAGGGTTAGATCGTGTAAATATATAAATGTGTGGTTAAGATACACTAACGAATTTCTAAATCATCTCAACTAGCAAAACCCATCCATCTAGTTCACCATGGAAGTGAAAGCTAACAGAACTCTGCCATTTCTGGATATTCTGCTCGGACGGGGTCCAAATGGAAAAATAACACACAGCGTTTACCGTTAGAAAAAGTATATTGACGCCTATCTGAATGCAGAGTCACACGATCACCCCGCACAAAAATCTACTCTTATAAAGACGCTCATTCATTGGGCTAAGAAAGTTTCAGATGGTGACAGTCTGAGAAGCAAAATTCAACATGTTAAAGAAGCGCTGCAAATGAACGGTTATAATGATGCACAAATCAAGAGGGCATTGAATGCCAAAACCAACTAAAATAACACGAGCATTGAAACTGCTCAAGTAATTAAAACGATCAAAATACCGTACAACAACTAGCTTCATCAGGCTACCGCCTGATGAAGCTAGTTGTAATTACTGGCGAAACTTCGTACTCAGATTGTAAATGTTGTGGCTTGGCTCTCCAACACACCGGTGTGCTGTACTAGTGACGAATTGGCACGTTCTGTTTACGTGACAACCCTTACTCGTTGGCTGCGTCGGGTGGTGGCGGGTTTTAACGACACTCTTATATATTTACGCGATCTAACCCAAAAAAACCTCTATTATAGGTGACATATATCTACGTACTGCAGTCCTAATTCATGCCACATTTATTGTTTTACGTAAGCAGCAACACTGGATATTAAAGAAAAGGTCCTCACCACATCCTCTCTCATCGGCACCATCAACACAGTCCGAGTCCCCATCACACACGTACGCGTTGTCGATGCATCTGTGATCAGGGCACTGGAACTGCATTGGATGACAGGTTCCAGACATATCTGGGAATACAGAGGACGCAGTCAAACTTGGTGGCATTTATCTCAATCAGAGCAGAAATGTGCATAATATTTTGAATGTGCCTACTTGGTAAATGTGTTCTGTAATAAAGTTGAAAGAATGCAGTAACATTTTGATATTTCATTAGGTTCCAAATATGGCTCACAGACCAGTTTTTAATATGGCAATAAATGATAATTGCAGCGAAGTTCATCCTAATATGTGTACGTATTAGTTATGAATAAATGCATCACTTAAAACTAATTCTTACACTTATGATACCTTGATTTAATCATCTCCATACCTGTCAACCCATACGGTTTACCCGTATTCTTGTACAGGAAATTGAGTTTCAGGTCCATGCGGCGTACAGCCGTTGCAATAGGGGAAACAACATTTTGTTGTTTATTTATTTGTGTTTCTACCTTGCGATGGGACTTTGTAGGATGAACGTTGAGATTTAGGGCACGGGGTGACCAATAAGGTCTGAATTGGTCTGTAATAAAGTAGCCATTGATAAGAGGTTGACAGGTATGCATGTCTGTGCATATCAGTTATTTAGAATACATATATATCATAAACGACTTATTATGCGCTGTCAAATTTAGGCTAGTGTACACAAGAGACATGAATTCATGAACCCCATATCATGGCAATTTATTACAATCACCGGAAAGATGAATCGTTAAACGTCTGACGAGTATGCACATAGAGTGCAAAGTCGCATATCCGACTCACTGGGGACCGAGGTATAGGCGGATAAGTGAACATCTATAGAAATGTGAAAAGGTTAGATTTGTTAAAAAATCTGTAGGAGGTAACCTTAACACTGTGCACAAATAATACAAGGGCGAATATCTATTTCCATCGCTTCAACATAGCAAATGCCTCACCACATCCACGCTCGTCCGAACCATCCCCGCAGTCATTGTCGGTGTCGCAGATCCAATAGCGAGGGATGCATCTGTTTCCCGAGGCGCAGGTAAACTGATCGGCCCGGCAGGTGGTGGCGAGACGCGTGGGACAGCTTTGCTCATCGCTGTGATCTCCACAGTCATCCTCGCCATCACAGCGCCAGTCGATCGGGATGCAGCGCCGGTTGGTGCACGTAAACGCGAAAGGGGAGCATGTCACGTCTGAAATGAAAAGAATTGACATTGCACTTAATTGTAAAAGTACACACGAAATCCCCCCCCCCCCCGCGCTACGCTTAACTCCAATGAAACAAGTGATTTCCCTTCGTGGCAAATGTTCACTTCAGTAAAAAATTGCATCAAGAAAAAATGAATTGAGCTCAGACGTGTTGATGGCTTGCACAGCATGTGATTCGAGAGTCATGCCGCCTCACAGCAAGCAGTCCAAACCGCAAACACATGGGAGACATGCACAGCACAACCATGAACACCTGCAGAATGGTATCATCTTATTGTTGCACACTCGAAATGAAGGACGTGGGCAGGTGCTCCAAATCGAGGGCAAACACATTTATTGTGGTAAATCTGTAAAATGCAACAGCACGTGGTATCACACACAGCAATCTTCAACCGAGTCGCCATTAACCACGTGACTGGTGTACACGTCTGGTTAATAAATAACCCTGCCAGCCACCCACAGGCCCAACTCAGTTTTTGCTGGTGTACACACGTGCATTGATGTACGGCACAGCACATAAGGACTTTCACAAAACCACACTTTACTCCCTTGCTGCACGAGGAAATCATTAAAAGAGTGGTCCATTCCAAATGTGCCACACTATTATTCTTTGCCCTTCAAACATTGATGGGACATGTTTGTGTTATTGCAATTGGCTGTGGGTGACATTACTAGAACTGCATTCTATTAGGTGGGGTAAAGCCAGATTTTACCGATGAATGGGGCAGTTTGCACTAAGGTGGAGTTTGGAACACACATCAGAGAGCTACACAGCACAAGAGTATATATGACTGCATGTTGAACTTTTTTGCACCGATAGGCGAGCAGTAGCATAGTGGTTAACGTGCTGCACTACGAACCTGGCGACCCGAGTTCAATTTCTGCTCAAGGCCGACAACAGGGATGATTATCTAAACCGATCCTGGGCCTCCCCTAGGTCGACTCAGCCTCAAATGAGTACCTAGTGCGATATGTAAACATCGCCAGGTGTCGTGCTGGCCACCCACGCCCTTCATGTGCTGTTCCGGCCTTCATAAGTGCTCGACAGCACTTTCCCAAAAAGTTACGCAGCCTTTGACTGTACAATCTTCATGCTTTAACGGCATTTCACAACAAATTCGTGACGGGAGAACGTTAAATACACACACGGGTTCAAGTGGCGGCATGCGTGGCAGCAGAAGTCAACTCACTGCCAGTTCCGCATCCACGCTCGTCGCTGCCGTCGTGGCAGTCGTCGTGGCCGTCGCACAGGAAGAGGCGAGGGATGCAGCGGCCGTTGGCGCAGGCGAAGAATTCGGCGGAGGAGCACTGCGGCGTGGGGGGCTCCAAGGGGTTGTCCGCGCACATTCGCCCGTCCTCGGCGAGACGCTTGCCGTATGGACAGCCGCACACGCGCGCACCACTCGGGGCCGGGAAGCAGAAGTGGGTGCAGTCGCCGTTGGGATTCGCTGGCCGGTTGCAAGCATTGCTGCCTTTAAAGAGCAGAGTTATTACGACGTTACGAATGGTAAGTGGCATGGCGGAGTAAATTAGCACAGAGCCCGTGGATATGTACTTCCTTGGATAGGAAGCGGCAAGGGGACACATGTTATCAGAAATCCGAAGAGAAGTGTGGATTTACTTTTGACCTTTATGTTTCTTGATTAGTGTTCTTTTAAATTAAGTAAAGGCTCCTTGAGAATATTGCATTGAGATGTTTGGCCAATTCCATTCATGAGTCTTTGGCACGTGGGAGAAAACCTGCCTGGAGAAGAAAACCCATATATACGAGAGGGCAGAGGTGTGGACTCGAGTCATGTGACTTGGACTCGAGTCAGACTCGAGTCATGAATTTGATGACTTGCGACTCGACTTGGACTTGCATAACAATGACTTTGTCCCACCTATGAGATGTGGACTCGAGTCATGTGACTTGGACTCGAGTCAGACTCGAGTCATGAATTTGATGACTTGCGACTCGACTTGGACTTGCATAACAATGACTTTGTCCCACCTCTGCGAGAGGGTATCATGTAAAAGTATATACAGATTCAATAATCCATTGATGTACTGTCATCTCGCCGCTTCGCAGCGCGGGCCTACAATGCCTGGTATTCCCAAGCCATTTCCCATATCAGTACTAATCAGGCTACACTCTTCTTAGCTTTTGAGATCCGATGAGATCATGTGTATTCAGAGTTATTTGTTCGTAGCCAACGTCGTTACATTATTCTCAATATATCTATTTAAAAACATCTATATTGGCACAATCTGAGCATGTGTCTCGTGACTCTGCAGTGCTTACCTGTCTGTATGGCTGTGTCATAGACTTTCACATTCGTCAGATATTGAATGCCTTGGCGGATGATTACTGCCTCCCCACCGTCCATCTTCCGCACACGCACAATTGAATTCAGTCGCCAGTCCGAGAAATAGGCAAATCCTGCACAGTGTCAGTTCGGATGAGGGCATAGGAAGAAGAGGTTATGAGACGAGAAGTATAAAGAACCCTTGCTACAACAAGTTAATTGTGGCTCAGAAGGCCTAGTGACTGGTGAACCACATACCTCCGTGAATGGAGATGCTAAATGGATGAGCGAGATGACTAATACGATCCAGCCGCTGTCGGTTCTGTCCATTGAAGTTGCTAAATTCGATGCGGTCAAAAAATGCGTCCACCCAATACAACTTGGGGTTCCTGCAAGAGAAACACATGGCTTTACTTAAGGAGTTTGTCAATGAGCTGTTGGCTGTTCAGAGTGGCCATTCACAATTTGAAATCTCTGCAGAGAAAATTAATGCTCATTACTGATATCTGTCTCACCAGGGGCTCTGCCAGTCGATGGCCAGGCCATTGGGCCAGCCTAGGGTGGTGTTGACAATCGGGGTGGCATGAGAACCATCGCACCAGGCTCGCACAATCTTGGCTGGCCGGTTCCAGTCACTGTAGAAAATGTACCTGGAAAAAATAGGGCGTTCCACATCACCACAAACATGAAATATTACTTTTATTGTAAAAATCTTTATGAAAAACACATTTTCACATATCTATGGGACCTTTAACCAGTATGAGAAATTATGAAAAAATAAGAATAGGCTATAAAACATGAGGTATTAAGGTGTTCAAACACCAAATAGGCGTATTGCAAGGCATCAAGTCTGCATTAGACACACATACTTGTGAAAAAACACGAAAACAAAGATGCTCTGATAATATATGCATTGTCTTTGAAATCGATTGGCCTTCACTAAAGACGTCCTTCTTTATAGCCTTATCTCACCAGTGTTAAACCAGAGAAACGTCAAAAAGCGTCTAAACCATTATGCCATGTAAACATTTACGTGCGACAATAAATGATGGGCATTACAAACATATAACTGGAACTATCCGTCTGAAATTTTTCTGTCTCTCTAAACGGCGCATGGTGGGCGGGCAGTGCTGACCCCTGCAGTGGGTGCACGACAATGGAGCGCGGGTTCTGCAGGTTCGCGAGGACGTTGCGACGGGATTGGTCCACGAGCCGCATGGCAGTGACCACCCGGCTGTGCGTGTCGGTCCAGTACAGGTTCTTAGAGATCCAGTCGTAGGCCAGGGATTCCACAGACGAGACATCGCGCGACGTCAAGTTCACCCTCCCTGAGCGAGAAGAGTTGACGGACTCATGAGGTGTGTAACACAAACGCCAATGTGTTACCTGGTGTGAATTAGTCTATTCGTGTTTGTTTGAATAGGTATGCCGATGATCACATCCTTCAAACGCAATACTCGTTTTAAGGATAATTTTCTTTAAGTGTATAACAATAGATAGCATTCATGTAAATGTAAAAAAGACCGTTTTTAAATGATGTCCAAATACTTTGAGAATATAGTATGCTCTATTTAGCCACAAATCAGCACAGGATGAGATATAAATGCAGAAGAATATCCTACAGACCGCAGCCAATTGTGGCCGCGCGACATGGAAGAGGTCGAGGGAAAGAAACCCATCGTGCTGACCGGTGCCGTCGAGATTTTGCTGGAATATTTTCCCCTGAAATGCATCGGAGACGATCACTCGCTGTGAGGCGGCATCGAAATCGATCCCGACAAAGGTCACACGGCTGCCCGTGACGGGGAGGATGACGTCCTCTTGCTGGGACTGGTTTAGAGGGATGCCCCGCACAGATGTCATCGCGGAAAACAGTAGAAACTTGGTGACAGCTGTAACAGAATGCACAATAACAGTTATTGTCATCATAATGATCAATTTCAATGTTCAATGATCATCATCACCATCAATTAGTCGCCTGCCTTGGTTAAGCCAAGCAGAATCTCTTATATATTGGTTTAGAGACATTTTACTTAATCAAGCATTTTGGGACAAACATGAACACTTGCAAATTGCAATAGTTTTTACACATCTATTAACAAGTAGTTCAGAGCAGAATATAAACAAAAAACGTAATAAATTGAAAAATTACACGAACGTAGAAGAGTGTAGAAAGTGAACCTATGGACAATTGCCAGTATTGTTTAATCAACTACAATCCCCCAACAAAAAAATATATATTCCTCTTTCATGTCTGCCTTGCAGGAAGTACGGAACTTTAGCCACTGCAAAAGTGAGGCCTGGCCTCACATCTGACACCCAAAGTGTAAATCCCAGACATGGCCACGGGGGACGAGCCGTGGCTTACGGAAGCAGTGGAGGCCATCGGGCTGCAGGTCGAAGCCCACGCGGCATTTGCAGCGATAGCCGAGGCCCACGTTGTCCGTCCGGTGGCTGAGCACGCAGATCTGCTCACAGCCACCGTTATTCGGCCCGCACGGATTCCGCACTGCACAGTGCCACGGACACGAGACACACACACAACGATCCCCACACGCCTCCGTTAGCTCAGAACTGGTTTCACTTTTTTTCTATTAGGGGCCGTCCATAAATGACGTCACGCGATTTTGGACAATTTTTGACCCCCCCCCCCCTTCGTCACACGACGTCACAAAAAGTCAGACCCCCCCTCAAGTATGACGTCAAAAGCTTTGCCCCCCCCCCCAAAAAAAAAATATAAAACATGCTTTAAATCGCTTTAAACTATTGTCATTGTAGTGTGTATTTAATGTGGTGCTACACTCTGATATTGTAGGAGAAAACATTTATTTAAAAGTATAATTAATTAAGAAAAACGTGTTGTCTATATTTATTTAAAGTTGCGCATTTTGATGTGACGTCACATTTCTCAAACCCCCCCCCCCCCTCGTCACACATCGTCACAAATGTCTGACCCGCCTCCCCCCTCCCAGGTGCGTGACGTCATTTATGGACGGCCCCTTATGGCCTTTATCAGAACCAAACGAACAGTAACACCATTTAAATTACACATTTTAGTCATTTATTAATTCACTGCTAAACGAAGGTGTCGACATCTGTGGAAGTTTTTGGGGGTTCATTGACCGTATTCCACCGTCGTGGTTTCTGTGGAGCTGCAAAGGAAGCGGTGGCCGAGAACCAGTAAAGATATCACTCCCCCCTGCCGTTAGCCGTGGCCGAGAATTGAATTAAGGTCATTGGGTTCACAGCGCAGAACCATAATCCCTTTGCCATGCTCATCTCCTTATATTAAATACCGGTACATATCAACTAACATTGTCGATTTGGATATAGGTGTGTTTGTTCCTTGTATCCACATAACATGGTCTAACGTACATTTGAATTTAAATTCTATGCTATTTAATAAACGTATTCACAGCTGAAGTTATTACCTTTTTTAAAGTCACATGTCATTACAGGTATTCTAGATTTGAAGCTTTCGTGACTGCAAGGAATCATCTTCTTAGGTTCTTTCGGTAAAGCCACGCAGAAAGTAAAATAAAATAAAAACAAAAATCACGACGTTTCGGAGGCAACACAAGTCTCCGTCATCAGGTGGGACCGTCACAGCCAGATTAGCTGATACAGCTTTACCGAAAGAACCTAAGAAGATCATTACAGGTAGATATGGATGTGCGCGCCTGTGATCCAGCGCTAGAGGTAAGAGTTAGTGGATTTCACAGATTTGTGAAACTCCAAAACTCGCTGGGATGTGAGATGGCCAGGCAATGGCAGCACGTAAAATGGATTTTTAAATCCATTTGTGTGGAGCTTAGAATGTTATCCCCCTCTCGAAAAGCGTGAGATTTCTCCAGGTACTCCGATTTCCTCCGACGTGCCCATAAATAATGGAATTGGCAAAATATCCCGATGCAGTGACCTTTTGAAAGATAAATTTGAGAACTCGGTGGAGGCTTTCCTCTTTAAAGTGAACCATCAAAAATGGTCAAATTTTTTTTTATATGCGATTGCCTTCATACAATTCCAATTTTCATTCATGTAGTAGTCAAACATAACTGCATCTGAAGACGCTGCATTTGAGATGAACAGACTTCTAGGCAGAAGCCACCACCATACGCATACATACCCTGGGGCTGGCGCAGAGAGTGGTGGACGATGACCCCATAAGGCCGAATATTGGAGCGGTGCACCACTTGGAGGTCACTCCCGTTGAAGACATTGACGCGAGTCACCTCCATGCGCGTCCAGTCCGTGAAGTAGACGTAATGCTCAAATGTGGTGATGTCAAACGGGTGTGGAACATTCGCACCGCCGCTCAGGAGCGTTTTCCTGTGAGTGAGCGAGAGGGTGACTCGATGATGATGATGTAACAACGCGAATTGAGAGCCACGCTCGTTATCTCACAGGCCTCGCAAATTTAAATTTTCACGGTTAAAAAAATTATGGAAAGGGCAACTTATGAACCAGAAACAATTTATAATTAAAATATAATTAAGAAAGGATGATGTAGTTATAACATAATTATTCACAAATTAAAAAACGACCCAATAAAAAAAAAACATCTCATTTCATGCAGAAACAGTGTTCAGTATTACTAGTCGGGTTGCCACCTCTCCTAGGTTTCCAAAAATCGTCCTCTCTTGGGGATAACTACTTGGGAAATCCACAAGTTTTCCAGGTACAATGCAGTGCAACTTTTTTTGTCATTTGTGTGATAATTATAATGCACCACGCATGACAACGTATTTACCATTACAGTAGTTTTTCTCTGTTCCTGTAACGAGACCCCCCACCCCTCCCATTATATTCCCTGGTTTTTATATCAAACCTCAGAAGTGGCAACCCTAATTACCAGTCATCCCAGAGAACCGAGCACCAGTTCGGCTCAACACCTCTGTGGCTTAAAAACGCTCTCAACAGGAGAGGCGTCGCACCTGTTCAGGCCGTCGTAGGTGACACTCTCGATGTAGTCGAAGCGGTTGTCCACCCAGAAGACGCGCTGCAGCACGAAGTCGAGCGTGATGCCGGCCGGCCAGCCCAGCTTGGTGCGCACAAGGGCCAAGCGGTTGGTGCCGTCCATGTACGCTCGCTCCAACCGAGGGTTGCCCGACACGTCGTCCCAGTCTGAGAAAAACATGTACCTGTGCACACAGGTGTGTGTATGTATGTGTATGCAGAGTGGGGAGAGGTGGTGTAGCGGTTAGCGCGCCGCACTACGAACCTGGCCACCCGAGTTCGATTCCCGCTCACGCGGTTAACACCAGTAACGATTATCTGAATCGGTTCTGGGCCTCCCCTAGGTCGCCTCAGCCTCAAATTAGTACCTGGTGTGGTACGTAAACATCGCCACTAGGGAGACAAAGGCAGCCAAGCGTGGTGCTGGCCAACCACCCCTTCGTGTGCCATGTCGGCCTATATAGGTGCTCGCTAACAGCATTTGAGCCAACAGTTTGTTAAGGCTATACGGGGGATCTTTGTCTTTGCAGAGTGAGGAGTGGTGACCCGATGGTTATAATGCCCTTCTCTATGATCAGAGCCACCTGGGTTCGATGCGCAGCTACGGACATCACCAGTGACGAGCAGAATCTCAACCTGTTTATGGTTGACGCGGCCTCAAATGAGGAACACGGCGCAATGCATAAACATTGCCGCTGGGGAGACAAAGGTGGACAGGTGTGGTGTTGGCCAAAGCAAAAGGTATACTGGATGTGGTGTTATAGGGTGGAGAAATATTTGTAGCTTGCAGACCTGGCTAGACCCTACGGAAATTGAGTTCTTTATACAAGAGATATTCATCTTTAGTGAACTTAGATATAATCTCAGCCAATCCTTGTTCAATTCCTGGTCATGCATATTAATGGTAAATATATATTAGCACCTCCCATTGAAAGTTATTTCATTGGTCATTCATATTCAGATCAGGTGGTGATCATCGAGTTTATTTTGCATAGCTCATGCGGACATTCATGCTGAGCGATGACAACACAAGGGGAGAGCATCATCATCGTCATCCGGCGACGTATCTCACCCGACGGTCGGGTCGAGAGCGATGCCCCGGGGTCTCCCCAGATTCTCAGCGATGAGCGTTAGTCGGTTCGCTCCGTTCAGGTCAGTCACGTCGATACGGTCCACCGAGCTCTCCACAATGTACAGCTTGTTGCTAATCCAGTCCACGGCCAAGTTCTCGGGCATGTCCAGGGCCACTGACAGCACCGTCTCCACTGCCAATGTGTCCATGTTTACCGAAAGTACCTGTTGCATAGCATAGACGTGACTTTAAAAGAGGAGGGGGGGGAGACTTTGCTGTGCAGGATGTACACGTACAGCCCCCTGTGTCAAGGAGGGTATCCCCACACCCGCTTGGGCCATCGGGATTATTTGACCACACTTCACCACGCTGCACAGCGCTGGTTTGGTGATGGCACACAGACGGTGGGAGCGTGGCAGTGCAGCAAACAGGAGCTTTTTATGCACTGCTCTTCGTTTATCAAAAGGTAGGCCACTGTCTATGGCACCTACTGTTGCATGATGGTTGCCCCTCTAAGCACGAGCTGGGCTCTATCCTGCTTAGTTTCCGAGATCTGATGAAATGCCGTGTTTTGGTCATATGTGCTGCACAGTTTATCATGATTAATTTCACTGTTAATAGTACTTGTTAGCCTTTGAATTTATCATAATTTAGCTAAAGGAGACAGCAAACAAAATATCAAAAGGTTACTGGAATCTGTGGCAATTATGGCTCAGGTGCACACTTTCGGGAACATCTATGAAGGTATTGGTGTGAAACACACACTTGGCAGTAGATGTCATGATTCGATCGAATAATCTATCACTTTTTTGACATTGTGATTGTGATGAACTGGTGGCTGCAGAGGTCAAGTGAACCCATCACATATAACACATTAAACAAATAATATTCTTAAGTACAATATACAATTCTACGTATTAATCATGTGCTGAATGTACGTATATATGTTGAACTTCTTTCACACATTACATAACAAACCGGGCGAATCGGAGGTAAATAATCAATACGAATATATTAATTAAATATAATTCCCTGCTCTTAATCAACAGTTAACCCACACACTGAACTCATCATCATAGCTATTTGCTTGAAATTGCAGCCAAGTCCTGGTGTTATCACATGACCCAAACAGTTCCTCAGGTGTTTTATTCGGGGCACTGCATTGGACAGTGTTCAAATGTTTTCCCTGGCTCTTCCACATTTACATTGTGATCATTCCTGAGCCTCCACTTATTCACATTGCCACCAGCCTTTGCCTCCTCGGCTCTCACTAATCTCTTCGAGTACATCAGTGTTTTAATTTGAAGGCTTGAAGGCAGTACCTGGTGGGAGTTGTTCATAAAGGAACCAGGTTCCTCAAGGCAATCGGGATTTCCTGCCATTGTGCTGTATGGCTTCTGAATTAGCTTCCAAGAGCTCCCAACGCTCGGAGCGAATCGTAGGACATCATGCCGAATAACCCATGGTACTTAAAAAAGGTCACCCAATCTTGAAGTGGCCAGGTGGCTCGGAGGTCAGAGCTTTGCTGAGATTCTGGATTTCAATCAGGTTCTGAATTTGTGTTGAGTTGATGTTCTCACTCCATTTACCAATGAGTCCGCAGAAAGAAAACTATCGCCTTCAATTTGGTTTTGCGCTTTAAAAAACATAGTACATCACATCATAAAGCTATTGTTACGCTACACCTTTCACAGTATTATTTTGGATGCGCTGAACGAACCTTGTTTTGCATGGTGTCAGTCCAGAAGACGCGGCGGAGGATGTAGTGGTAGTCAACACCGACGGCCACTCCGCGGTTCTGCGAAGGCACCAGCACACGGACGGTGCGGCCCTGCAGGTCGCTGATCATGAGGTCCTTTCCGTTGGAGAAGAGGAGCGACGCAACGCCACCTTCGTCAACACAAGAGCAACGGCGTGAGTGGTGCTGCTACCCCAGGCCTTTAAAACATTTGAACACTGTGCCGTGACACCCAAAGGACAATCAGGATAATATTTGTGGGAAATTAGAAAAACGTTTAAAAACTACATGTACACACCAAAAACAACATAATATGTACGCACTTTTTATTGTTTTAAAAGTTAAATTACAAGTATGTAACCACATATCAAGTAATTGATTACAAGTGAGTATTATGCTCATGATACATACATCAAATCATATGGTGTGAAAATCAATTACAGTACAAATTATTTAAAAAAATGGATGAAAATTATCTACCAATGTTACATTCAGGTGAACTGAGCAAACATATGATAGAGGTAAGAAAATATATGAAACAATAAAAACCAGACAATAAAACTTAGACAAAAAATGTGATTCTTGAATCTCATAGTGACCTCGAATCGTCACAACTTCATCGATCTCTAATGGGATGGGGTGAACTGCAACATGTCGACTAAGCAACAACGCAGCGGGTTTGTTTCACAGGAAACAGACTCACTGGCCACGTCAGCACGGCAGTGCTTGTTGTATTCCAGCGAGTAACCAGGGCTGCATTGGCACGTGTGTCCTGCCGGGCGGTTCTCGCAGAACTGGTCGCACACTCCCCACATCTTGCAGTCGTCAAAATCTACAGGGGTCATGCAAAGAATTGAAATTGACGGTCACAAAAACAAAGAGGACTCCAATCACAAACTCTGAGCAGTAAAAAAAAAACAGCCAAGTAGTTTACATCCAGAGGTACATTTCTCATTTAATTATTTCTGAGCCCCCCCCGCCCCCCGCCCAACATCCTTGCAACCCGCACCGCCCCCCCCTTTAGCCGCTCCCCTCCTCGACGGCCAACCCAGCTAAAACGATGGCCCGGGTATAGCACGGAAAAATGTTGTCTTCTTGTGTGCTCACCCATGCAGGTGATGCTGTTGTTTGAGACGACGAAGCTGGGCGGGCAGTAGCAGGCGCCCCCCGCGGGCGAAGCGTGGCAGCGATATTCACAACTCAGGGCTCCACAATTCTCGATAGCTGCAATGTGTAAAGGTCAGAAAGTTATTATCATAACATTCTGCAGTACTGTAAGGCATGTCAAATGAGGTACGAAACAAAGTATTTCGTTTTTTTTCCACTCCCAAATGAGAGAGAGGATTCACAACAACCAATGTTTGCCCTTTTTGTTAACAGAAAACAGTGACATTGACACTTCTACTTCTTCTTCTGAAAGGTTTGAATGCGAGGGACTACTCACAGCAGGCGAGTCCAGCAGTGGAGTTGCTCTCATCTGTGCCATGCGGGCAGTCGCGTCTCCCATCACAGACCTTCCTGAAGGGGATGCACGCCCTGCTGCCAGGACATGGCCACTCCTCCGGGTAGCATTCTCTCTCCTCGCTCGCTGCACCCACAGTGAACAACCGATTGTAGCAAGTGTTTCCGTTTTTTTCATGCACGTAAAAAAATTACGAGGTTTTTCGCCTCATTTGATATTTAATGCAATGTGCTGGAAGTGATGTACGGTGCACAAGCTTAAAATCTGAGAATAGGTTGTCCCCTTTTTTCTGACAATAAAACAGGTGTTAAGATGTTAAAACACCAAACTGAAACCTTTTACAAGGAATCATGTCTGCATTGACCACAATACTTGTGGTCAGAATGCAAACAAAAAAGTACTCTGATAATATATGCATTGTCTTTGAAACTGATTGGTCCACAACAGAGACAGCTTTCTTTTGAGCCTAGTCTCAAAACGGTGTTAGACCAGAGGACGCCAAGAGGCGTGGTAAGTTAACGTTTTGATTCATACAACACTTCTTACAAATCCGACTCCAACTACGTCACTATTTCCCACCTCTACTCTGATTAGAGCCAAAGCCCAAAATGTTAGCTTACTTTTCACTCATCGGACAGTGTTCATAAAAATGGTGATGCAATTTAAGAATGTGTACAAATGATGGTAGTTTGTATTATTGTTGAATCACACATTAATGTGGAAAGTTTGACATTGGTGGCTCACCACATCCTCTTTCATCACTCCCATCAAAGCAGTCATCGTCTCCATCACACACCCAGCTCTGCAGAATGCAGCGGCCGCTGGCGCAAGTGAACTGGTTACCCTGGCATGTCCCGTAAACTGCCACCAGAGAAAAGCCAAACGTCACCTTTAGATTTCGGTTATATCAGCAAACTCTCCTCATGTGTGTTAAGTGTGCGGTGTGTCATTCAATTGTATGCTTTCAAGTACATTTAATTCACTATTTTCATTTTGGAAGTATATACTCTTTTTTAATGCAATTGACCTGCACAGTAAACAAAAAATCAACAATGTTCCAGGCTATATATAATTCAACGTGGTTAGAAGTGTTGATTGGTAATAGCTCACCACAGCCATTTTCATCACTTCCATCCGTGCAGTCATCAATGTGGTCACAGCGATAGGACTGGGGGACGCATCTTTCATTTGCACACTGGAATTCACCCGCTGGGCATCTTGCGGCTAGAAAAGTCAAAGGCAATTTAACGCTCTGTGGACCAAGTTATTCCAATAAAAATTATATTCATATGTTGCCTAACATTAGCATGTTTACATCACAAGCTACCAATCACTACTGTTCTGGCAGAGTACACTTACATAGCTAATAGTTGGGTATGGTGGCACATGCCTGCAAATCTAACAATGTGGAGTGATCGTTATTGGACCATGGAGATTTGTGATACTTCTGAATCCACAAGCCTCTAAGGTTGTTAAAGGTTGGCAGTACGGCAAGTGGGTTTGTGGACTAATATATGTTGACCATTGAGTGTTATTCTCTCTTATGCATGCATATTATTGAGGTAAGCTGGTTTTCTCCCACGCACAAAAACTCAATAAAGTAACTGGTCAAACAATTAAATCCATCTCCCCCAGACTGCCTTAGGATTTAGTGAAATGTTCCTGGGTAAACACACTGACACCCCTGGTCCGTATCTGCCCCCCCCCTTATCCTCCCCCTGGAGAAGCTAATGATCCAAACAGTGGCGACCAAATCCTACAAGCTGCAACTCTGCGAATCTCGGTCTCAAACGCACATGCTAAACAAACGTCACTACTTGGATGTTTAGGCTGTAAATGATTAAGCAAGGTGAAGGGATCAATACAAGCAATATATTACATAACGTTGTAATTATAGATAGGTGAAGTTCATAACCAAGTAAGATCCCATTGAGTATCTTTGTATAGGGAGACCTGGGATTGGGTTAATCAAAAATGCAAATAACAGCGTATTAACAAGAAAACATGCAGAAAACACCACTTGAAAACATGCAGCATAAGTAATATAAAATCCTAGATCTACAAATGATATTACATAATATGAAACAAAACATGATATGGGTCCCTACAAATTTTTTTACAAAAAAAACATCTTCATAAATGCCAAATAGTGCTAAATAGCATTATGAAATCTGAATGAGGTGAAAGGAACGCTAAATGTAGAAGTCAGGTCAAATGATGATCTACCACTCGCTGATTCACTTCAGTTAATCGCTCACCAGCGGCGAGTCACCTCCGTATTACTCGTCCATCGCTCCTGCCATGGTTACAATTCACAGGGACTCCGTGAAATAATTCTTCCACCCAAAACAGCCAGTCCGGTCTACCGGATTGACGATTTTGTCTCATCCATGCGATGTTCAAGCACCACACTGCAGGTGAAAACACTTCTGAGCTTCTCGACTTTGAAACCCCACCTCAATCTCTTTCCATAAGTCCTTACAACCTTGCCCATTTCAAGAAACACCTTAACTCGTATCTATTACATCTTAAATAAGGGCTGATTGTTGCTGGCCGCTGGGCATTTTGTGACCTTTGAGCCCCCGTGGTCAGCAAACCGCGATTTCATTCAATACCTTCCTCGCATGTGTGTAGAGGCAGAGGTGTGCGTGTGATTGAATTGGTTTGAGCTCATACAGCGGGTGAAGAGGAGAGTTCGTGCCACACTTACTGCAGTTGGCTTCATCAGACAAGTCCCGGCAGTTGACCACCCCGTCGCACCGCTGCGCTGTGTTGAAGCACGCTCCGTTGGCACAGGTCATCTCCCCGCATGTCGGGTACTCTGCACGCCGGCGTCACATATTCAGCAGACAGCGGTGCATAATTGTGTCCTGCAATGTGTAACCTGTAGCATCCCGAACCCGCTGCGCTCAATCTTCCGTGACCTGCTTTATGGCCGTGTGTGCATGTGGTCGCAGGCAGTTGTTGGTAAAGTGCACAGCTTCTGCATGTTGAGTTGAGCAAGAACATATACCAATGTGTAGTACAACCGGTCCTGGGCCTCCCCTAGGTCTACTCAGTCTCAAATGAGTACCTTGTGCGGTGAGTAAATATCGCCACTGGGAAGACAAAGGCGGCCGGGCATGGTGCTGGCCACCCACCACCTCGTGTGCCGTGCTGGCCTTAGTAACGTCCTGAAAAGTATGTTCAGGCTATACAGGGGATCTTTGTCTTTTGTACAACCATCAAATAATGGTTTATTTGTTTTAGGGCTGTGAAAAAGGATCATGATCATTAACACCAATAATTATTAACAATGCAGATCGCCATAAGATTGTTCATGATTGATTAACAATACATTAGTGACCTTTTGCAAGTGTGGAGTTTTAGCATTATCCGTGATGATGTCGAATACGTGCGATTATTGTTGCAGGTTATGCTTACTGCACTGTTAAGGATCGATGGCACATGCACTGATGGCGACGTGCATAATACATCTCATGTGTCAAGCAAAATATGCATTTTATTTTACTGGATGTATATGTTCCAAAGTGTACTAAGCATGATTTTAGCAAATATAAACAATGTCCAAAAGGTATTCTGTAGCAAGCACTAACAGGCTAAAAGTCTTGAGTCTCGTGAGCAAAGGTACTGTTTAAAGGGCTACTTCATTCGATGGGACGTTGAGCGTGGTACACTTTAAATTACGTTAAATAAACAGTGACAGAAGCGCAATGCACTTAGAAACCTAGTACAGCATTTCCAGATCAAACGAATTCCCTTCGAGTACACAAGCATGTGCTGAAAGCCCTATGGACATGCCACCGACGCAGGAATTAAAGGACCAAGAGGAAGACCGAGGGTGAGATGGAAAGAGGGAGCGGAACGAGGATGTCGCCGGTGTAGGGGGCGCATTATATAGGTGCATGGCGAAGCAAGATCCGAGCTGCCGAACCCGTGGAGCAATGGGACTTTGGGCTTAGAAGGGGCAAGAGGTGTTTGTGGCCGTGCCGCGCACGCCCCCGTGAGTCGGCTGTGCAGCTCACGGCAGCTCTGCTCGTCGGAGCGGTCATCGCAGTCCTGGAAGTGGTCGCAGCGGAACGCGCTCTGGACGCAGTGTCCAGAAGCGCACGCGAAGTGGCTGCTTGAGCACGTGCTTCCAGCTTCAGTGGGGAGGGCGGAGAGGATCGGTACGAACAATAGAAAGAGTAAACAGTCATTTTTAGGGCAGGGTTATTTAAATGGACATGGGTGTTATACAAATTAACCTTATGGCGGAACCTCGGGGTTCCATAGTACCCCGGTTCTCGCACGATGTCCGTGATGCAGTCATTTTTAGTCCGTTGATGGTCGGCGATGCGGCAATCGACTCATCTCGACGAGCTGTACACGATGTCCTATTCAAAGTTGATTTTCGATAACGGATTTTTTTTAATGCTATAATGTTTGGCGTTTCGACATCGCGGAGTAGCACTGATTTCGGATTGATTGGAACCCCAGTCGCGGAGTTAAGTACACCCCTGGAAAAATAGCGTCCCAGAAATATAACATTGAATTGCCTCGGCCATCTTGTATTATTTGGTACCTCGGGGGTACCACCATAAGGATCAAATGTAACGTCTAAGCCGCACGTCAATACACTGATGGATGAAGGCCTCCCCATGCCCTATTGGTCATGGGAGCTGTGTGACCACACCTCACCATGCTGGTGGTCAGTTCGGGTTGGTGAAGGTGGTACCCGTGACCAATTGGAATACCACTCGCCACTAACGAATCTTATCTACGGTGTTGTCAGCTGGGCTAATGTGCAAATGGTAAGCAGTGAAAATTAAGACTTTGGGGGAGGCATTAGGGAGGGATGGTGAAGGAAATAAAGAACATGAGGTCTGACGGCTTTTGGAGCAGTGTTGTTACCAGCGGTGAATAAGCACAAAATAACAGAAAGAACTGCACATAAAATACCTGCAGAGAGACGGCAGTAGGGATGGAGTGGTCGTATGTCTGAGTTATGTGTAGAAAGGTGTCATTAAAAATACCTTCTTGCACTATTAGAGTCTGCAAATGGATGTTTTACACATTTTATCGCATTAAACTAGTATAGCTATGAATTATATATTATAATAAAGTATGCAGCGTTGATAACTAATTAATTATATATAATCTCACCACTGAATTAAATGAGTAATTTGAAATTCATCCTAATAAAGCATCTCCTCTGCACATTAGCTTTTATATAAATTGCATGACATTCTTTGCATATTCTTGGTAGATTTTTAAATTGATGTTATTTCTGTACCCGGCCCAGCTTACCAATAGGCCTCAGTTCTACTCCTGTGATCAATGCATGAGGCTTCACATTGAGAGACTGAGGAGGTAAATGAATTGTAATATTTGTAGGAGTCAGTTGTTATCGTTAGCTCCGATATTAAGAAAAAAAACCCTATAGAATGCCAACCACCAATCTGCATTCACAAATTCACGAATCATTGACATTTTTCTCCATATAAAAATTAATCATAATCATTTTTCATTCAGTATTTTTAAAGGCGTTGCAATTACTTTTTTAGACAGAATACTGGCATTAATTCTAGATTTGAAGCTTTCGTGACTGCAAGGATTCATATTCTTAGGTTTTTTCGGTAAAGTCACGTAGGTAAAAAATTTAAATTAATAAAAGTAAAATAAAACTAAATAAAAAATCACGACGTTTCGGAAGCAACACAAGCCTCCGTCTTCAGGTGGAACCGTCACAGCCACGACAGCTGTATCAAGTAAATGATAGATCACAAGAAATACCACCCCGTATATATAATGGTTGAGGGGGGAAGGGCCAGGAACGGCACACTTTTTTATTAATATGATAAGGTGAGGCTTAAGACTAAGAATAGACTGCATAACAAAGGACTGAGCCTTTGTTATGGAGAGGTGCGGTTTGTAACTAACACCTAGCATACATAACAAAAGTGTGAAAAAAGAAAACAAGTAAAAACTAAAACTGGTAAAACAACAAACTGGCTGTCTATCAATAACCTGTAATAGTTGTCTGTCAAATAAGATGGTCCAAATAAGTGTAGTTACATCTTTTTTGCATGGCTAATCACATTTTTCCAATGATTACTCAGTTTGTAACCCTCATCACGGTTGAAATTATGTCTGTGTTTGTATATTTGTATGGCTTCGTGTACAAACCTTTGATGGTAGCCAGGAAGTTTGCAGAGCACCTTGGTCTCGGAAAAGACAATTTCATGAGAGCCCACAGAGTTGGAGCAATGATCGGCAATGGCCGAAGAATCAGTTCTGCCGTGTTTCAGATCTGACTTGTGCTCGCGGACACGATCAGAAACATGACGTTTCGTTTCTCCAATGTAGCAATCACCACAACTGCAACTCAGTTTGTAGACCCCAGGATACTGTAAGTCAGGAACGACATCCTTCACAAATGGAATCAGATCACGGATTTTATGCACTGTACTGAATCGGACTTGGATCTTTTGTTTGTTTAGAATTTTGGAGATCTTTTTGGTCACGCCTGCTATGTATGGTAACGTGATAGTTTTGGTCGGAGTTTCATGTGGTTGTTTCTGTATGGTGGGAGAAACAGCTTGGCGTATGGTGTGGTCAGAGTATCCGTTCATCCTGAGGGCCCGATGTACATGTCTTAATTCACCGGCCAGGTGGTGTTGGTCAGAAATGCCATGGGCTCTGTGGTATAGCGTTTTGATGAGAGAATTCTTTTGAGATGGGTGGTGGTGGGAATCCGGTTTCAAGTAGGAATCTGTGTGGGTGGCTTTCCTGTACACAGAATTCTTTTGAGATGGTTGGTGGTGGGAATCCGGTTTCAAGTAGGAGTCTGTGTGGGTGGCTTTCCTGTACACATTCTGACTGCATAACAAAGGACTGAACATTCTGTGTACAGGAAAGCTACCCACACAGATTCCTACTTGAAACCGGATTACCACCACCACCCATCAGTATTTTTAAAGGCGTTGCAATTACTTTTTTTAGACAGAATACTGGCATTAATTCTAGATTTGAATCTTTCGTGACTGCAAGGATTCATATTCTTAGGTTTTTTCGGTAAAGTCACGTAGGTAAAATGTTTTTATTAATAAAAGTAAAATAAAACTAAATAAAAAATCACGACGTTTCGGAAGCAACACAAGCCTCCGTCTTCAGGTGGAACCGTCACAGCCACGACAGCTGTATCAAGTAAATGAGAGATCACAAGAAATACCACCCCGTATATATAATGGTTGAGGGGGGATGGGTGGTAGTAGGAATCCGGTATCAAGTAGGAATCTTTGTGGGTGGCTTTCCTGTACACAGAATTCTTTTGAGATGGGTGGTGGTGGGAATCCGGTTTCAAGTAGGAATCTGTGTGGGTGGCTTTCCTGTACACATTCTGACTGCATAACAAAGGACTGAACATTCTGTGTACAGGAAAGCCACCCACACAGATTCCTACTTGAAACCGGATTCCCACCACCACCCATCTCAAAAGAATTATCTCATCAAAACGCTATACCACAGAGCCCATGGCATTTCTGACCAACACCACCTGGCCGGTGAATTATGATATGTACATCGGGCCCTCAGGATGAACGGATACTCTGACCGCACCATACGCCAAGTTGTTTCTCCCACCATACAGAAACAGCCACATGAAACTCCGACCAAAACTATCACGTTACCATACATATCAGGCGTGACCAAAAAGATCTCCAAAATTCTAAACAAACATAAGATCCAAGTCCGATTCAGTACAGTGCATAAAATCCGTGATCTGATTCCATCTGTGAAGGATGTCGTTCCTGACTTACAGTATCCTGGAGTCTACAAACTGAGTTGCAGTTGTGGTGATTGCTACATTGGAGAAACGAAACGTCATGTTTCTGATCGTGTCCGCGAGCACAAGTCAGATCTGAAACACGGCAGAACTGATTCTTCGGCCGTTGCCGATCATTGCTACAACTCTGTGGGCTCTCATGAAATTGTCTTTTCCGAGACCAAGGTGCTCTGCAAACCTCCTGGCTACCATCAAAGGTTTGTACACGAAGCCATACAAATATACAAACACAGACATAATTTCAACCGTGATGAGGGTTACAAACTGAGTAATCATTGGAAAAATGTGATTAGCCATGCAAAAAAGATGTAACTACACTTATTTGGACCATCTTATTTGACAGACAACTATTACAGGTTATTGATAGACAGCCAGTTTGTTGTTTTACCAGTTTTAGTTTTTACTTGCTTTCTTTTTTCACACTTTTGTTATGTATGCTAAGTGTTAGTTACAAACCGCACCTCTCCATAACAAAGGCTCAGTCATTTGTTATGCAGTCTATTCTTAGTCTTAAGCCTCACCTTACCATATTAATAAAAAGTGTGCCGTTCCTGGCCCTTCCCCCCTCAACCATTATATATACGGAGTGGTATTTCTTGTGATCTCTCATTTACTTGATACAGCTGTCGTGGCTGTGACGGTTCCACCTGAAGACGGAGGCTTGTGTTGCTTCCGAAACGTCGTGATTTTTTATTTTGTTTTATTTTACTTTCATTAATTTAAAATTTTTACCTACGTGACTTTACCGAAAAAACCTAAGAATAAGAATACTGGCATTTATAAATGTTCAGTTCTGTAGAATAAATGTATTTTATGGCATTTTTTTTCTAGCTTTGCTAATGTTAGCATTACTCTGGGTGGTGATAATGCAGCGTGAGTTTTCAAACCTCTCTCAGAAGATACAGGCACCTTTAAATAATGTAACGGAATATGACATTACATCACTCTGTTCCTGACAACTAGGGTGCTGCTTACACACCAAAAACTCTACCTGTTTAATAGCATGTGTGAGTGAGGAAGCACTTTGATTGCAGCGTATGAAACACGGGACAGCTATGGGCAGGAGACACGGACGACGGCAAGACTGAACTCACGGCAGTTCTGGTGCTCGTCTGATCTGTCAGCACAGTCCGCTTCTCCGTCGCACACAAATGCGCGTGCGATGCACCGGTTGTCACTTAGACACCTGAACTGGAGCGTCGAACATGTTGCAGGGGCTGCAAATGCACAGAAGAAAAGTTTAAGAATTGGCCTGCGACACACACACACACAATTCTTCATCACATATTATAAATGCAGTTATGAAATGCATGTAATATTGGTCCAATAGACCAAAATACCCTTGAGAGGGGCTCTCGATAGCGCCCTTCCACCAACTGCTCAGGGCTGCACCTTTATCTTCGTTACGTTTAAGAGTATTTGGCTGCAGTACATTTTCACGTGATAAGCCAATTCTTTGAGCTATCATTTGTTGCCAGGTAGGTTCTGAGAAAAGAGCTATAGAGCTCAGTGGGCATTATCTAGTTAAAATAAAAAAAAATGCAAATTGTTTGGTTTAGTTTATGTATTGTAGAATAATTATAATTATTTTAATATTGCTTTAATAAATCAACATGTCCATATTGCTGGTTGATGCTTTGAGTTACATGAAATATAGTATTTCTTTAATGCAAAATGCTGTGTAAACTATTGTGCAATATACTGTGCTTTCTGCCATAAAACCTAAATATAGTAATCGATTATTTACTTCACTTTTACATGTATAGCCATGGCAGCAGTAATGAACCGGGGAGAGTGAGCCAGTGTGTTTTGTCATCTCAAACAAGGCTGCTCTTTGAACTGAAATGATTTCCACTCTAATGAGGAGACAAGTGGTTTGGAGATCTTTGTTTTGGACAGGAATGTAATGAACCTGCTGCACAAGCCCTCCCCTGGCGCCCACCCTCTCCCCTGTTATGCTCTAGCTCCAAACAAAAATATCATGGCGGGTGCCCTTGTACTCTGTCATATCGCCTCCTGAGTATCGATGGAAGCATTCGTCGTAATGAACGTGCGCAAGAAGAGCGAGACGCACAGCAGCCTCTCTCATCTGAGTTGTCGGAGCAGTCGTTGATGCTGTCGCAGACCCAGCTGCGGGGAATGCACGCGCCCGAGCCACAGCGGAACTGCCCACTGTCGCAGCCTGGGTGGACAAACCAGCACATCATGCGTACACGTACATGTATTATACACATATACCAAAGCAACTCTCCAATGTGATGTCCTATTTTCGGTCAACATGCTGGAAGCTTCTTCACACGGACTGAATTCGTGACAAATAACATGCAGTGCAACGAGAAAACTAGCCCATCACACGTGTATATGTGTATATCAGAGCAACTCTTCAATGTGATGTCTTATTTTCGGTTTCGCTGTGTAGCTCTCTGATATAGTCTTTGGTTGTACCGTGTGTCGTTCAGCATGATGTCCAACATTTTGCTGCATATGCTCAGAATTCAGTTGAATTCAGTTCTTGAAGACTCACAGCAAACACATTGGAGACTGAAGCAGGAAAGCACGACTTCAAAAAAAACCTACTCTGCAGTAAACATCAAAGCACTGAAAGGGAGAAAGAATCTATGGTGTAGGGAAATGGAATTAAAGTTTTTGGTCCAACAGAGTAGATTTGTATTTAATCATAACTCAAGAATTACAAGGTCAACATTTGAAACACACTGCTACCTCGATTGCTGTTCCAGTTTGTATTTATAAAGGGCCCTTTGCAACCTGAAGCGATTTGTAATAAATTTCGCTCATGTCAATAAATAGCATCATTGGTTAATCTTACAAAGCAATATACTTGCGCACGTATTATTTTTTGTATGTTTTTTTTATCATTAAACAGGCGTTTTCAACTACTTGTCCACCCTCCCTGTGCAGTGTCAGTCCCGCAGGCCGGTTGACAAAACTCCACCACCACGCGGGCCGCTGAAGGGCCCCGAAAGCCAGAACCAGGTCAGATCTCACTCGCCACCGATGTTAGCCCTGGCTGAGAATCAAACCCAGGTTTGCCGGTTCATAGTACATTTCTTTAGAACTGCTTTTTGTATTCTTGGATCTTTCGGTAAAGTCACGTAGAAGGGAAATAATAAAAGAATAAAAATAAAACATAATAAAATTCTCACGACGTTTCGGCCACAACGCAAGCAGCCGTCCTCAGGTGAAGAACAGAGCTGTCGGAAAGACAGCGTCCTAATGACAGCCCTGTTCTTCACCTGAGGACGGCTGCTTGTGTTGTAGCCGAAACGTCGTGATAATTTTTTTATGTTTAATTTTTATCATTTAATTTTTTCCCTTCTACGTGACTTTACCGAAAGATCCAAGAATATGAATCCCTGCAGTCACGAAAGCTTTAAATCGAAATCTGCTTTTTTGTGTTTAGTTTGTTGTCCTTCCCTCCCCGAACCTCCGATAAGCACGGTTGACTACGTACGGTGCGATAAAAGCTCAACATACACATACTGCATGATCCACTGTGCCACTGCTTCACCCTTTGATAATTATGAATGCGATGTGAAGGTAGTGTTGAATGAATTGTAAGCTTTTAAAGTAACAGTTGGCCATCCTTAGCTGCTGCTCACTACTCGTCTGCCAGCCCTGACCGCCCTGAAGTCATCGTGTTAATAATGATGGCGAGGTGAGTGCAGTTCTGCGGCTTAACTGTGTATACTATATACACTTTTCTTGAGCTCTTTCTAACGCGTGTTACTTTAGACTCGTCTATTAACCTACATTTGTAATTTTTTACGGGTGCATCTAATGTGGGCGTTTACGGGTTATACAACAATCTTCACGAGTCTCCTGTACATTGAATAATTAACGTCACATTTTCTCAGCCAGATAAGCTGACACACACTATCATTAGCTGAAGTGTTTGTGTCTCACTTATGATCAAAGATAACATTTCTATCATTAGATTTTATCCTTAAGTGGCACCGTTTACAAACAAAATTGTATTTGTGTGTAAATCGGAATGCCTAAGTATTCGCTTATGTGTATATGTTTACAGACTTAAGATTTAGAAAATGTATACTGCAATAAAAGTGCCTACAATAAAATAACTGTAAAATAAAGTTACGCGTACTTATTTCGTCTATGGCATATTGGAATCCGCATTATATAGCATATGCATTTTTATTTACATGTCATATATATTATATGTAAATATATATCAATAAATTATGATTGCACGAACTAGTTATACAAAAATCATACTTGTGAATTGTATTTAAAGATATTGTATCAAGTCGTACATTGAATTCTCTAAAGATTTAAATTACCAATATGTGCACTGATTTTTCACTGCTATATTTCTTTTCTGAAACGTAGTTGCTGGGCACAGGCCCAAAATCCCCAAAACGTGAAGAGGCCAGCAACTGTCAGCACCATCAGAGGTACAACAGATAAGAGTTAACACATTTATTTACTTGAGCAAGAATAGAAGAGCCTGAGAAAAGAGAAGATGGGAAGGAATTCCAAAGTCGAGCAGTGCGAGGGAAAAAGCATTAAAGAGAAGAGTTTTGACATGCAGTGTGTTGGTTGAACACAGTGTGGATAAGACGCCAGAGTCAGTCTGGTAGGTGTAATCCCTTAACATTAAAGCAGGAATCAATGAGCGAAGGGGACCGGTATCCATGGTATAAGAGTCATCAGGAGGCGACTGACGATCGTGAGCGAGTGACCGGAGGGAATTTGTGAGTGCTGGATCATCAATCTCCCTGACTGCTTTACGTTTTAATTATATCAAGTACAGTGAGGTAGGACGTGGGTGGTCCACCTTCCACGTGACAAAGAGCTGTACGTTTTACATTGTAGAACATTAAGTTTGTTGTAAAGTGGACTTATGACAGCTTGGCTCTAGCACAGAATGACTACCCAGTAAAGTGCACAACGCACTGACATTAAAGGCACGAATGAGAGCCACTGGGTCAAAAGCGTTTTGTTCACTCCCCCAAAATTCTCCTTCCAGCCTGACCCTTAACCTCCAATAGTCTACTCACACACCCTTAATCATGCTTAGCAATGCTAAGTCCGCTGTCCTGAATCTAGACAAAAAAGTTTCAATGGCTCTTTTATAAATGCCTTCCTGACCTATAAATAATGATCGACGTAATGATTTTTTTCTTTACTTGGGTAGAATATCATAAATACTGCACAGTATATCAGAATTATAACCACGTGGCCTGAATGTCCACATTAATGTGGCACCTAACAATGGAGATTTCTGCTAATAAAAACAAATGTTGTCTATTTTAGAGCATTAAAATGTCTGTTTGTCAATTCCCAGCTAATGTTCTGACTTAGAAGGTAAATCCCCTTGCTTAAATATATCAATAACAAACTCCTAACAAAACTGCTAGTTATTTTTTTTATGATAAATACCATTTTAAGACATAACACCACATTTTACAAATAAAACATTTAAATCCGTCCGATGTTTCTACCAACTATGAAAAGAAAATGATCATATATTATTAATATATGTTTAATGTTATTATCGTACAGCGTGGAACGCGTCAACATCCCGCTGCATAATTGCGCTGCCCTTGGGTAGCGTGCAATGCCATTATAGATATGCTTTCGTTAAGCCGCACAGACACGTGTTCCTGCCAGCTGTCAAATTCGGCAGCCCCCCCAACCCCCCATGTGCCGCAGAAACCATTCTGACAGCGTTGTGCTATCTCTCAGGTCGGGGCTCTGGGATTCTGGTACCAGGCCTCTCCCTGTCTCCCAAAGGGGCCAATCCTACTGATAGCATCGTGCCAGGGAGGGGAATGTTACTGCCTGGTAGTTCCCTTTTTGCTATAAATATGCATTACCTGGAATGCATCTGACTGATGGATGCCTTGAACTTTGGGATGGAGGTAACTTTTGTGGAGCGTATTAAAACATTGTTTAAATTCTTGTCATATTTGACACCTGAGCTGTTACAAGATACTATCGCAAGTTTGTGTTGTATTAGTAAGAGAGACATTCTGTTTGCATAAACATATATAATATATAATACATATAACACAAACCTGAAATGTAAGAATAACAGGTGTGTTTTTTGTAGCTATGCTCTTGTGTAATGCGTGGTCACTGTTGGTGGGTGTTTACAGAACTTTATGCCTGTGGAATGTTTTCCTTCTCTACTACTTTGAACATGACAAAGCAAAGTGACACTGCCAATAGAGTGCATGGTGTTAAGTTTAAACGTGATTCAGGTGGGAATGAAAACATTATTAAACAGTCATTTAAAACATTGATTCGCTAACCACATGGACCTTTGAACAATTCCTGTGTTTTTTTAAGGGAAATAAATTACCAAATTCTATACCCCCCAAGCCCCCCCTACTCCCTTCCCATTTAACCATTTACTTTGTTACCAATATCAGAAGAAGCCCTACCAAGCACAACGTTTTATGCGCCGTCAGCATAGCAAGGGTTAATTAGTTATGGAACACTTAATCGTGTGAACCATACCAATCTAGCTAGACTCCCAAATTTTGCATAACGGTTAATTAACCGTTCATTGATCAATCAAACTACATACAAACATTCTCCCGTATGTTGTACTCAAAACGTTATCACCATAAAATCATGGATTAAAAAATTAGTGATTTGCATCACTAACTGTCATCCGCTTGTGGCCAGTTAGCACAGACGCACGTAATAATGTGGCTCTGCGTAATGAAATTGACTCAAGAAAGCATACATTTTAAAATAACATTGTTAGTTTAACACATAGGCTTTTGCGACCAATATCACCCATAATACAGATATTTTTTTGGGTTAGATCCCATAAATATAAAATGTGTCGTTAAACCCGCCACCACCCGACACAGCCAACGAGTAAGGTATGTCACGTAAACAGAACGTGGCCAATTCGTCACTAGTACAGCACACCGGTGTGTTGGAGAGCCAAGCCACAACATTTACAATCTGAGTATGACGTTTTGCCAGTAATTGATTAAGCTATTTGTAATTACTGGTGATACGTCCTACTCAGATTGTAAATGTTTTGGCTTGGCTCTCCAACACACCGCTGTGCTGTACTAGTGACGAATTGGCCACGTTCTGTTTACGTGACAAACCCTACTCGTTGGCTGTGTCGGGTGGTGGCGGGTTTAACGACACATTTTATATGTATGGGATCTAACCCAAAAAAACCTGTATTATGAATAACATTGTTTTGAGTTATTGCAACCTTAAAGGGTTTGTTGTGTACACCATACCTGTCAACCCCTTATCAGTGCCTGCCTTATTACAGACCAATTCAGACCTTATTGGTCACTCCGTGCCCTTATACATCTCAACGTTCATCCTGCAAAGCCCGTATTGACACGGCTGTGCACCTTATAGACCTGAAACTCAATTTCCCTGTAGAAGAATACGGGTAACCCGTATGGGTTGACAGGTATGTATACACGTATAATTCAGAGGTCACCCTGTTTTTTTAACACTAGAAATTGTAGAACACACGAGGCAATGTGTATACTATATACTTTAAAATGCTGTACTAATATATTTAGCATTCCCAAAATCTAGAGTGAGAAATGTATAGACAAATGTATAATATTAATAACAAATCAGACATATGGTGCCGTTTGTCCAGGGATCACTATGATTATGATCACACAATGATCAAAAGAGAATACGAACATAAAACATTGTTACATTTCTACACATAATTTCTTACCACATTCATTCAAATCTATCGTAACTATAACAATTATTTGCAGCCCTTTGTCAGTCCACTGCTTGAAAGAGGGTCTGCCTATGCTGGGTCGGTCATGAGGATTGTTTGACCATACTTCATCACGCTGGTCTCTCTGCAGGTTGGTGAAAAACTGGTTGACTTATCAGTAATATAATTAAGCACTGATGTTAGCCATTGGCAGGAATCAACGAAGCTCACTAAGTTCATAGCACCCTGAACTAACCGCACTACTTTTCGCATAATTAACTGACATATATGTTTCACTGGTCTCTATCCTACAGAACATTTAAGCACTACCCAACAGCATAACAATGCAACATATTTTTCTGTTCCTTGCAAAATTGATTTCCTCTTTCATTCCTGGTAAGACCATTTACATATTAATAACGAAATGCTTGCTACTGGCTTAATAAACAAACGGATAAAGGGATTAAGACTGTGGGTCTAGTCATGTGTATTCAACATGTCAGTTGGCAAATAAGGTTAATGAGTTACTACTCAGTAATTAAGAGAAGATATGTGGTGACATCAATAATCAATGGGTCGATCTTGGCAGCCTTGGTAGCAGTGCTATTACCTTCAGCATACATTTATATCTCTTCGATAGTCCTCACACTTAAATTTAGGAGTATTATGTTTTAATTAATCGTTCGATTTAAATTTGATTTCAACTAATGTAGTGTGTACATCTAAAATAATAATTATCTCAGCTTCCCTGAATAAACTGTTTAAAACGTAGGCTTTCGCGACCAATATTACCCATAATAAAGGTTTTGGGGCTAGATTTCGTAAATATAATTGTCTGTGTCAGGTGTGGCGCGTTTAACGACACATTTATATTTACGTGATCTAACCCAAAACCCATCTATTATAGTTAATACAATAGCAGACAACCTGCCACCATAATTCTTTGACCTTATTCATGACAAAATGTTATTCATTACCCTGTGGACTTTATACTTGGACCTGCTGACACAAATTATTTCTCAACGTACTCCTGATGAGATATAAAGCAGGGTTAATTTGACGAAGCAGCAATGTATTGCGTCAAAACGATTTAAATTTCAAGCCCATATTTTGCAATTAGCTTTTGAAACAGCTTTGGATTTACTACATTGTATGAAACATCACGTAAAATAAACACATCTATTCACACTTACTGATAATGCATCCAAGAAGGAACTGTTCATTCTTTATACACCTGTTTTTGATTATTCTAAATATTAAGTTTTCCTAGCTCATGTATTATTTTAGAAATAAAGCAACTAATAACTACATGATACTAGAATAGGAAAAGTGCATCTCAAACAATGGTTATATAAGTTTCCTTATGGTATTAGTTGCATAAACTAGACAGAGAAAGTAAATGCCAGTGTTGTATACAACAGATCAAAATAATATGATTTAGGTTGATGATTTTTAAATGTCAATTATATTAAAAGCGATATTTCACACTTAGAGCTAATTTGGAATGTTTGCAATAAATATCACGGAGCATACTGGCATGTAACACTGATTCGTTTTTATCGCTTCGAAGCTCCTGAGTTTTTTTCCGCACCTGCAAAAAAACACATCAACTAATTATGAATGCCCTTGTATTTGTTTTGCACTCAAAACAGCCACAGCACAAACTTACCAGGGACCTGCCGTGTGTAATTTTACAAGACACTCCTGGCACCCGCTAAATCTTCTGGCGCCTGCATCATCTCCTTACCTTGAACAGCTCCACTGAAAATACTGCAAAGGATCACGACAGTTATGAGGAGGTGGCCAGCCATTACAGCTGTCACACCAACTCTTTGAGATTATTTTGCTTTCCACGCTAAGGTCAGAATGAAATTCTGCTTGCTGAGCTTAACACATAGGGCCGGATAGAGTTGTGTGACCACCCCCTCCAGCAGAGGCACGTCTCCTTGGCGTCCTGCAGAGTAGTATCTTGGGGAGATCGTGAGTGTGGGTGCAAGATGCACTGGCATCTCGGCCTTATTTGAGGGAAGTCGAGATGTTTAAGACCCGCCCCCAATTTGACCTCCCCCTGCATGCGACGGACTCCCTCTATGAGCTATTCTCTACCCCCCCACCACCACCGCCCCCGACCAACACCACAAAGTGCCTCCCTTCCTCTCCAATAAATATCTAAGCCATGCCCTGGTTGCCCATCAAACGGGAGGCCAGGATTAAACGGTGGTGCCACAACAAGTTAATGACACACTTCATTTTCCACAACTCTACTGTACTCCACTTTCCTACGACTAAATAGAATTAAGTAAAAACGAGCTTTTTTAAAAAAAAGGTCGTCCTTTAAGTGAAGTCATCTCGGAATTCCAAAATCTGCCTTTGCGAATGTTCCAAATTGGTCCTGGCATACAAATGTAAAGCCACGACACTGTGCACAGCAAGCCTCGTATTAAAAAATTTTTTTTATTATGTTCAATGTTAGTCGATGTGGAAGAATAAAAAAAATCGGCGTGTTTGCGTCATTGGGCACATTTTCTTTTTTAACATTCAAGGAGTCATTGAGGGAGGGTCGCGTGTGTTGGAAGAGAGGAGTGGGGGCTGAGAAGAGGAGGGAGCCGCGGGACGCGTGGTACGGCACGGTACCAAAATCCGCCCCGGGCGCGCTCCAGTGGAGAGGAGAGCAAGCAAGCTCTGCTCTCTCAACAACATTCACGCCGCTCGTGCAAACCACAACCAACGCGACTCGTTTGTGGCTTTCTTACCAAGGCTGAGAATTGCCTCGTTAAAAGCGCTGTCTATGCAAATCGCTTCTCTTGAGGAATTCATTTTTTTTACAATTGTCTTTATTCGTGTCTTCCACGGTACAATACAATTCCAGCAAAAAAAAACGGTCACGAGCATTTAAACACTTGTTTTTGTGATCTTACCCGCTTTTTATTGAGAGAATATATGAATGAGTAGAGTATTTTTTTTAATCGAATAAAAAAAGCGGGGAGACCAGTGGGGGAGAGGGGGAGTGCTTTAAAAAACAATTTAATCCAGGTGTTCTTTCATCATCGTTTAAATACATGTTTTCTCTGTGAGAGGTGAATAAAAAAAAATCCTGAATGAATGTCCCTCTATATAGTGTTTACGTGATTCCCTTTTCTGAAAAAATAAACATGGTTAGCTTTGACTTAACATTTCATTTATGAGATTAATAATGAATATTATAACATACTATTTCCCTCTATCATTGTTAAGTTTTACGTATGCATCTGGTCAAACCTTTCGCACATAATAAACATAACGTCTGACAATGTGTGCCCTGCCCCTCCTCTGTTGGAGCTGCCAGTTTGTAATCGGATAAAGAGGGCTGAGCATGGTGCCTGCAGTTACAACCGGTGTAAGATTCAGAGCTGTTTTACCCTGTGATTCTGAAAATTCCTCAGGTACTTTTCTGGGAATCACAGTGTAGTTCCATTATTGCAATGCAATCATTAACTCACAATTCATTACAGATGTTAGTGTCAGCGTCACAGCAATCTGGACCTACAGACAAAAAGTGTCACCAGAAGAAATAATAAGCCCGGTGATAAGGCAAACCAACACCCAGTTAAACACTCCCCATAATAATTTGTATGGCCCAGATTCTATACTTATAGTATTCTGTGGTATTATCTGTTACTTGTTCGTTTGCAGATTTAGGAAGGACATTTGTGGGAGAGTTGTGGAAAACAAAACTCTTTTTCAGCTTTATTAAACAAAAATACATTTACTGTTCTATTATAAAGTAAATGTGCATCTGGGGTATGATAGAATAGTTCCATCACATTATAATATTCAGTAAAAAAGATACAAATCTAGGGGAAATATTACATTTATAAATCCAATGTCAATACAGTTAACACCCACCGAAAAGCATTTGCATTTGACGGTGAGAAAACTGTTCATAATCAACGTTTTTGGGTTAGATCACGTTATTTATAAATGTGTCGTAACCCTCCACCACCCGACACGGCCAATCAGCAAAAAAAGTGTCACGTTGACAAAAGACAAATAGTTCACTACTTTAGCCCACCGGTGTGTTGGTCGCGAAAGCCTACGTGTTAAACTGAGAAAACTGTTTTTTGTGGTAATTAAAATAAAGTAATGCATATCATTGCCAGTGGTTATTATATATATACCATTGATGGGAAGGCCTGTTTTTAATTGGTTAATAATGCATCCCTAAAATCTGAACATTTGAAAGCGGCGCATCCTTGCTGTGCTCTATTGCTGAATGGAATATTTCACTCAAATCGTAAATCTGCCCGAAAAAATGTATAACCAACATTACAAACTTAATTAAATGGAACACGGCCAGCCATTAAACTTGAGCTTTCTTTCTGTCAAATAATTTATATGCGACAAATATAATTATGATGAATATATACTTATATTTGTGCCATTTTGTCACCCATTAATGCTCATGTACGCAATCATCACACAATGCCTCACACCTGCGTCTCAACAAAAGTGCCAAAAACCATTTCCAGTTTTTTCGAGACTGCCATAATGCTCCCGTAATTAACGTATAATCTAATTTTGAACAAGGCAATCCGTTTCATATTTGAGCACACCTGCCCATGAATACAACAGTATCCTCCCATTTAGCAAAGGACAAGCAAGAAATGTGACTAGGAGCTAAAAGTGTGAACATTTTCAGAGATAAAAGGAATCTTGCATTGCACATCTTTCAAACTTGGTCATAGCCGATTGATTTCAGGTGTAAATAATTAGCCTCGCATTGTGCTGCTATGCAGTTAAAAGGTAATTGAAGCTTGGCGAACTCGTCTGTGTAGGCTTGTGTCGTGCGGAGGGTTCATTTTGTTGAGTTATTCAACAGCTAATGCGAAGGACTCCAGTATTCCTGCATCTTGTGAGTGTTGTTCCTCTTGCCAACAAATTTTGAAACGACACAATGATGCATGATATACTGTGAAAGTGTACCTGTATTACTTTGCATTGATAAATAATGTGGGCATGAAGTGTACCAGAACCATGATTGAGTTGTTTTGCAATTCTGAAAATTGTACACTGGATAGAAAATTACCCCTTTTCCCGTTTTCCATTTGAATGATATATTAACCAAAAAACTACAGCCATGTAGACCATATGCATTTTAAAATAGCAGTAAGTCCCATAAAGTTGAGTATAAATAATAACCTTCCATACGCTGCAGAGGCTCGCCGATCACGCATTTGATGTTTCATTTCTCCATCTGAACAGAGAATAACCTGGGCTAGAGGGTGTTTTAAATGGGCTCGCACATGTTCTAATCCATCCAAACATCACTGTACGTGCTTGTACTTTACATGACAATCTAATCAAATTTTCTGTCCTGTGAGAACCATAAAAGTGAGAGAGAGAACTCCACAAACTTAGTTTGCAGTGCTTCGCTCGAGCAGCTTACATTCACAGATTAATCAGTATTCTGTAAAGTGAAACAATAGTGTTTGCAAAACAGTGGTTGGTTACTGAAATGTATAATACTAAGCCATAAGTGAGCTACGGGATAGCGGTTAAAATTGCCTGAAGGCAATGCCGAAGTCAAGTGCAGAAAAGGAACACCTGTTGGGGAATGGAAAAAAGCATTTTACACACAATCATAATTTATGATAAAAGTCCTTTGGCACACGGAACAATGGATTCAGCAACCAGTTTCATTCTTCGCAACGGCTAACAACACCGATGCTCATAGCTCTCGAATGTTTGGGGGTTTTACGGTCTATTTGGCATGATGTCCGACGTTTTGCAGGCAACAATGATACATAATCTAGTCAGAAAGTGAGATTCTTCAATCCGTACCTAATAAGAAGCTCCCAACACATGGAGCGAAGCGGGGCACGTAATGTCAAAACAACACACGGTAACAACCTGAAAACACATCAGAGAGTCACACATCACACCAGCAAAATAAACCCTACGCAGTAGAATCAGTGGTGAGTAATATTTGACCTGGTTCAGGGGTTGCCCACATCCCTTTACTGACCAGCGATCTGGTCAAACAACCCCCATGATCAAAACTGCATAGGGCGTGCCCTTCGTCCAGAATTGTATTTAGAAACCGACAAGACAGCGATGGATGTGTGTTTGTGTTCTGTGCAATGCGAAATACTTGTGAGCGGAGTCAGGGCAAATGTGTGTGCTCGGCCTCTGTATGGGCTGTAAATTATTGTTATTACTTAATAATGGCAGTTACTTACCCAGAAAAGCCTCACTTAAGCTCAATACTAGTTTTTTTCTCCAGAAGGGTCACCCTGCATTGGGAAACTTGGCCAACGTTATTTTTTGAGTGTTTGGTACGTAGTAGGAAATCATCAGAGAACCAGGAGAAAAATCGAGCATACCCAGGAGGTGTCATTCATAGCTCCACACAGATCGTTTAATTTACACGCAGACCCACTGCAGTAAATCTATATAGTATGTGGACCGAGACAATTTGCTGTACTGCCACCTACTGTTCACCAAGCGACCTGTTGCCCCTCGCCTTGCATCGCATGGCAATGAATCAATGCCTGGTGGTGGTTCACCCGTTCAAGTGCTCGCTCTGCTCGGTTAAATGAGAACGGGCGCGCATTCTGGGTGATTTGGTTACAGGCAAACATTGCACGGCGTCGTTTAATTACAATCCTCTACCTACACCCACGTGTTGTATGTCCTGTGCGTATGTTGAACTTGGTTCGCACCGTACGTAGCCAACCGTGCCAATCGGAGGTGCTGATCGGAGTTGTTATGGGGTGTAGTGTGACGCTGTCTCCCCGACAGACCTGGTCTTCACCTGAGGACGGCTGCTTGCGTTGTGGCCGAAACGTCGTGAGAATTATTTTATTATGTTTTATTTTTATTATTTTATTATTTCCCTTCTACGTGACTTTACCGAAAGAACCAAGAAGATAGTTTGTACCATTGGGGACCTCGATGAGTTAGAAAATGCCGTTTGTTCATCCCCAATTTGTATTTCTCCCGAGTTTCTTAGAATTCAGGCTGCACACCCATGGCCAACTGATTAAACTCAAGAGGTCAAACACAGCTGGCTTAACAGTCTACACAAACTCAAACTCCAGCGCCAAGGGTACCGTGAGTCAGCTGATGTGAGGACCACATCACAGTGCATTTTCTCACAGCAAGGCATAGCTTTTAAACCGGTATGTTTGGGGTGAGATAATACCACGTATTTGAAATATGTTTTAACCACAAGGTAAGCAGATATATATACAGCACTGCGTATGTTCCAACACAATGTTGAGTGCAACGACAATATTGTCACCGTGAAAACTGGGGAAATTATATGTTGCGTTTTCTCCTTCGACCATACCGATTCAAGCCACGTTCCCGACAATGAAGCCCGCCGTCAAAAAGGGCGAGAGAAATGCCCCTTCTGGCCCCAAGACAAAGACGAAAGTGGCCAAGTCGGAGGAGAAACGACAGCAGGTGGCCAAAACCGTGAAAAATTCTCAGGCTGGCAGCAAAAAAGGTCAGATGCAAGAATAAATGTCTTACCGCCGTGCCCTCATCCCCTCTGACAACCCGTGTTCGTCACCGTGAAAGTATAACACATTGTCTGCGATGTGAACTTTGATATTTGTATAGACAGCAAGCAAATACTGCAAACTGGGGTAGCTTGAATAATGCAATGCGTGTTTAGTATGTAATGTTGTACGGAATTATGGAGAAAAAGATTAAGTGTTAGCAGCATCTCATCTGTAAGACAATGCCTTGAGTAATTATTTTAATCCGGAATATCCCATCATCGTCCCTAATCGTGTGTAATAATGTACCATCAAAGCGCTGCTAAATTGTAATTGCAGCTGTTGGATGTCGCGGCCAGCAGATGGCAATACATTACTGGAACAGGAGAGTCCTGAAAAATAACCTGCAGAATTTGGCTTGGGAGACATTGGAGGACAAATATAGCCAAGGCTACATTAATGCAGAAGCATATGCAGTTAAACCTGCTGCAAAGGGCATAGGTAAATGTCTAATATTAACGTATCGAAAAATTACCTCCCCAGCTGTTGCCACCACTGGCTTGTCAGAATTGCAAACGGTAAGAGGCGATTAATAATCACGATGTCCATGTAACGTGATCTGATGCAAGACTCGGGGGGGCTTGCAAGATGAGTATAATAATACGACAATATGCCACCCTACATGCCATTCCCTACAACGGCGAGATCATTTTTGTAATAACAGATGATCAAATTGACAGGATATTAAGGCAAGCGGTATCCTATCACGCACGTGTTGTTGGGGCGATTTTAGCGTACTATATATATTTTGTGTAAACCTATTTAACCCACGTTATCCATCGTGTGACCGGCCGGCCCCTCCTTATCCCCAATAGCATCCTCCCAGGTGCCCAGGCAGGGTGTTCCCCAACTCTCCTCCCACGCTGCCACCGACTGTTACGCGGAGGCGAAGGTGGTGATGCCTTTGGCCAGGGGATTTCGCGGTGGCGTGCGGCCAACGAGTGCCAGAGGCAAGGCTCGCTCGCCCCTGTTGCTCAGGGTTTGTTGCCGCACGAACACCAACGCCGCCGAGCATGGGTCCACTCGGAGGAGTGCACGCAGCTATGGAAACTGTAACCATGATAACAGTTCCCTGGCGACCCATTCCTAATCTTCAAACAGGGCAGAGTGGATTAGGGAACTCGCCTCTACAAATGACGGGGTCCGTTGGTAGGGGGCGCAATAGTTGCGCGTTGGCTCAATGCGAGAAGACCTCTGTTATCCTCACCCCCATGGTGTTGTGCTACCAGTGTGCTGCAGACTTCGGGGCAATTGATTCTAGCGTGATGTAAAACACAATGACCGCTTTGTGTTGTTTAACCTATAACATGAATCAATGCATACGTGGTCATAATCGTATGTCCACAAAATGTGCATGCGAATAATGTAAAGCATTACAGTACCGTATATTTATTTGGCCAACCGTTATAGCCATTAGTATTCCACGTCAATTTCCACACACATTTTAAAAGGAGCTGTGAAAGTAATTTTAGAAGCTTTTACGTGACGTGTCTTATGGAACAAGTGGGGCAGTTTTTTAGCACACCGCTCTCGGAACCCACAGCACAGATTCAGAGCCCACAGCACATATTCAAATTCCACAGCACAGATTCAAATCCCACAGCACAGATTTAAATGCCACTGATGTAAGAAGGCATGACCGAGACGTAACTGCTTTGGTAACGACAGTTTTATTCATGCCTGATGAAAATTTGACATCCCCAGGCTTTTCTGCCATAGGGATAATTTGGCCACACTTGATCATGTCTGTCTGCAAGGCATGGGAAGGCTTTCATGCCATAGGCATAGGGGATTAACAAATGGATGTAAATTATCATAAATTTTTAGTGCTGCATTTATGATCTTCAAAGTATAATTCTTAAAACCATCATATCAACACATATCCAGTAAATGAAATGTTTTTTTTTATTGCTGCTGCCAGGATCATTTTACATTCTTTCAAATTGCATCACAATATTTTTTTTTTATAAAGCATACAATATTACAATACTATACAGTAGAGCAGGTACACCAGGTTGGTTAGGATAGACATAATTAGGAATTGGGAGCGAAAAAAACCACTTCATACTTTTATCATCAGTAGCCATGATCAATCCACTGCTTGATGAAGACCTTCCCAAAGCCGTCGCCTTCTTAGTCCTACAATGTAACATTTTCTGTAACGCCCTCGGGCAATGCTGAAGGATTGCACAATCCTTGTATCGAGTGCCTCAACGTTTGTACACAAGGATTAGTGCTACCACCCAAAATATAGTGCATGCGTTAAATTAAACATGTATGCAGTATTTGTTTTGCATGACATGTATTTTTTTGTAATATTACATTTACAGGTCTTAACCACCATGGGATGACAGTGATGGATCAGAGTTGGCTGCACGGTGCTAAAGAGTCGTCAAATGTCGATCAGGGGCTAAGCCAGCCGATTACAGACAGAGTCCACAAACCTGGGAACCACATCGTTGAAAATGAGGATGGTACCAACAGCACCAGCCACCAGGTGTCGCCACCAAAAACCCACACAGTGAGAGAATTGCTTGTGGAGCTCAAATCCTTGCTCACAGGACAAGGTAGAGGATTTATTTTTATCTGCATGTACTTTACATTCAGACCTCTAGTGTTGTGTCAGCTGGCATTCTTACAAACAACACTGCGAGCATTGCTGTTTTTTTTTTTTCCCAAAGCCCTCTTAAACCCATCTGGCAATTCACACTGAAGAGTCCTTCCTGTATATTGTATGGCTGCAGCAAATACAGTATACAGGTTGACCCATGTGTTTCTAGGTACCTCACAAAAATGATAGCGACACATTCTGGAGAAACAATATTTTCATTTCGAGCCTGTCCTCCCACCAATCTCAATACACATAGATATTAAGTCTCTGAACACTCTTTCCAAAATATAACACTGTCGCGTTCACAATATTTCATCACCTGCGGAGACGAAAGAGGGTCATTAGAAATCAGTGTGGAATAAATAATCAATCAATAATCCATTGGGTCTTTCGGTAAAGTCATGTAGATGGGTTCAAAGCCATCGCCTTCTCAGTCCTGCTTTAAGTCAAGATTTGGAATCAATAAATTAATATATCACTAGGTATAAACTGTACCATGTTTTCCAGATTATAAGACACTGGAGAGTGAGACACACCCCTAAACCTGTACTCAATGCCAATAAAGTTATACAAATCTGGTCACGCATACAAACCACATAAGACACCCCCCCACCCCAACTTTTGCTTAACATTAAAGGGGGGGGGGGGATTCCAAAGAACACAGGATGAGATGTTACTATCCTTTGTGCAAGCACTTCCAAGAGTTCATGAACAGTGAGCCTGGTGAAATTTGGGGAGCGCATCGTCAGTAGTGAACCTTTGGTTCCTAGGGTGTTTCGGCCTTTCATACTATACACCCTCCCCAAAGGCGGCCAGCGACAGGGTGATCAATCCTACGCTTGCGTCCCATTCCCAATTAGTCATAGGAGTTGCCTTGTTGTTGATAGCCAACATCCCATGGGACTATGCATGGCAGGGGTGTCCTCCTCCCTGAGTCAAGCATTGTTGACTGCATACCTCCTGGCCCTCTCACTTTGGGGCCCAGCTGGGGTCTTTCCTCTTCATCCAGAGCCACTGACTGCTGCCTTCTGCCGCCTCTGATACAGCTCTGATTGCCGAACGCTGGCTCTGGCCCTTAATTCCCAGGTCTCTAAGCAGTCTGGTTGTAGATGTTGCCACAAAACCTCTGCAGCCCACCTCCACTGGTCGGACTTCTGTGTTCCAGCCATGATGCCGTGCTTCGGCAGCTAGATTGGCATAGCGCAGATGTTTTCGCTCATAAGCCTCATCTACTGAGTCCTCCCAGGGTACTGTGAGCTCAATGATGAAGACCTTCTTGAGCGAACGGGACCAGAGCACCATGTCAGGTCTTAGGGTGGTGGTTGCGATCTCCGGAGGAAACACAAGTTGCCGGCCAATGTCAGCTAGCATTTTCCAGTCGCGGGCCAAGCGCAGCTGGTCTCGCTCTATTGGTGTAGAGCCGCTCTTCGGTGGTTTAGCCCCTTCGTGGACAAAGGTCGTCCGTAAGGGGTGTGATGCTGCTGGGGGTGGTAGGGAGTTGGTGGCAGCTCGCTTGTCCTCCAGGGCGGACGCAAGGTTTTTAAGGACTTGGTTGTGACGCCAAGTGTAGCGTCCTTGGGTGAGGCTTGTTTTACACCCTGTGAGAATGTGCCTGAGGTTGGCTGGCATGGAACAGAGGGCACAGTCCGGATCTTCACCATACCATTGGTGAAGATTAACTGGTGTTGGAAGGACGTCATATGTTGCTCTGATGGAAAAGCTCAACCGCCTCGCTTCCATGGCCCACAGATCCTTCCAGCTGATCTTCCTCTTCTCCACACTGTCCCATCGAGTCCACTGTCCCTGTTTGGCAAGAGAGACTGCCTTGGCCCACCTTGCAGCCTCCTCCTGATGGCGTACTTCCTGCACTACCATCTTCCGCCGCTCTGGTGCAGTGGCCTTACTCCAAGCAGCACGGCTAGTTAGCCCAAGGCCTCCTCTCCCTTGCTGAACATGACCCACAATGTCAGCATGTCTGAGGGCTGCTGTTGCCTCCTGGACTGCTTTTCCTGGCCTCCATTTGCGCCCAGTTGCCAAGGTCGGCGCATTGTTGCTCACCACTGGGTCTCGAGATTCATTCATCTCGAGAGGGGGGTAATATGCACATTATGGTTTCCTATTTGTGCAACTACAAATTGATTTGTATATTTGAAGATAGATTATATGTGCACACTATACCTTCAAGTGGAATGCTAATTACCATCGCTATCAGCTAACCCTTACAAAAAAGCATGTTCATATTCGTGTGTTAAAATAAAAAGGTAATATACGATAAAGCCCTCTGCCAATCAACTTTGGAATGAAGATATTCCCAAAGTGTCAGGGGGTTGTTTGACCATACTTTACCACACCCATTTGGATGGATTGGTAGAGGTGAGTTCACAACCCGTTAACATATCAATCCCCACAAATGTTAGCCGTGATCAGGAAATAAACTGTGGTCACCATGTTTTGTAGCAACTAGACACTACCCACCTACTACTAAATAACTGAGAGAGAAAAATAGACTCCTACTGCGATATGTAGCACGCTATGGAGAAATAGTCACCAACTCTTACAAGTAGGGAAAGGTTGAAGGCAGCGGTGTAAACAAGGTCTTCTGGTTTTATTGGTTGGGCTACGTGTTAAAAATTATTCTCTCAAGCTTTTCCCATGTGTTGCTCTCAGGAGTTGATTTGGCTGCAAAAAACTTTCGTGTCAAATTGAAGTAAAATATGACCCTCTAGGACACAGGATAACTAAACTCGTACAGTAGCTAAATTTTTTCTATAAAACATAGCTGAAAATAATTGCAATTTTTTTGTCATGCACGTACGATCATTTTACTGGCAGCTCAACAATTAATTCGATTAATAAGGCTTCCTTAAACAATGGACCTTTGATCGCTGAGCATGGTGAAGGATGAAAATAAGTAAGTAACTGGGGAGAGAAATCCTAAAAGAGACAAGATAGAGAACTAAAAGAATGTCTTTTAAACAGGTGGGTCGTCAACATGGACGTAAGTCTCCATTGACTACGAATTCCCCAACCTCTTCAAGGGTTGGGAATTTCGAAGGCTGGGCACTCGACAAACAGAAGCCGTTCGCATCCCCCCAGGCTCGAAACGTGGGGCATGGGTATCACGAGTAGGGCACGATCGATATATCTCATTGGAGTGTACGGTTGAATTCACTCCTGAATGTGTGGTGTAGCAAGCCCATCTAAGCAAAACCAATAGACAAATAGTGCAAGAGAAAATAGGAAATGAAAAAAAGTGCAAATATGCAGACAATATTTGGGTTGAGGTAGAATTCTATTTTTTGTGACTGCCCTTCAAATGAACCTTTTTTTCGTGAACTAATATTTTTTTATACCATTCTGAAAACTTTGTGATTGGGAAACCATGGAGGAGAAGTGGCACAAATGTTTTCATTTACGGTTGGATTGTTATTTCTGCGAACGATTTCCATTCCATCATTATATAAGTAATCAACAACGCTTGATTACAGTAATGCACATTGTGTACTGTATGTGCATATATTGTTCTCAAAACATTGCTCCCACAGTGTAAATATATAGTATTGTTCTATTATGCATTGTTGTATACAGTATAATAATGGCCTGTTTATAGTGTAAGGTTTATATTTCAAAATATTTCGCCCAGAGGGTCTCTATGACCCAGCTTCCCACCCTTCTTCCCTGCGGTGCCTGCCATATTCTTGGTTCTTTCGGTAAAGTCACGTAGATAGAAAACAAAAATCTAAATTTAAAGCAAAAACCCACGACGTTTCGATCGCAACACAAGCGGTCTTCATCAGGTGGAGAGAAAAGAGGGGGCCAGCCTCCAAATGTAGCTGCTTTCAGGGTTCCAGAGTGAGTGGGCGGCGGAAAGATCTATGCAAGCGACAGGGGGAGAGGGATGGGGTTGAGCAGAGATGGGGGGAGAGGGGTAGAGATGTGAGGAGGGAGGAATTGCACCTCGGTACACCCATCAGACAATGGGGGGGGCTGTCCTGTTTCCTCACGCAGCAGGGGAGAGGGAGTAGGAGGACAGGGGAGCTCCGTGTGGTTGAACACATGTACGATGTTGATTCTCTATTATTAGGCACACAACAATGCACACACAATGTCACGTTAATATCCCCTTGGCTAAAAGGAGAACAAAAAAAGACTAGCATCAAGTTGATAATATGTTTTTGTCAACTGCATCCAACCTGCACCTACCAGCATGGGTGAAGTATGGTCAAACAACATCCATGCGCTGGGCAGTGGATTGACAAAAGGGTTGTAAAGAAGTATTATTCTCGTTCCTTGGAAATATATTTGCAACACTGCTGATCTAAGGTGGGTATGGCAGCTGACCGCAACTATTGGTAACATTTCTGTGCGACACAATTGGCCAATAGGGTTGAGTGTGACTGATTTGACATTAAACAATAATAAGCATTTACCGACGTGCTAGAATGACACGCGCGAGTGTTATAGAGTATCATATTTTGGTACATGACAGCACTTGGCAGACAGAGAGCAAGGCACAGACCCTGCCAGGCAATCCCTCAAGACTGTATGTAGTGTGTGTGGGTTTATCTCTCGAGTGACAGAGTTAAATATAAAATATATGGGGTATGCTCATGGCGTAACTGTTTAATGTCTGTGCAGGAGAGAACGTAGCACGCCTGGTGAAAGAGCTGGAAGAAAAGGTCCCAACCTTGCCGTCAGCAGTGAGCGGTGTTACCACCCAGGCTGACATCGCTTTGGCCTTGCTGCCTCTGCGCAGTGAGAACATCCAACTGCGAAGGTGGCACTCATTACATTGACACCACGTTGAACCAATGCAACTTTCTTAATAGGGAAAAAAGTGAAAATGCATTGCCATTCACGGACTGTATATGTTTTTAGCATCTTCCCATCGAGGTGGTGAAGGCCATTCCATTTCCCTACCTCATTCCCCATCTGAAACACTTGTTCTCTACCTTGCTCTATGCTATATAGCACAATTACATTCCCACGTGCATTACAAATTATTCACTGCAGTAATAACATGTAACTAGATTTGCGCAATGAACCTCGCAACCTGAATTTGATTTCTGGCCATGGCTAGCATCGGTGACGAGTCATATTTGAACTGGTCCTGGGCCCCCCACCCCCTTCACCAACCTACACGGAGCAGCATGGTGAAGTATGGTGTGCAGTGGCCTTAATCAGGCAGCAGAGTGATAACAGCTTGTAAATTAAACTAAATGTATTCAAGACATGGAGTGTTGTTGTGACTTTAGACACAACATTCATATTATAATCCAAGACTAAAATATACTCAGTAAATATGTAAAGAATGTATTTACACTGAGCATTCTCCAATTACACCTGTTGACATACACTTCGTGCGGCCAGATGGTGTTTGACTCAGAATATGAAGTTTGTACGTTCACTCTTCAATCAAACTGGCGAATTATCTGAATGCAATGCCATTCTGAAACTTAGTCTTAGGACCCAGTCTTAAGACTCGGTGAGGCTTTCCAGGACAATTAAAAGGCATCATTATTATATTCTGCCCCAGCCAGAGAATATGAATGCTGCCATATTTTACGTGAGAAAAAAATATATAAACATGTTAAAACACTTTCAATGTGTTATGTTTAGAAAAATTAAAGAGATGAATGAAGAACTGAGACAACATGAAAGACAAGCGAATGCAACAACAGCAGCATCAGACGTGAAAGGTATGTACAAACTCTAATCTTAAAAGATGTACTGACATTTGTGCTATAAAAGCAAAACGCTGCTACCATGACGGCTCATTCATTTGAACAGGAAATTATCATGTGGTACAGTACACCTTTAAGTGCTGGTTGAGTTTGTAGGGCATTGAGTCTATTGTATTTCAGCAATGATGCATTCTGCAAGACCTCCTGCTAACAACTAAGATTAGCAGATTATATTTAGCTTCATTGCTAGTGCATTTACTTATTCGTTTCCTAACAAACACTTTTTAATGTACAGCATATGAATGCGTATATTGGTGAATACTTGAGCCTTTTACACCCCTGGTGATATTAACATTCGGTGTGTAACGATGCATCGATTCGATAGAAGGGTAAAAAAACAATCATCATATTTTTTACTGGCAAATGAGGTTCCAATGGTGTAAATGCTTACCCCGAGCTCTCATACTCTGATGGTGCATTGTCCTTGAGTTGTGCGCCTTTTGGCGTCATCTGGTCCAACACCATGTGAGGCTAGGCTCTAAGGAAAGCTGTCTCGGGTGTGGACCAATCAACTTCAAGGACAGTGCAAATATTATCAGAGTTATGTTTTTTGTTTGCATTATGGCTGCAGGTATTGTGGTCTATGCAAACATGACTCCTTGTAAAAAAAGGTGTCAGTTTTGTTGCCAGATAGAAGGGTAAAAAAACTATTATCATATTTTTTACTGGCAAATGAGGTTCTAATGGTGATGCATCGATTCGTCAATTAATATAATTTTTTATGCAGACGATAATTGCATAGAATCTCATATGTAAGAATCGAGTAAGGTAATGTGTTCATATAACTAACCCCACTCGTGGCCACTACATTCACCACAATGTTAAATAAAATTATTTAATGGAATGCAATACTGAATTGCAATAACTTTACAAAAACGGGGGGTAAGGGGGGGGTGTTGAATTGATACACCTTAGAAACATTAATTTAATGGATAAAGTATGTCTAATCTACATATCAATGTTATTCTCTATGCGCAAGACTTTCTATCTATGAGGCCCTTCGTGGTTTTGGGCCTGTATATTTACAAGAACTGTTGGTAGCTTACGCTCCATGAATGTTGAACTCTTGGTAGTTGCTAGATGTATTTGAAAGTGGGCCAAGTGCCTTCAGTTGGTATGCTCCCTGCCTTTGGCAATGGAACTTTGTCCCAAGGAATGCTGATGTGACACATTAAATGTATTTGCATTTGCTTATCCTTTGGCTGGATTGATTGGCCAGTGGTTTTAGAGTTTTTTTTGTTAAGTGCCCTCGGATGCTTTTCATTAACAGCGCTGTACAAAAGCAACATGTATTGAAATGTATGTTCACTCTTTCCCAAGGATTAGCACTTCATGAAAAAAACTCATTTCTGCAAAAGCAACTGCAAGAGAGCCGGAAGCAAGCGGAACAGTTGGAGAAGGAAAAATGGGGCCTACACGAGGCACTGCAGCAGCAGAGCGAACAGCACGACAGGGCAGCACAGAATCTGCAAGAGCGCGAGAGGAATTTCCTTTGCCAAAAGCAGCAGCTGGAAATTGAGCTAAGGCGTGCAGAGTCAGGCATGTTATACAGTAAAGTGCATGTGTATGAACAAAAAAAACCCATCTATACAGAACAGTTTCATACAAAATGTAAATTTTCAGATTCGGTGCCATATTGTTAGTTCGTCGAGCTAGATTTCAGCCCTTTGTCAATCCAGCGCTGGATGAAGGCTTCCCCACACCATGCTTAGGGGGATTGCTTGACCATACCTCACTACACTGCTCAGTGGGGGTTGGTGAAGTCGGGGAGCAGGACCTGTTCAGAAATCACTCGCCACTTATATTCGTAAAGGATTCATCACAGATTCATCACAGACCCATAAGGTTGCATTGCAGTCCCATAAGGATTTAGATCAGTGTTTAAATGTAATTAGGCTCCTTCGGCAATTAAAAATAATATCAGACGAGTGGAAAAACATTTTGATAATCAAGAATACCTACTTGATCAGAATGACAATGAAAGTGCTCAGGGCACTCTGGGCTCTCATTCAATTGCCTTTCATTTTCATTTGACATATTGGCACGTGTTAGCCCACAGATTCATCATCTATCCTGAGAGTAGATCAATGCAAAAGATTTGTATACAATACAGGGTATATCAATTTAACTACTGGTTCAAGGATTATTACATGATACTGTTATATCGTACAATGCCTGTAGAACTTTCTCAATCATCATCGGGTACGGTCAGTCCACTGCTAGATGAAGGCCTCTTTATACCGCCGCCGTCCCCGTCATATATGCACACGATGCCGCTATCCATCTCACTCCCACACTTAAGCTGTTCTCATTACTCCCACTCTGTAGTCGTCATCCTCTTGGGAATGTTTTCTCCTTTGGCTGCCATTTATCCTCAGTCTTCATTGGCCATTATCCCTGCAAGTGATATGTGCTGCTCAAGTCCAGTTTCCTTTTTTTTTTCAAGGACATAATACACCTCCTTCCCATATCTGTCCAGTCACATAAAAATATATAAAATATGTTTTTATACACCCCATCAGCCACACGGTCTTCTGAGTGCCCTTCATTTACACAACATTGATTCAACACAAGCAAACTAGATTTATGTTGACACTGTTTCACCACAAGTCAGACTTGCTTCATCCAATGCTGGTAAACTGACAGATGTTTATGGGAAAGGACTCTCTCAGATATGTCCCAGTTCAATGCAAAACTATATAATACACATTACAAGATGATAATAATCATAATTGTGAAGAATATAAGTAATAAAATAAACATGTAGACCTCCCCAAAAAACCACTATTATGGAGAAAACAAGTACTTTATACAACATCCCAGCAGCCGCACTATTTACAGTCAATATGACGTCTTTGTTTGTGTCCGTTCCCTGATCCATGCATCTCATTTTTATTAAGTATTTTATCCCACTTTTGATTGATATCCACAGATAGTAGCTTTCATTATTTTATCCTGTGAAGGCGAGTGTTCAAGTTTTAAATTTCACATCAAAGGCTTCCCCTCATTTCAAAAACATTATTTTGCTTGAAAGAGCTGCATAAAATTATTGTGCTAAAAAAATTACACAGGGATCATAACACGTAAGAGGTCACAACAATGGAAGCATGAAAGCAGCAAAAAGAAAGTTTATGATTGGGGAATTGTAAATACTCGCTCCTGGTAGAGAACATTGGATTCATTATCTATGCGAAAGAAAGTAACAAGATACACATTAGAAGAGGAATAAGACAATGAGATGGGCTCTCATTAAGGTTTCTAAAGTAACTTTGGAAGGACTTTCTGCACTAAAATAATTTATTTTTGGGTAAATATGGTATCTCATTACGAAAAATGTTTCCTGAACCACAAGCCTTTAACATCCTTTATTGTATAACTTTCAATAATTGTTCATCAGATTGAGTGGCTAGCCTATCTCATATAAACTGTGGTCAATCTGTATACTTAGCATAATGTTCACTCTTTCATACTAATAAGGGGTGCAACTATTATGATCATTACTATAATACAAACTTCTGTAATTATACTTATTTTACAGGACACAGACATATATAATTCGAGCATGGATTAATAACATTGTGGCCGGGATAATGAAGTCCATACAGTACGACAATTTAGCTTTCATTTCACAAGTCGAGGTGCTAGAGCGTTGAGCCATTTAACATAATTCTTGACTGTATAATATTATAATTAATCCATGCTTTCCTACTCTGTGAATGGGAAATGATTAACATGGCAAATGCAACAGAATGAAGCAGATTAAAAACGTAGCTTTAGAACAATTGGAATGAAATGAAAGCTCAAGGGTTTTTTTTCAAGCCACCTGATGTTTCGTTGCCCCAGAGCTCCTGGTGGAGGCCTTTTCGACCAGTAGTGGCACGATCAAGCAATTACAGGGCTGCACCGTTACCATTTCATTCAAATACATGTTGCACAAATGTTATTCTTGTGAGTTTACTGCGAGTCACTGCGTGACTGGCCAAACGGCATCAAAATATGTACTATGTTATGAGCATTAACCAGAGGTGTGGACTCGAGTCATGTGACTTGGACTCGAGTCAGACTCGAGTCATGAATTTGATGACTTGCGACTCGACTTGGACTTGCATAACAATGACTTTGTCCCACCTCTGAGATGTGGACTCGAGTCATGTGACTTGGACTCGAGTCAGACTCGAGTCATGAATTTGATGACTTGCGACTCGACTTGGACTTGCATAACAATGACTTTGTCCCACCTCTGGCATTAACCATGATCATTTGTTGTTGTCAGACCTGACAGACGTTCATATCAGCGTACAGAACCTGCACGAGCAGCTGGAAGCTTCTGATCGAGAAAAGCAGATCCTACAAATGAGCTTGAAAGGGAAAGAATTTGAGATGAAGAGGATGCAAGACATGACAAGGCAGGCTATACAATCACATTAACGTACTCTATTTCATGCTTTATATATAAAAAGGTAAACTATTTTATCGGTGTATTTTCACAGGGCCCTGCAGCATAAAATGTCTCTCCTTTTGTTGGACTTGGATGTAAACACTGTCCGAAGTAAATGTACATCTCAAGACAACGACTATTCAACTTGGCGCCTTCCAGAACATGAGCATACCTCTTACTTATCCATAGCAATAGGTACAAATAATAACTCGAGTAATAATGGTGGTTTGGTCCAAAGGACTGATTCACCTGCAATTAAACAATTTGTTAACAATGAAGGAAATGATGCTACGAAAGGAGCTACATGCAATAAAGGACGCCCATCTCGACAAAAGGAAGTTTGTAAGCTTCCTCACGTTCCAATCTCTCCAGCTTTGCTGATAGAAACAATGGTTCCTGAAAGGGACAGTGGTGTTGCGGTTGAAGAAAAAGAACAATCGTACAAATCTCCAACAACCAATGCGATAAGTGTGAACGAACGCCATCGAATGGAGGACAGTGGTCTCTTTACCCCATCTGGACCCATGGTGATCCGTAATTCATTGAACAAGGAGACATACCAACCAGCAGAAAATGTCAGCTTTAACAAGATGCAAGTGCAGTCGGCACTCTCTGACAGCTTATCTACATTTTCCTCATTTACAACTCACGATGATCAAGAATTTAGGAATGGATTGGCAGTACTGGATTCTAATATCTCCAGACTGCAAAGCAATCTGAGATCTGAATGGTTACGAAAATAAGAAGTAAATAGCTGGACACAATACTTTACATTAACACCTGAACACATGTTTGCAATGTAAAACGCAATGTTTTAATGCAGCATAACAAAAATCGTATTAAGTATAATGACAGCATGGCAGCAATTGGTATTCTTAAGCCAATGTTTGTGTTTATGAATAAAGATGTTTTTAATGATTAAAATGGTGCGACTATTCTATGCCATCAAGTTGTAATGGACATTTAACACTTTGAAGACACAATAATGAAACTACAACGTATATATATTTTCTTTCATGTATCAATAAATTAAATAAGTCCACTTTTATAACCAAAATTCGTGCGAATCACGAACATGTCGGTTGACGATGGTTATTAAATTACAACAAAGCAATTTACACTGTAAATAGTGTAATTACAGGTTGCAATCCACAATTTCCTTCCTAATTATACGAAACTCAATTAACTGCAAAGATAGTTATAACAAGAAAATCTTCTGGAGAATCCGGTTATGTCCTGGTGAAATTAATTTTTCAAAAAATGTCATCAACGGGGACAAAATTGAGATAGGTCGGTAGTTATTTGGATCATCTTTAGGGCCCCGTTTGTGAAGTGGACAAACATAGGAATGTTTCCATTCTAGAGGTACTGATGCTTCTTTGATGGACAGGTTGAAAATATGGGATATAAGTTTGTAAATTAGGTGACCAACAGTTAGCAAAAACGGGAATGCTATCCGCTCCGGTAGAGCGGGGTTTAGAAATGAAGTATGTAATAGATCAGTAATCAGCCACTTATCATGTGACACACCTGTGTAGTGAGTTCAACTGAGTCGAAGACGTTGTCTTGGGAGCAACACTTTATTAAGCAACTTCAACCTAACATCACACAATATACACTCGGGTATCGAATGCCCATCTAACCACGCTACGGCAGACCTAGACACGGTTCGCTATCCTGGCCCGGACCAGAAGCTGGGTCCCGGACCGCGTGGCTAGAGGCTTATTCTCCCCGACGTGGATCTTCTTCACACCAGCACACGAAGAACCCCGAGCTCCTCACGGGGCCCCCGTTATATCCCCCTGGGCTGGGGCTGGCTCCGCCCTTCACCCCGCCCACCTTCCAGATCTCTCGAGCTTTCTCGAAGGCTCCCGAGATATCTTTTAGAGCACGTGGCCGCCCAGCAGCCCCCCCCCCCCTCCAATATCATTCGGTCACGTGTCAGCAGGTCAACCAGCGTATCATGCCCGAACGTGTTTATGAATAACGCGATCTCGCCCAAAAACCTTTATATATATAAAAAAGGGAAATTTGTGAATGTGTCTGTTAAAAATGTTTAGCGTACTTCCTGACATGCAACAAACTTGAAATTTGCCATGTGGGTACTTTCCAGATTGTACACCATGCAAAAAATACAAAAATAGACTTTTGTATTTTTTTTGGGGGGGGGGGGCGCAATAATGTATATATTTTGCACGGCAAGTGAGCTGTGACGTCACATCTGTCATGTGACCCGTATGCGGAAGCGTCACGAGTGTGCCTGCTGATGTCACCCCCCCACCCTCCGCGAAAGTTGCGTGTCTGCAGCAAGCGCGTGTATGTGTACCTATGGACGCGCGCGCACGTGTGTGGGGGGAGCGGTAGTGTAGTGGTTAGCGCGCTGCGCTACGAACCCGAGTTTGATTCCCGCTCACGGCCACCACCGGTGACGATTATTTGAACAGGTCCTGGGCCTCCCCTATGTCGACTCAGCCTCAAACGAGTAACTGGTGTGGTGTGAACATCGCCACTGGGGAGACAAAGGCGGCCGGGCGTGGTGAATCCAAGTGTCGGGGCAAAGCCGGGTAGTAAACCTAGTTATGAATAATACTGCTCGCGAAAGCCTACGTGTTAAACAGATTGTAAATGTTGTGGCTTGGCTCTCCAACACACCGGTGTGCTGTACTAGTGACAAATTGGCAAGTTATGTTTACGTGACAACCCTTACTAATTGGCTGTCGGGTGGTAGCGGGTTTTAACGACGCATTTATACTGGTAGGAACGAAGTGGACCAGACCACCAATAGATTATATCGTCCGTCCGTCCGTCCGTGTATCAACATCGCCCCCTACTGCAAACACTTGGCATGACCCTGTCCGACAAGATGGCCGCCCGCTCCCCCTGCGATCTGTGAATTAAACAAGATGGCTGTCGATTCCGGCGCCTCACGGCGAAACTTTTTGATCGACTGACTATGGTCGAACTCATTTATTCTGGTGGGTGAACAGTGGCGGGGAGGGGTGGAGGAGGAATTGATGATAAAAACAAACTTGCACCATCGTTACAGCTGCCGCGACGAGAGATGTGGGAGGAGAAGCGGCGACCGCTGCCTTGCAGGTGAGAGGTGCGTGTGTGTGTGTGCGCGCATGTGTGCGCGTGCGTGTGTGTATGTGTGTGCGCGTGTGTATGCGCGTGTGTGTGTTTGCGTGCGTGTGTATGCGTGTGTGCGTGCGTGTGTGTATATGTGTGACTGTGTGCGTGTGTGCGTGCGTGTCCGGCCCACTCGAGCGGCGTGATGAATGGGCGCTATTGGGCTTCGGATCGTTATTCACGGCGAACTGGAAGCGTAGCAACACAACTTCATTACGTGTGCGTGCGTGCATGTGTGTGTACGTGTGTGTGCGTGTGTGCGCGTATGTGCGTGTGTGTGTGCGCGTGTGTGTGCGGTCGATATCCCTGTACCGGTATTAGTATTATTCCTACCAGCCCACCCCGCAGGGTCCTGTTATATTTACGCGATCTAACCCATAAAACCTCTTATGGATGAATGGCCCAATTTGCACTTGAATTTGTTTTGAGTACACTGCACCATGGCGACACATGCATAGGCATTTTATAAATAAAAAAATGCAATGAATACACTCTTGTAGAGTATTGAAGTGCCCTATCTGCAGTCTAGAAAGATATTGATTTTAAGTTTCATTCCAGTTGTAAAGTTTATTAACAATATTGATATATTGCTGCTGTAACTGTCATTGTTTATTGCAACACCCCATATTAAAACTAGTGATGAAGAGCTACTAGATTTGTTTTTAAACATCTTGAAAATAAAATGGGTCTATCAAAATAACCAGAAACACTAAATATCTACACTGTACAACATTTATTTATTGGAATGTTCGAATGATAAAACATTTTGTAGAAATAGAAATTTAAAAGATTACAATATTTTTTCCCCAAAACTTCCTGTTTGAAAATTTTGGCAGAAACTTTTTACGTTCAAGGTTTTATTCAAATTTAATTAGCAGCGGCACACGCCTATAATCCAGCACTGTGAAGGCGATGGTTGGTGGCTCATACAAATATTGTGAAACTCTCTTCCCATGGGTGCTGAGGTGCCATACCTTGGTTTGCAAGAGCAAGGTGGTAGAGAAAATGTATACTTCCAACTGTTTTTTCTGTATGGGATAATGTGTTGCCCCTTCGCACATGTGCATTCTCTCTGGAGGGGGTCCAGTTTCCTCCCACATGTAAACTCATTAATTGGCCAATTAAACCTTAATATATAGAGGGCCACAAAACTTGGGAAATGTTGTGACTGTTCACCGCGTGGCTGTCTTTCCTTCTGCCAGACTTATTTTTCTCTCTCAGAGAATAAGTGAATACTGTGCGTTTTACAACTTGAAATTACTGTATTAATTGAAGGTGGTGACTACAACAATGTCCCTATACGATAATAACAGAATGACAAAAAACATCGATTGAAATCAATATACCATATAGGTCAGTGTCCTGCACTAAGGAAATATAAACAGGGATGTTAATATATTTTAAAACTAGACACTGCAGGAGGGATACAACAAAACCAATACATTATGTAAAGCACCAGACAATGTTTAGGTGGCACAAATTATTTTATTTCCTATAGCTTTACAATACCTAAACACAAGAAGACATGGCAAAGTCCAAGCCCAGTTTTGCATGCAGCTGTAACATTTCAAAAAAGCCATTACAAGGCAGACATTCATTGCAAAGCGGAGCTGTGGTTACCAAGTTAACGGTCAGAAAAAGTTTAATATAAAACTTAGTCTGCAAAATAATCTACTTTGGTCCACTTCGAAGAGCAAATAAAATATATACCATAATTCCAGGCACTGTGTTTCAACAAGCATAAGAAATACACTGAGGAAAATAAAAATAATTTCAACCAACGACCTACTCTGTATGAAGGTATAAATCAGAAAAGGCATGCTAGCCAAAATAACATTCATATTCTGATAAACTTACATGCACCTTTTGCACTAAACCGTATTCTTTAATATTAACCATTACATTAACAATTACCTATGATGAAGCAAACTACAACATATATAGCAGATGTTGCGTAAAATGCTTCCAAAACATGTCGTGCAATACAAACATGTTATTTATAAAGTGACTAGCCAATCAGAAGGCAATACATGGAATGAACAAATACCCATTTTAATGAATATAAAGCATGGTTAGTTTCTGAAGACCACATTGGTCTAGACCCATTTTAATACAAAGTACATCATTAGTCGGACTGTAGCCATCCAGTGCATTCTAAAATGCCAGTATATTTAATTTTCACAAATGTAGAAAACAATAACTTATCTGGCCTAAATTACCTTATTCTCTGAAACACTTGTGACAATTAACTCTGACCAACAACCCAGCAGCTTCATCCAATCATTACTGTCTATCCTATTCCAGGAATCACTTACATGAAGTTTGTTTCGCTCACTATGGATAAGCCAGCAAATGTGAAAATGTTATAACTCATTCAGCAATTTCGTTATTATTCAAATATTTAAGTTAGGGAGTAATTTAAATTAGAAACGTGATTCTCCATGGACACCTGCACAATCGATTTATCTTGATATTATAGGTTTAAACTATTTTGAATTTTTTAGAAACGTGATCAATATATTAAATTGATAGCCTATTTGAAATTATAAAGCATGAACATTCAAGGCAAACTGCAAAATGAGAGATTTTGCTCAATGTCTTTTCCTGGACATATTTTTCATTCGAAAATATATTAAAAAAATGGGGTATGCCAGCTGGAAAGAGTTAGTATAAGCAGTGGTGCTGGCCACCTCACATCACTTCATAGTCGCTTCGGATTGCCTTCATGAGGAGGCATGAAAGAGCTATGCCGATCATCTGCAAAGATAAAGAATAGAAATGCAGAAAGTAGCATGCAAAAACTTATTAGTAAACATGAAGGAACTGGTGTTAGTTAAGAAAGGTTAAAATATTAACAGTAAAAGTTACAAAAATGTGAGTGAGAAGGAAAGAACTGTGGACAGAATTTATAGCAACATTTCACGTACATTGAAAGCAAAGAAAAATGTGGAATAACGGTAACTCTGGATGCTGCTCATCATGAATGCTAAACCCTTCATAGCTATAAAATCAGAATATAATACTCATTAAAACATTTTATGATTTTTCAAGGATGGATACAAATATTTTATGCCTAATACCTTTATTAAAACTATTAAGCAAAACATCACTATTCTGATACGTTATGGGAACAAAACTGGTCAAAACAAAAAAACATCCACTAACCAAATGCTCAATTTTCAATAAAATAATAATGTTCAAAGTTAATATTCCATCAAAAACAAAACCTTACAACCACACAATTTACATAAAATGTATGTATAAAAATCCACAAGGTATGACATGGATTTGCATTCCTATGGTTTGACATACGTAATCTATTGAGCTAAACATAAAAAGCATGCACCAGTAAGCGGCATTAACTCATGTTTTTAGCAACAAGGACACTAAGCAACAAAAATCTATGGCATAACTTCAAAAAAGAAAAATTAAGAAACATTAAGCTGCGTCGGAGAAAGCCGACCTCAGACAGCCTGGTAAGAATTCTTGATGCCACGCATGAGGCAGCAAGCAAGAATAATGCCAATGAGCTGCAGAAAGAAAAACATTGTTCAAGTATCATTTGCATCAATAAATATACATTCTAGATTTGAAGCTTTCGTGACTGCAAGGATTCATACTCTTAGGTTTTTTCGGTAAATTCACGTAGGTAAAAATGAATAATAAAAATAATAGAAATAAAAATTAGAAATCACGACGTTTCGGAGGCAACACAAGGTAACCAGTGGTTACAGTAAATCTAGCTGTGACAGTCCCACCTGATGACGGAGACCTGTGTATAATAATATTTGAATTATTCAATTTTACCTACGTGACTTTACCGAAAAAACCTAAGAGAATAAATATACACCTCACCATCCTACTCAACAATTAGTTAAAATCTTTACATTTTACCTATTAAAATGTTCCTTGCAAAAACGGTTACCATTATCTAATGTAAAAACATCAACACCAGTGATGCTATATTGTGCTATTCATAACTTTACCATTCAGTAAAAATAAAGCATTGTTTGTTCATATTCACCTTTATACAGTTACTTATTCATGGCTTACCTGTGCAAACCCGATGCCAATGGCCACCCCACCAACAAGGACAATGTTTTCCTTCATTGTTGCCTCAAGCTTCTCCACACAACCCTAGAGATGGCAGCCAGGAGATGAAAATATTCAGGAGGGAATTCTATTCACAGTTTTAAAAAATGATGTTTTGAGCAAGTACTTTGTCAATTTTTATTCATAAGTACAAAATAAGTAAACAAATATAGAAATATTTTCAATGGTTACGAGGTGCTCATTCAATACCTTAGTATATATGATGGCTGTGGCATTCTTGAACCGGATGTCCTGGCCACAGCCAGATGTCACATTGCGGCAGCATGAATCTGGGACACTATTCGGATTGTTGGGGTCACTAGTAACCCAATTAGTACTGTTAAACCAGTCCTGGTAGTGGACTACACCACAACATTGAAGCTGGCAGTCACATAGAAAGGATGAGAACGAAAGAGGGGGTTAAATTACATTAAAATCAATCAAATGCTTTCAGGTTTATCTAATCTTCAACAATTTAGACATTCACAATATATGAACCTACCTCTTTCTGCATGTTATCCACAGGATCCTTGTTCTTGGTGGGATACTCATTTATAACCACCTTAGCTTTGGTCTCCACTACATCTCTAAGCTGTTAAAAAGGGACAAAGAAAAATGTTTTTGCACAGAATAGAAAATGATAGAAACAAAATAGATATACTCATGAATGTAAGATGGGTACCAATATATACATTGAAAGTTTAAGATATGTCCAATGACGGACGTATGTACACGACCACCTGTAATTTGTATATTGGAATAATAAAAGCAAAAATTATTTTGCTATTCAGAAAGTCACTTGTTAGCTCAAAGTATTGAAAATGTCACATTTCTATGGTGTGGGCAAGTGATTATCCCACTTACTTACCACAAAGTGATATTTATTTCATCAACACCGAAGAACAGAAAGGGTTGGGTCAACCTCTGATGGACAAATTAATTTACAACCTTCTAAAATTGTCACGTGTTCTAATAAATGCACAACCACGTTACCCCATGTTCCCTATATAATGGTAAATGACCTCCCACCTAAACTAATCGGCATGGTGAAGTATGGTCAAATGAAGCCCATGACCAACATGGTGTACAGATCTCCACGTAGCTGTGAATTGACAAAAGGGCTATTTTGTAAAGACCTTAGGAAGTATTAATTATTCATACAACCTATTCACGCTCTTCTAACTTCTGTGGTTTCTATCACCCCATTGTCCCATACTCATCATGAATCCAGTCTCACCACAACTCATCTTGCCTTTGTCATCATGCAGTTTATGAGGGTAGAATATTGTTTATGGTAGAGATAAGGATTTATTTGGTAGCAAAATGCCTTGTGGTGCAGTTGTAGACATTTACACTCAAGTAGTATTTTAACACTGGCAATTTATATTCAATCTGAATTTATGTAGTGCATATAAAGTTATAGTATCATGTACTTGATCCTTGAATATGTAGGCTCCAATCCCAGCAGCCAGCTCCGCCACGAATATCAAGAAGAGGAACACTGAAAACTAGGAAGCAAAGACAAGCAGCATTTAAAATCCATGAACATTTCAAGTTATTTATATTGCAAATTTACTCGCATTATTCAATAAAATATGCATTCAAGGAAAGATTTTGTCAAAGCGTACCGTAGCCACCATGAAGTAGCTCTCCTTGTGAGCCCCACAACAACCAAAGGCAGCGACCACAAAAATGACAACTCCCACTGCAATGATGACGTAGGGGGCACCACTGAGGTTACCTGTCACCACGCTGAATGCCCCGATATGCATCTGAGCCATGGCGCCCACAATGATAAGTCCCAGTCCAGACAACTGCAAACAGGATATAAGCATATGTTAGTATGACATTTTTTAATCAAACTCCAGTAATTGAATGGAAATACAATGGCAGTCTATTTAAGATTTGCAACTCTGCTTTGTTAGAGTTCCACATGATTATGGAGATGTGCATATATCTCCCGATTTTTGTCTGAGACCTTACAACCATTCACTGGTAAGACCACCTCAGCTGTACTTAACTCAGCTCACTTGGTATCGTTAATTAAGGACATCTCACTATCTGCAGCTGATTTGCTCATTAGTTTCGATGTGGTATCTTTGTTTACCAAAGTTCCTGTGCCTGACACCATTGTAATCATTGAAGATTTGGTCCAACAAGAACTGAATGCTGATGTACCGGCCCTGGTGATACACTGCCTCACCAAGACTTACTTCACCTGGAATGGAACATTCTACAAACAAATTGAAGGTACCCCAATGGGTTCTCCCTTATCTCCAGTTGTAGCCAATGTTTTCATGGAAAAATTTGAGACAGATGCTATCCAGGCATCCACTCTACGTCCAGCCTTGTGGAAGAGGTACGTAGATGACACGTTCGTTATCTGGCTACATGGCCGACCAGCTATGAACCAATTCCTCAACCACATCAATTCCATACACCCAGCCATCAAATTCACCATGGAGGTGGAAAAGAATGGCAAGTTACCATTCTTGAATGTTTTAATCACAAAGAGACCTGATGGCTCAATGGGACACTGTCTAAAGGAAAGCCACCCATACGGATGCCTACCTAAAACCGACTCCCACCACCAACCATCCCAGAATAATTCATAGAGATCAATGTATTTCCGACCATCACCACCTAGCCAGTGAACTGGAGTACGTACACCAAGCTCTCAAGACGAATGGATATTCAGACTACACAATCCGTAAAGCTATCACCCCAACCGTTGGGAAAGAACCATCTGAGGACCCAATCAAAACCATCACCTTGCCATACTTAGCAGGAGTCACCAAAAAGTTATCCAAAATCATGAGCAAACACAAGATCCAGGTTCGATTTAACATAGTACATAAAATTCGTGATCTGATCCCATCTGTGAAGGATGTGATCCCTGACATTCAATACCCCGGCGTCTACAAACTGTGTCTGCGGCAGTAGTTACATTGGGGAAACCAAGCGACATGTCTCGGACCGTGTTCGTGAACATAAGGCAGATCTGAAACACGGTAGGACCAATACCTTAGCAAAATGCAGTGGGCTCACACGAAATTGATTTCTCCAAGACGAAGGTACTTTGCAAACCCACTGGCTATCAACAAAGATTCATTCATGAATGCATCCATATTTATAGACACAGACACAATTTCAACCGAGAAGATGGGTACAAACTGAGCAATCATTGGAAGGACGTCATTAACCAGTTTAAATCATAACTGGCTGTGATGTTTCCTCGCCGTCGTCTCTCACATTAGCATAGCCACTTCCGTGCCCTCGTCGTGGAGGTTGTCCTCTGATCTTACAGTTGCATGCTAATTTCTTACATTAACATCACTAGACCCGCCCACTTCATTTATGACCCTTGGGCTACGCCCATTTTAAACCTATAAAACAGTCTGCCTCAGCAGCTTTCTTCTTTTCTCCTCCTGATGACGATCGCTTGTGTTGTGATCGAAACGTCGTAGTCTTTTGTTATTTTATTTCAACCTATTGTGACTTTACCGAAAGACCCAAAGAATAGAAATATATACAGTTTACAACAATTTCAATTGCACTCAAGTGGAGATAACACCAGAACATTAACAAAGTACGCCTTTATTACAACTACCAGACTATCGCGTATGAAAATGTACAATGCTGTCTACAAATGTAACAAGTGCCTGATATCCTCGATAAAAAGTGTAACTGCCATATATGCTAGCAACATTTTTGTGTTAAGGAAGCTTTACAGAAATAGAATTTCAGCATGCAAATCTTCACATAAACTACATCTCTAAAACAGTCCGATTTAGATATACATAATAAAAAAGGAGTTTTTACCATTTCTTCAACCAGGCACAGCTGGAGAATAGACCTTATTTACCATACTCACAATTTATTATCACTAAATAATAATTACAAGTGTCAAATTTATGTTTTTTTAACTAGTGGCACAACTGAGAATAAAACTGGTCTATCTTAATGTCTGGTAGATCAGTGTAATAAACCATTCTATCCTTGATTAATTTTATAATTGAAAAAAAACACTTCCCTTGGGAATAAGGCAAGGTGCGCTTATAACTAAATTGTTATTTTATCAAAAGTAGGCCTTTGCCTTCCCCGGACAAGTGCAATGTGCAGTTGACATTGGTAATATGCTTATATTAGGTCCAGCTTTGCATTAACAGGATTAAACCGCATTCCCATGATTAAATTATTGTACACACCAAATTGTATTAGTTATTTTAAACGATATATTAAACCCCATTACATGTTTTCTAATATGAAAAGACAAACAGTAGTTTTAAACCTTCATTCAGTACTCTTACAATCCATTAACAAACTATACTTAGTTTAGCTTTGCTTGCTCAGCTGTGGAAACAAGGAAGAAGCCGTTTAAACAGCAATTGACAGTACTGGCAACTAAAAGAACATATCATTATTACCCAGCACCAAAACAATGATAACGTTGTATATCAACTGTATATTGTACATATACACGACAATATATACACATACAGTTTAGAGGTTCTACAATGGAGTAACGTTGCATTTTCCATTTCAGCTTTTTTTTTACATCCGACTAGCATCACGTGCTGTCTGTTAGCCACGTTGATGCATATAATAAAGTTACTACCGCATAAAATACAATACCACTGTAAAAAAACAGATGTTTCTCGATCTATGTTATGTTTTTCGATCTGTATGTACACGAGTGGATACTGCTCATTGTACACATCATTTTAATATACACTTCCGTGTTTTATTGTTTGCAAATATAGTATATCGCATCTACATTTATTTTCAAAGCGTTACTACGACAGCTGTCAACGTTAAATGTCTACCATTCACGACAGTATAAGACACTTCTGTTTTCGTAATTGTATTGTTTACCATAGACTAGCTGAAATATGAGCGTGTCCACACAATGGGTTCCTTTGATAAGCATACTGCTTCTTTTACTAAGCTCAAACAGTGTAAGCTCAGCTGGGCATTGTCTACTAAACTCATAAAGTATTCATAACACGTAATGGGTTTGCCTGGAAAAGCTCTAGAAACAAGGTAGGTCCAACCACCCATACAGCTGTCCAATGTGAGTGTGATCATTAATGTATGACGAGCATTTTGGTACATTTGCATAGGAAAACAAACAATGCATAATTAGTATAGCATGCATGTGTAAATGCTATATTATCAACAATGCAAACCCTGCTCAATTCTGCTGATTGTGGATATTTTTATAGTGAGTCAGACATATGTATGACCACAAGATTATGTACAGTACAATACGGCAAGTTTTCTAAGGACATTGGTGGTCTAATTTCGACATTGACAAACAGGCAATGTTCTCACAGGGCATGCTGGATATTCCATGTGCTAAGGTGTAATGCTTGCACTGTAAGCAATGCCTTTCTGTAATTTACAACACCATAAACCAGTAAGATTAAATATGCACACTTATTGAGATTGCCATCAACAAATTATTTGGAAACTAATCACATTTTTTCTAGTAAAATATATGCATTCTAAAGTGTTGACCACATGGCATCTAGCGAATTACACACAATACTTGCAGGCCATGTACTTTCAACACGTCACTTTAGAATATGAAAAGATGCCACCTTGTAAAATATGCAACCTTGTATCACTGATGTGCTATTATCACTGTTATAGCTATTATTATTGTTGTAGCAGTGATAATAGTTTATATATCATTCTAGTTTGCTGGTAAAAGCATAAACAGAAATGACAGTAAGTTGTTTTAAAGTTTAATATTATGAGGTTACTACCCCATTCATTTCAAGGCATGGCTTCAAGATGGTGGGAAATGTCATTTGCAATGTTTTCCTTGATTACTGTACGAGTGGTCTGCCCTCAAAGATGCCACTAATTTTAGTCTCTCATTCAGTTGTCTGCCACATTTAAAACCAGCATTTGCTCTTACCCATGAATATCTAAAATAGTTTGATTGTATTAGGGAATTAACTTTGACCAACACATGTTGTACAAATTAAAGTTTGTATCTTTTTCTTGACATAACTGACATTTACATAATTTCTAAATTATTCAAAACAGCAAGATTAATCCATAATTGGATTTATACATTTTTAAATAACCACTGCCTTACATTGATTCAGGAATTATTTACTGGAAAATGTATCCGTGGTAATCATGTCTAATGCATCATCATTACATTTATTTTATTATGTTTCACTACTAATGAAAAAATATTATGCATGGCATTACTTTTATGTTCAATAATGAGTTCACAATGCATTTAAAGTATTATTTATGACCGAAATATTGGGAAATAGGGAAACACTGTGAATTCTGACTGATGAAATTCATTTGTTAATTAGTACAAATGAATGGCTGTTTATGAAAAAGTATTTTTTGTGGTTATAAATTGATAACATTAAATTAAATTTCACATTTTTTTTTTACCTGACTGATTAATTATATTGGTGACGATGTAAACACTGTAGATGCAGGATTACCATAACATATTCATCAAGCACACATCAAATGTTTGGCATGCAGCAACCTCTTCCAATTAGTTTAGAGGCTTCTCATGTCAGAGAGCACTTAGCAAGAATTTGAATTGGGGTTTTTTTCCAACTATAATACAAATACAAGATGGCTTATTTAGATAGGCCTATTTAGATAAGCATATTTAGATAGGCCATCTTGTATCTTGTATTTTATGGGATATTTGCATAGGCTATCTTTCATTTCCGTGCATTGGTAGAGATTACTGCACTTTATGATCTGAGTTCGATTCCCTGCCTCTGATAAAAATCAGTGGTGATATCTCTCACCAACCCACTATGACTAGCGTAGAAAAGTATAATTAACAAGCGTCATTAGTAACATGCTGTAAATAAGCCTATATTTAACAATTTATTGACAAAGGGTTGTAAATATATTGTTCAAATACTTACCATTGTCACAACACATTAAGGTATTACTGTTATTTGATTTGAACCAATTACCTAACATACATACACACAAGCTTACTACATATGAATTGTAATTCCAGGTTTTATTACAAACGTAGGACAGGTATTGTTATTTCAAAAGGAAATTCTCATCTGGCTTTAAATAGAGGTTATGATCAACAATAACTACTGTATATTACACCTAACACATGGCAAATAATGTACTGTACGTTGCTGATTAAACTTGGTGATAAGTGTGATGAACCAATTATGAATTCTGAGATGGTGAAAGGAGGATTGTGATGATGATTTTAAGGTGGTGAATGGTATATGATTAATTAAAGTGATCAGTGATGGGTGACGTTGATAACAGCAATGAGTGACCGAGTTGTTGGCACCGAAAAAAATGTTTAAGATCATAACACAGTAGTTTGAACGGATGCAATAAGCGAGTTGGGGTGATGAATGCCGTGAGAGTGGGTGACAGGTCAAAATGGATAATGGATCGTATTCGCACGCGATTATTGTGGTCATGATATGTGGATGATGGTGGCGTTAAGACGGATGACTTTCATTGTCACAATGTAAATGTGTTTTTTCTGCGTGATCATGGTTATAATGACGAGAGTGAAAAGCTAAGTATTTGTGCACGATCATGGTAAATACAATAAATCACACGGTGGTGGTGGTGATCATACGATTTTCGCACCATGGTAATCGTCATGATGGCATTATGGTAGTGCGACTAATTATTCTCACGGTCACTAGAAACCGAGAATATTCACACTCGCAGTGATGACAAATGCAGCGATGCTTTAAAAAATCATGAAAACCAGCAACAATGAACACATCCGCCAACATCCTCGTGACTATGGCACAGACTTGAGCGCCACATGACGATAGCATTGCATAATCTTGGCAAGACACCGTGAAACATTCATGCACCAAGCAGCGAAGGGGGCACTTGTTGACAATTGCCACCGTGATGATGGGTTTGCGGTGAACGTCGGAGGGTGACGAAGCCTCTCTCTCTCTCGTCGTGCGATGCGGATGCGGTGTTGGATGAAGCGGATAATGACACGTAGCCACCCCAATGAACCACGTGCTCACCCAGAACAACAGGTTGAAGAGAAACACCAAGTACTTGATGCACGCCATTCCTCCTTCCAACGCCATCTCTGCACGGTTTGCGGTGTGGCTCGCAAAGTCCTTCGCACACACAAAACAACACCGAATCGAGATGTGCGCCTCACAGTCGACGATCACTCAAAGACAACACGACACGGCAAACACATCGGCAAAATTGTTTACGGTTAATTGTCGAAGGGTTTCGTCGTCAACGTCCGCGTTGCGTATTCGTTTGTTGCGCAACACAACACCGACAACGGTCTTCTTCCCGCTGCCGAGTCCCGTTAGAATAACCACAGAACACGGGCGGGAAGGGTAGGGTAAGGGGTGGAGGAGGGTGGGCCTCGTTTAAGATTTTTTTTTTGTGCGTGGAAGCGGCCAACACAACAACGAAACGCGCGCGAAAAAAACCCGCACAACGACGCCAAAGATTAAAAACGCAACGTTTGTTCATTTTAAAACGTCGGGGGAAAAGCGTGCGTGTTAGTTGAGAAATAAAAAAAATCATTCCTTACGGTTAAAGTATGAAGAGACGAGAGGGGGTGGAGGAAAGAAAAAACCTCTCTGCGTAAGAAGAGCAAAAAGAAAAAGACGTCGACGGCTGTGGCGGCTGCTGAGGCTGTGGAGGAGGCGACGACGTCAGCGGCCGTGGGTTGCCGAGCGGTGACGTCATCGCCGTTTGTATTCCCCAGCGCGGATAAGCGCGGCTCGCAACGACAACAACAACCGCAATCTTGACTTAAAGCTTTCTTGACTGCAACAATTCATATTTTTGGGGTCTTTCGGTAAAGTCACGTAGATATGTTCAGAAAAAATAATAAACAAAAACTACCACGTTTCGATCGCAACACCAAAAAACGACGTTTCGATCGCAACACAAGCATGCGTTGCGAACGAAACGTCGTAGTTTCTGTTTATTATTTTATTTGAACCTATCTACGTGACTTCACCGAAAGACCCAAAGAATATAAACAACAACAACAACAAAAAACATCCTCCAGTGACGCCGCCGGCCAATGCGCGCTGCGAAATCAAATGACCCCGTTGCAGCTCATTTTAATAAATCACAACAGCGACAAGAAGTCAGACAAAGGGCCACCACCTCCTCCTCCACCACCACGTCCTCCTCCACCACCTCCACCACCACAACCTCCACCACCACCTCCTTCTCCACCACCACCTCTTCCTCCTCCACAACCTCCACCACCACCTCCTCCACCTCCACCACCTCCACCACCACCTCCACCACCACCTCCTCCACCTCCACCACCTCTTCCACCTCCACCACCACCTCCTCCTCCACCATCAACACCACCTCCTCCACCACCACCTCCACCACCACCACCTCCTCCACCACCACCTCCTCCACCTCCACCACCTCTTCCACCACCACCACCACAGCAGGGAAACTGCAAACGTCGTGATCTATAGATGCTGTTATTGTCTCACCTGATGACGGTCGCTTGTGTTGCGATCGAAACGTCGGGATCTATTATTTTTTACCCACGTGACTTTACCGAAAGAACCAAAGAGTATGGATTCCTGCAGTCACGAAAGCTTCAAATCAAGATACATTTCTTACAATTTACCAATTGCTGACTTTCGCAATTGGTAAACACAATTGTCGTTTCGAACGCTCATCACGTAGACCGTCAAGTGGAAGTTTTGAAAATACTACAAAGAGCTATTGCAAAGTAGGTTGACAAGCTACTACTGTACTTGTAAATTAGGAACCAGTTTTCAACAAGCTAAAAAGCAAGCAGCATGTGCAGTGTGATATATATTTGTTGAGGGGGGTGGGCGAGACAAATGCACAAGGCACACGGTCAGTTTTGTTTAACAACCTGCATTGCAGGTGCCCATGTTCGCGTCACCATGTTATTTAAAAGTGAAAAATATACTCCACATGTTAATAACGATAATAGCACTGCCTTAAAAGGAAAACGTGCATAAAGGGACCGTTTTGTGCAATGACCCTTGTTCATTGTACAAATGAATACTACATATCTCAGAGGTGCTCATAATTTAGCCACCTCTGAAGTAACATATACAAAATGTGGATTGGATCTGTCAGTGCAGGAAGGATCTCGCTTTCAAAGCCATCGATATTTCTAAATATAATTTGATATTTGACCAAGAAATAAGAACTAAGATTAATGTGTTAAAGTATTGCTTAGCAGAACGTTTGATAACAACACACTGTAACAAACGGAAATAATATTTGAAATATGGTTGCTTGATATCAATGGGAGTGGTTCGAGTAATCTCGCACAAACTGTAGTTTTAAGAATTCAATTTTAATCAGCAAGTCTCCCCGACAATATCCAGGAAAAAACCCGCATTCAACTAACATGCACACAATACTTGTACTGTATGTGAAAAAGAGAAAACCAGTCACAACTTCACAAGAGGTTTTGTTAAGTCTGTGAATTACGATAAAAACCCCATCTCAATAGAATAATAGTTTAGGCCGGAAAACCATGTTTCAAATCATACAAAAAGCACAGCCCCTGGGCATATACAAAAACCAACATTTCATGACAAAAATTCAGTGATCCTCTTGTCTAAGATGACCATCAAAATAAATTTGAGAAAATGTGATTGACAGGAAGCAGTGAACAAAGATAATAATTGTGGACCGTTTTTGTTATTTTCTTGACTCACCAGTGCAGAATAGTCACTGCAAGTTTCCAAGTATTTTATATCGACGTAGCATATTCCTGAAACGTTGTTATTTAAATATATATTAAATTGTGGTAGGTCAACAAATGGAAATATATACCATACTGTGGTCTTATAAAATATGTTGATTTTGGTTTTCAAACTGGCAATTGTGGTTGGGTACACTCACACATCAATGTATTTAAGTCGTAAATTGTTTCCTTATATATTTCGCTCAAACCAACCACAACACTTACATTTGCAAAAGGCAAGAACGCCCGTAAGGATTTCCATCACAGAGATTGAATGCCGAGATTCGCTTGTGGGAAGGAGCAAGACCATGAGGGATGACAATGGCTTGTAGATGCCTTCATCCAGCAGTGGATAGACTATTACTAAAGATGAGGTTATGGACATTGAGTTCAAGTGGACCATGTTCAGGACCTGGATTGTCGATGCAGCTGAGAAAAGCTGTGGCCTGAAGGCAGTTAGTGCCTGTTATGGCGGCAACCCTAGGACCCGCTGGTGGACACCAGTGGTGAGGGAAGCTGTCAAGTTGAAGGAGGCTTTCTGAGCTATGCTCGGAAAAAGGTCTCCCCATTCAATTGAGAGGTAATCAGCTTGCCAAGAGGGTGGCCGCGGTAGCAGTCACTGAAGTGAAAGTCATGGGAGTATGCTTCTCTGGTCTACCTCTATTTAGTAGACTTGGAGAAGGCATATGGCCGTGTTCCTGGAATGTCTTGTGGGAGGTGCTGACGGAGTAGGATGTACTGGTGCCACTTTTGTGTGCTATCCGGTCCCTCTATTCCCGGGGTGAGAACTCTGTCTGTATTCTTGGTGTTAAATCAAAGTCGTTCACTGTGGGTGTTGAACTCCGTCAAGAGTGTGTCTTGTCTCCACTCCTGTTTGTGATTTTCATGGACAGGAGGATATCAATGCATAACTGAGGTATGAATAGTATCCAGTGCAGGGGCATGGAGGTGGCGTCGCTGCTTTTAGTAGATCACACTGTCCTCTTTGCCTCTTCAGTCTATGACCTCCAGCATGCACTTGAACGGTTTGATGCTGAGCGTGAAGCGGCTGGGATGAGGATCAACTCCTCCAAATTTGAGGTCATGGTTCACTCGCGGGAGACGGTGCAGTGCACTCTCCAGGTGAGGGAGGAACAGCTGCCCTTGAGGGTGTTTAAGTGCCTTGGGTCTCTTTCGCGAGTTATGGTAAGTGGGAGCGGGAGATCGGCCGGCAGATCAGTGCGGCTTCCGCAGTGATGCGGGCGCTGTGTCATTCAGTGGTAGTGAAGCGGGAGCTGAGTTCTCGAACAAAGCTCTACGTTTACAGGTCGATTTACGTTCCCACCCTCACCTATGGTCATGAGCTTTGGGTAATGACTGAAAGGATGAGATCGTGGGTACAAGTTGCTGAAATGAGGTTTCTTCACAGGGTTTCTGGGCTCACTCTCCATGATTGGGTGAGAAGCTCGGTAATCCGGGAGAGCCTCCGGATCAAGAGGAGCCAGTTGAGGTGGTTCGGGCATCTGGTAAGAATTCCCTCCTGGAACTCTACTGGGCACGTCCCATGGCCGGCCAGGACCCCCTGTCGGCACTATAGATCTCGGCTGGCCTGGGAACGCCTGATAATTCCCCAGGAAAAGCCATAGTCCGTTGCCAGAGAAAGGGAGGTCTGGACCACCCTACTCAATATGCTGCCGTTGCAACCCTCACCAGGACGAGCGGATTGAGAAACGAGAAAGAGAATGGGTGGGTGAGTTCTTGGGTAGGTGAGTGAGGGGGCGGGTGGTCTGTAATTCAGTACAGTAATGTTTGTAGCGTACATTCAAACAGAGAGAGTTCGTGTGGGTGTGTGAGTGACACGTCCCGGCCCCTAAATGTTGGTAACTTGTTTATGTATTAAATTATTGAGATCTCCGATCAGAGACAAACATGGCCTAAAGACACACAAACAGGAAGAGTCAGACAGACAGACGGACACAGACAAACGGATAGACAGATCGAGAGACAGCCACAAACAAACAGACAGCCAGACAGTAAGGAAATCAGACAGACACTTTCAAACAGAAAGACAATCAGATAGTCACAAATATCACTTCCCGACCCCTTGCATACTGAAAATCATGGGCGTCCATGGGAATTTAAGCAGCTTTAAATCTGTTGTAATATTCATCTACATTATAATACAGTGTCAGGTTACCTGTAGTTCGAGTCATATCATCTCCCTTGGTCAAAAACAGATGGTCCAATGCTGGATTATGCTCAAGATGATTGTTATAACACAGGCTGTACAGTGTACAATAATGACAAACCTTAACATTTATTATAAAAATTCATCAGCCAGTCGACCGAGTGTCTGGGGAACGAAGCTTCTCAAAGTTAAAATTGATAATAACAAAAATTTGTAGGACTTGCCACAATGTCAATCGAGTATGAAATAGCTGGAAAACTGGATCGAAAATAACTAGTGACTGAATTTTAAAAACTGAAAGCAGGAAAAGTAATGTTTCAAGGGTACAGTGTTTCATTCGGAGTATTATTGAATTACAGGTTAAAGTTAATTGACGAGTTTTCATAGATATATCTAAATTGGATGTGGTGGTAATGACAGGATGATTTTGGATTTGTAATAATACAAATTATAATTAAACATTTTTATGCATTTTTATTTGAAATCAGACTGAAATATCGTCTGGCTGTTGTGTGCACATCTATTCTGAAAACGTCGTGTCTCTGTTTTATCCGATTTCAGAAACATTGCTTGGGCAGACGAACGGACGGACACACCGATTAATTATGCCCCTGTTTAAAAACATATGCTTAAAGAATTTAAACGGAAAATAGGGGCAAAATCTTTCCCAGTTTACCAACAATCTCAGCCTAGATCTGCCCTTGGCGTTTGGGGGTGGGGGCGCCAATAGCATGGTTCGCCTAGGGCAGGGGTCGGCAACCTGCGGCTCCGGAGCCGCATGCGGCTCTTTTGAACCTTGACCGCGGCTCCGGGGCGGATGCTAGCGAGGGGAGGAGGCGCACTGTGACACCTGCTCTGGCGTTGCCGCTGCTGACAGGTCGCCGCTCCGCTCCACACTGCCCGCCCGGTGACAGGCAATAACGTTGCCGTTGCTTTGTCACATGTTTGGAAGAAGTAAAAACCTTCCTGGGCAGCAAAGAGCTCACCTTTGCTGAGCTGGAACAGCCAGAGTGGCTGGAAAAATTACATTTTATGGTAGACATGACAGCACATCTAAACACGCTAAATACAACCCTTCAGGGGAAAGGAGGCACAGCCCTGCACATGCTGGAAAGAACCAAATAATAATTCCTGCAGTCACGAAAGTTCTAAAATTAAGATTGAACCACTTCTACGGGGAAGTTTTAAGCTTATCTTTTTTCTCTCTCTCTGGCGACTTGTTTTCTCTGCCTGTGTCCTCTTTAGAATGTTCACACTTAAATTCTAACTTAGCAATCTTTGAAATACGTAATCAACCAGGCTATGCGTTAATTGTGTGTTGACCGACCCTCTGTGTTGTATTACATTACATTTCGATATTTTACTAGGTTATTTAATTTTAGTGTGTCTTTCTCCTGATTTTCAGGCTTGCTTGCTGTGCCATCGTACTCGCAGCACCACGTTTTCTTTTGGACCACTCATTGATATGCTAATTTTTTCTAACCCCCCTCCCTCTCTCTGCCTCCGCCCCCCCTCTGTCTATTTAAGGCCACCCCACAGAGACGATCACCCCTCTCTGTCACCTGTGTTGCTCTCGCTATGTATGTATCTTGTGATATCTGTCTGCTAATATGTCTGTCTATAGTTTTCTGGTTAGATATTATGTCGCTATTTCATTATACCTGATGATGATTGCTTGTGTTGCAATCGAAACGTCGTATTCTATTATTTAATTTAATTTATTATTTTATCTTTAGACGTGACTTAACCGAAAGAACCAAATAATAATGCTGGAGGAGGTTTTGGCATTCGAGCGCAAGTTGACAGTGTTTGTCAAAGATTTACAGAGAGGTACACTGTCTCACTTTCCCTCTTTGAGAGAGTTCAAACAAAGTCATGATACGATAAATTTGGAATATTTCAAGTCTGCAATCACCACAATGCAAAGTTCGTTTGGGAAACGATTCTGTGAGTTCAGAGAGGAAAAAACGACATTATCCTTCCCTGTCACTCCCCTGGCGATCGATCCATCCCTATTGAATATGACTGCATTTGCAGGTGTAAGTCAACCTGATCTTGAGATGGAACTGGCCGATATAGCCGACAAAGATATATGGGTGTCCAAGTTCAAATGCTTGACCGCTACTCTTGAGGATGTTGCCCGTCAGAAGGCCATTCTGGCTCAGAATCATAAATGGAGTGATATTGAAAACCTTCCCAAACAGGACAAACTTGTATTCGAAACATGGAATGCCATCCCCAACACTTATATAAACATGAAAAAGTATGCATTTGGAGTCCTGTCGATCTTCGGCTCCACATATGTATGTGAGCAGGTCTTCTCCAACATGAACTATATTAAAAACAAACATCGATCACGCCTCACAGATGACAGCTTGCAAGCCTGTGTGAAAATGAAGGTGACGTCTTACAGCCCTGATGTGCAGACACTGTGCACTGAGGTTCAGGAGCAAAAATCCCATTAACCAGGTAATTTAGCTATTAATTTGCAAAAATATATTTTACATTGTTAAGTGAAAAAGTCCTTTTTTTATTCAGATTGACAGCTGACTGCACGATCCTGTATATAGCAATAAGGTAAGAAACAATATATGCAGTGTTATATTTGTTTTAAATGTTGCAATGGTTTTGCGGCTCCCAGTTTATTTTTTCCTTCGGAAACGGGTCCAAGTGGCTCTTTATGTCTTAAAGGTTGCAGACCCCTGGCCTAGGGCACCAGTTGCTGGCAGCTAGTCTAGGGCCGCCGCTGGGTGGTGTGATTGTCTTTGCAGTGCAGCTTGCTGATTGAGGGGCAGGAACTGGTCCATCATTTTTTGTGGAGTGGGGCATTTAAAATATGTGAGTTACAAGTGGTGCTGCTACAAACCTCACAAGCAAAAGTTACGCTCCTATAAAGAGTGTAGCGAATGGAAGAAACGTATTAATTTACTGGATATGTCAAGTTTTAAGGATTGCCATTGAGACTCAAAGTTTTTCACAATTTTGAGCATCTCAGGCCGTGTAATGAAATCTTTCTCTTTTTGTTTTTAAATCTGAAAATAATACTTGGCTGTACCCATTGCAGTGCAGCGGAAGCTGCCAATGGTTCAGGCTTCATGTAAGGGTTAGCCCCAAAAATGTTGTCTTTGCTTACAAACTTTTTAAATGAGAGAAACAAAGCAAGAAACCAATAATTATCCAAGGTTATTCATTTGCTATGGAGGGGTCAATGAGTGGTGGACATTAGCCTATTGCTGTTATATAAACGCTTAGCTACCCGCCCCATCTGTTCTCCAAAAGCAGACTCGCCCTTGCCTGCGTGACATTTGAATATTTCTGTGCTGCGGTTTCTTTGGGTTCTCTCTCAGTTTTTTGGGTCTCTCTCGGTTTCTCGGGGTTTACCCATGGTTTTGTAAGTAGAGGTCTCACTGAATTGAATATTTTGGGGTTGACGTTAATGCATATTGGAACACTGCATCATTTGAAATCCTTTAAGATTTGGAAAATGAAACACATGGGAAATGTACAACTTTTAAACAGCTCCTCATCCACCCTTTCCAAAAACATTTGTATAGATGTTTGTACAGTCTCTATTTTTTATTATATGTGGGCTTGTTCATTGTCCTACAAATAAAATTTTCCTTGTTAGAAGCAACTAAGTTTGGTTATCTAAGCCTCAGGCTTTGCCAGTCTTAAGGATTCTAATAAAGGATGATTTATGTTTCATATTACTGCATACGACTGTGAAAGGGGGATTTATTTATATTTTTTGGGTTACCTTGTACAGTAATAGCACGAGTTATAAATACATCAGACTGTCGACTGAAGATTTTAATTGAAAATGTCGATTCAGAAAATTGCCTCAAAATGTAATTACGTTGTAATTTGAAGCTTACAGACCAACTGTAGCTTGCTTTGTCAGTGCTATCGAGACAAAAAAACGGACCACAGTAATTGTAAATCACGGAATTGGAAATACAGAACTCCAATAAACCATACTCGTCTTTTTTCGTTAGGCAAGGTGATATTTGCAACATATTTGTATATTGAGGTGATCAAGCAATTTAATATCCTTTTTGGAGGCTTAATGTACGTTAGTGATATTGCCTGCAAATCAGCGGTGAGGGCAGTCTTGGATGATGTGATCCATGGGCTGGTGACCGTAGCCACATTGCGGACTGCTCTTCATGTTCCATCAATAATTATCCATGTTGATATGGAGGGACGTGGTGGAACATGGAGGTTTGACCAAAGAATCGTGAAAATGTTTGCAACGACGCGATGTGTCGCAGATTATGGGAAGAAAGAGCTCCGTGATTCCATTAATAAATACAAATGTGTGGATTACAGGGGAAGTGCGGCATATGATGAGCAGCTAAACACGCAATAAATTAGCAACTTATTACGGTGTATTTGATATCCAAGTCTAAAAATTGAAAAAAAATTACGACTTAATAACTTTGTGGAGGCTGCTCGCCTCTGTCTCCATCGTCCCCTCCGTATCATTACCCCCTGGCTGTCTGGTGGGGTCCGGACTTTCGTCCCCCATCTGCTCCCTATCCTGTACCCCCGTGAGTGCTGCGGATCGTGTGTGCATGCTCCCCCTGCGCTGAGGTTGGCCGCGGAGCGCAAGTTGCCGCCGCCGTGCGCGCGAGATAAACAGTACAGCAATGCGCAGCCGATTACGCGCTCGAGCCGCGGGGTTGGGGGTCAGGGGCTCACCACCGCGCCGCACTTACGCAAGTAACGAGCACACGCAAGCGGGGCACACGCCGACACAACGACTCAAGTTGCCGCCGCCGTGCGCGCGAGATAAACAGTACAACAATGCGCAGCCGATTACGCACTCGAGCCGCGGGGTTGGGGGTCAGGGGCCCACCACCGCGCCGCACTTACGCAAGTAACGAGCACACGCAAGCGGGGCACACGCCGACACAACGATTCAAGTTGCCGCCGCCGTGCGCGCGAGATAAACCGTACAACAATGCGCAGCCGATTACGCGCTCGAGCCGCGGGGTTGGGGGTCAGGGGCCCACCACCGCGCCGCTCTTACGCAAGTAACGAGCACACGCAAGCGGGGCACACGCCGACACAACGACTCGTCCCCTCCCGCACTCGCGCGTGTACGTCAACACAAGTATCGTACAAGGACGATTCTCCTCTCACACGGCTGCGTAGGCACGCAAACACACAAAAGTACTCTCCCTCCTCCTCTTCTCGCTCCCCCCGGCCGTGCGATCACAGCGCGCTCCGGCGCCGCGGCTCGCGGGTTCACCGTGTGCGGCTTGCGGGTTTTACCGAGCGCGGCGTGCACACACGCGAGCGACGCCCACGCTCGAGCGAGAGCACGTAAAACCCTCCTCTTGCGCGGCCGCGCGTTTATACAAATACACTGTGCGCTCCCCGGGCGTTAACACACACACCTCCGTACCCGCACAATCGTACAGAGACCACGACCTTTACGCATACAACGACCACACACCCGCGAATGCAGTGCACGCTAATACCACGTTCAAAAACACCCAACAACACGGTTTTGTTACTACGCTCGAGATTTTATTAGCCCTTGTTAACCCACCGAGCCACCCGTGTGTGTGTGCGGGCCAGCAAGGCGCTTCTAACCCACTCTCTGGTGGCGTGCAGCCCTATTCTATGCTGCGCTCTCTGTTAAACCGCTTTCCTACTCGTCCTTACCCCGAACTAACCCTCTCCTACGGATCCTACTCTCCGCTCTGAGGTGTTGTAAGGCGCGTAATACGATACCGTCTGTAGTTCTTTGTGACCTTGCGGCGCTCAGATCGTCCTGCAGACAATCTAGCGGCTCGCCCGATGACTCCCTCGTCGCTGACTCCGCGTCAAAACTCCAGAAGAAGAGAGTTCCCTACTGCCCCTGCGTTTTCTTTTAAACTATTCACATCAAAGGCTAGGCGCCCCCGTCCCGACCGCCTTGGTCTCTCGACCAATCCTGAGCCTAGGATTTCCCGCTCTTTTGCGATCCCACCGGCCTTTGACCTTTCGACCAATCAGTCGCCCCGGGACCTGATCCCAGCTATCTGCCCTGCTGACCCGTGTTTGTGTTTGTATGCGTTTCTAACTGCGGGGCTCTCTGAGCTCGTCGTGGTCGTGCGATCTCAAATCCGCCCACGGCGCCGCAGTGTTACTTGGCCTGGGAAGGGTCCTGTCCAATTCCCTGGCCCTGAGAAACCGTGGGGTAACCCCCCGAGGGGGCCCTCGGGTGAAAACTCAGGGTAGGTGACCCGACCACGAGGCCCTACGTGGGTGCGGGTGCGTGCTTATGTGGGGGGGGTGATGGGGGGCAGTGCGGTGGTGGAAGCCGGGCGGCTCCCTGGCTCGGCAGAGCGGCCCCGTCGCTGTGGCACCACATAGCCCCCCGGGGTGCCAGTCCCCGTCCCGGGTTGACTGGAGCACCTCGCCTGGGTTGCCCCCACGAGGTATCGCCGCGGGGGTCCGCGGGATTCGCCCGGCCCTTGTGGCTGGCCTCGGGGGTGGCGGCTCCGTCTCCTGGGGCTCCGGCGGTGGTCTCCTCCTCCATTCCAACGGCTCCCCTCGGCCTCTGGCACCTGCGGGCTGGGGAACAAACTCAGAGGCGGTGGGGTTTAAGGGTCGCCGTCCTCGTCGCCCCCGGCCCAGCCCGGGGCCCCTCGGAGCCCGGGGCTCCGTGGGGCCCATATACTGCGCGAGGCCCCCGGGCACGGGGGGTGGGGGGACCCCGGGGTTTCGGGGTACTTGGACGGCGGGGCTCCCCCCCTCGGGGGCTGCTCGCCACGGCTTCAGTCGGCGGATGTTGACCACCATCTCCCGGCCCCTCTCTCCTCCCTGAATCAGCACCGTCCATGGTGAGATCTGCCGTCTCACAATCCAGGGTCCTCGCCAGTAGGTGGTCAGCTTCCCCACCTGTCCGGCACCGACGCGGGGAGTGTACAGCCACACCTCGGAGCCCGCAGTGTAGAAGGGGGGCTCCATACGGGGTCGGGCGCCCTGCTCTTGCCGCTGGTGCGCGGCCTCTCCGTGCGGGTAGGCTCGGCCCCTGGCCCCTCGCAGGGTCTCCAGCAAGTGCTCCACGCGGTGGCTCCCTTCCTCCCATTGCGGCGGAGGGACACCGAACAGCAGATCTGCGGGCAGGCGAGACTCGCGACCAAACATCATTAGGAACGGGGTCTGTCCTGTAGATGTGTGAACGGCGGTGGTGTAGGCGAACAGGGCATAGGGGAGGTGTTCGTCCCAGTCCTGTTGATTCGCGGCCGCCATGCGTTTAAGCTTCCCGGCCAGAGTCTGGTTCATCCTCTCTACCATCCCGTTCGCCTGGGGGTGATACGCCGTGGTTCGGTCCTTCTGGATCCCGAACTCTCGGCACAGTGCCTGGAATAGTTCGGCCTCGAATTCACTACCCTGGTCGGTAATGACTCGTTCGGGGATCCCGCACTTAAGTACGTAGTTTTCCACGAAGGCCCGGGCCACTACGAAGGCTGTTTTATCCGGGATAGCCACCGCCACGGGGTAGCGGGTGAAGTACTCCACCGCTACGAAAATATATCGGTTGCCCCGGTGGGATCGTGGAAAGGGCCCCTGCAGGTCGATTCCGACCAACTGATTCGTCCGACTGACTCGGAACGGCCTCAGGGGTACCTGGTACCTCGCCGGCTTTTGCCCACACTGCTGACAGGCTCGGCAGCCCTGCACCCAGGCGGCCACATCTTGCACCAATTTAGGCCAGAGATACTGGCGACGCAGAGTCTCCCGGGTGCGCCGTTCCCCATCATGGCCCCCGAGCGGGTGGTCGTGTACCAGTCGTAGTAGTTGGGGTCGCACATGGGCGGGAACGCAGATGCACCCCGGCTGCCCAGCGTCGGCCAGTTCCCTCACCACCCCGTTTTCTACACACAACCGGGCATACAAACCGCTCCAGGGCCCTGGTAGTGCATCCTTCTTCTCTCGCAGTGCTGCCTCCACCGCCGCCAGATCCGGATCCCGCTGCTGGGTTTGTCGCAGCTGCTCGTCGTCCAAGCCCGGGAAGGCGCAGCCGACATCCTCTTGGATCCGCCCGGTTGGGGTGGGATGATCCGTCTGTCCCCGGGCTCCTTCTGCAGGGGTTCCTGCGCCGCACACCGCATTCTCTCTTGGGGGGGGAAGTTTAGTTTCCGCGCGCTCCTTGGGTTCTGCTGCCTGGCGGCAGCGTCCCCCCGTGAAGCACGGGCAGGCGTCTCCCTCCCTCGTCTCAGCGCGCACCGCGGGCCGTCTTGACAAGGCGTCCGCGTTCGCGTGTGTCCGCCCCGCTCGGTATTCGATCTGCAGGTTGTACTCCTGCAGCTGCGCCAGCCATCGAGCCATCTGCCCCGCGGTTCCTTGAATGTAAGGAGGAACTGCAGTGCATAATGATCGGTGCGCACACGACATGTCCTGCCGTACAAGTACGGTCGGAACTGTTTACACGCGAAAATCACGGCATACAGTTCCTGACGGGTTACGCAATAGTTCAGCTCGGCCCCGCTCAGGGTCCGACTGGCGTACGCGATGACCCGCTCTGTCCCACCCTGCACTTGCGACAGCACCGCGCCCAGCCCACTGCTGCAGGCGTCAGTGTCCAAAATAAAATCGGTGGTGAAATCTGGGAAAGCCAAGGTGGGGGTGTGGGTGAGGTGGTCTTTGAGTGTGGTGAAAGCCGTCTGGCAGGCCTCCGACCACTGATAGGGGTTCTTAGGGGAGGTGAGTTGGGTGAGGGGGCGTGCAATCTCACTGAATCCCTTTACAAATCGACGGTAATAAGTGGCGAGTCCCAAGAATGACCTGATCTCCGTCAGGTTCCTCGGCCGCGGCCAATCCACTACGGCACGCACCTTCTCGGGATCGGTGCTCACCCCTGCCTCACTGACTCGGTGTCCGAGGTACCCTACCTCGCGCTGCGCAATGTAACACTTACGCGGCTTGAGCTTGAGATGGGCTGCTCGCAGTCGCTGGAATACTTCCCGCAGCCTGGACCAGTGCTCGGACAGCGACCTACTGAACACTATTACGTCGTCCAGGTAAATCAGGCACTGTTCCCACTGCAAGCCCCGCATCACCAACTCCATCAACCGCTGGAACGTCGCGGGCGCGTTAGTGAGTCCGAACGGCAACACTCGAAACTCAAACAGGCCCATCGGGGTGGTGAATGCTGTTTTTGGCCGATCCTCCTCCGTCATCTCCACCTGCCAGTAACCGGACGTCAGATCGAGGGTGGAAAAATACCGCGCTCCTGCGAGACTGTCGAAGGTGTCGTCGATGCGTGGGATGGGAAAAGCGTCGCCGAGGGTGACTGCGTTCAATTTTCGGTAATCAACGCAGAACCGAGTCGATCCGTCCTTTTTCGTTACCAGTACCACCGGGGCAGACCAAGGGCTCGCGGAGGGCTGGATTATGTTATCGCGTAGCATATCCGTGACTGCCTCTTTGATCTGGGTCCGTTCAGGCGCGCCCACTCGGTATGCGGGGAGTTTGATGGGTCGGGCTGCACCTGTGTCAATTTGGTGCTTGACCAGGTCGGTCCGGCCCACGTCCGAATCGTGCTCACTGAACACGTCGGCGTACTCCCGCAATAACCCGCACAGCTGATCGGCCTCCCCCTTAGGTAAGGCTGCCCAAGGCACATGTAACGCATCCTGCAGTGGAACAATCTCGGCTCGGGGGGTCGGGCCGACCCGCCAGGCCAGATCCTGGCTGTCCTCGGGGCGGCCAGGGTCCTCCGCCCAGAGTGCGAACACCGAGTCGTTCGAGTGGCGAGCGTGCAGGGGGTGTACGGTGGCTACCGGGGTGCGTCGTCGTATCATTGCCGGGGTACTGTGTGGGTTAAACACACGTATAAACAGCCGGCCCCCATCTGCGTTTACCAGTGTGGCTGACCCTACCACCCCGTATCGCGATGCCAACTCCGGGTGAGGAGTCAGCATTACCTTGCCCGATGGTCGGTGGGTTGGGTCGGTGGAGAGGGTTGCCACTGGCACCAGCATCTCGGCGAGAGGCCCGATGGTGACGGCCGACACCAGCGTAGCGGCCACGGGTGTGAAGCGTGGGCGATTCGGCTCCTGTCCTAGGAACGGAATCCGCTCCCCGCTGCCCTCCACCGTAGCGCATCGTTGCCGGGGCTGTACGTTAAGTCCCAACTTTTCCAGGAGGTCCGTTCCTGCAATGCACTCGTGGCACAACACACTCGAAACGTAGAATTCCTGTGTGCACACCTGGTTTCCTAGACGGACCTCGAGGGAGACCTTCCCCAGCAACCCCATCCCGGCTCCGCTTGCCGTGTGCAGCGCGCGATCCGGGGCCTGCAGACAGCCCACGTCCACCCCGAGCATGCTGCAGTGCGCGGCGCTCATGAGAGAGGCCACGGCGCCCGTGTCCAGTAGGATCCGGGTGCGCTGCCCGTTCACCTGGCCTTCCACCAGCGACGTGGCTCCCGTTATCCCTGCCACCAGCTCCCGCAGCCAATCGCCCGAGGTCCCCGCGCCCTTGGGTGTTGTCGTTGTAACCTGTTTACGGATCACTCGCTCGCCATTATTACCGTCTTTTTGCCATCGGGACCGCTTCGATTGCACCCCCAGATGGTCCACTCTCTAGGGGGCGTTGGAGTTTAACCCCCGCGTCTGCCTAGCTCGGGTGATTTCAGGACAGTCCCTCACTAGATGCCCTCAGCGATCGCACATATAACATGCCCGGGGAGGGGGGGCGGTTCCGTAGCGGGTCCCCTGTCCGCTCCCTCTCCCTCCCCCAGTACGCAGTTGCCCCACATCGGACTCTAATTGGGACACCCTCCCGACTAGCCCCCCTACTGTCGAGCGTAGTTCCCCCATCTCAGACTGGAGTGCCTTCATATTTTTATTTGCTTCCTCGCGTGCTTGGGTTACCTTACCGTCCATTTGGTCTACCCGGCCAGCAATATCTCCCATGCCGGTCTGTAACCCAGCTACCCACCCCGGGGTGGTCTCGCTGGGTCTCTGGGGCTCCCTTGCCTGTCCCCTTACTGCGAATGCGGGCTCTTCCTCCTCGTCAGAGAGTAGGCTCGCTACGGCGCGCTCTCGTCCCAGCCCCCGGAGCTGCGCGCATTCGCTGTGAATTCTTTCACACTTACGTGCGCGCTCGACAAGGGTGTTAAAGGGAAGACGTGGGCAGCTCATGTCTGGCTGCCACCACGCCGTGCGAGACAGGTACCGCTGGATTTTCTCGGCGGCCAGTTCCTCAATAACATCAGTTGCGTACCCCGGGCGAGCGATCTTTGTTAACTCGCGCACATCCTCGGCGTAATCACGTAGATCTTCGCCAGGTTGGCGACGGCGCACCTCTAAGGCCGATTTTGCTTCCTCCTCGTCACGCGTGCCAAAACGCTGATCGAGTCGGCGCATCAGCTCCTCTAGCTGTGTCTGTGCGCTCGCGGGTAACGCTTCTACAAAATTGGCTGCCCGCCCATCAAGATTCATATTAAGTTGACATACTGCCTGCGCGTCCGTCCATCCATTAATTTCCTTGGCCCCTAAGAGATTGCGGGCGAATGCCTTCCACGAAGGGGCCCCCCGGCCGGTAAATATTAGTCTTATTTTAGCGTGAGGTAACGCGGGGGTCCGTACCGCTTCTGACACCAATTTGTGGAGGCTGCTCGCCTCTGTCTCCATCGTCCCCTCCGTATCATTACCCCCTGGCTGTCTGGTGGGGTCCGGACTTTCGTCCCCCATCTGCTCCCTATCCTGTACCCCCGTGAGTGCTGCGGATCATGTGTGCATGCTCCCCCTGCGCTGAGGTTGGCCGCGGAGCGCAAGTTGCCGCCGCCGTGCGCGCGAGATAAACAGTACAGCAATGCGCAGCCGATTACGCACTCGAGCCGCGGGGTTGGGGGTCAGGGGCTCACCACCGCGCCGCACTTACGCAAGTAACGAGCACACGCAAGCGGGGCACACGCCGACACAACGACTCAAGTTGCCGCCGCCGTGCGCGCGAGATAAACAGTACAACAATGCGCAGCCGATTACGCGCTCGAGCCGCGGGGTTGGGGGTCAGGGGCCCACCACCGCGCCGCACTTACGCAAGTAACGAGCACACGCAAGCGGGTCACACGCCGACACAACGACTCAAGTTGCCGCCGCCGTGCGCGCGAGATAAACCGTACAACAATGCGCAGCCGATTACGCGCTCGAGCCGCGGGGTTGGGGGTCAGGGGCCCACCACCGCGCCGCACTTACGCAAGTAACGAGCACACGCAAGCGGGGCACACGCCGACACAACGACTCGTCCCCTCCCGCACTCGCGCGTGTACGTCAACACAAGTATCGTACAAGGACGATTCTCCTCTCACACGGCTGCGTAGGCACGCAAACACACAAAAGTACTCTCCCTCCTCCTCTTCTCGCTCCCCCCGGCCGTGCGATCACAGCGCGCTCCGGCGCCGCGGCTCGCGGGTTCACCGTGTGCGGCTTGCGGGTTTTACCGAGCGCGGCGTGCACACACGCAAGCGACGCCCACGCTCGAGCGAGAGCACGTAAAACCCCCCTCTTGCGCGGCCGCGCGTTTATACAAATACACTGTGCGCTCCCCGGGCGTTAACACACACACCTCCGTACCCGCACAATCGTACAGAGACCACGACCTTTACGCATACAACGACCACACACCCGCGAATGCAGTGCACGCTAATACCACGTTCAAAAACACCCAACAACACGGTTTTGTTACTACGCTCGAGATTTTATTAGCCCTTGTTAACCCACCGAGCCACCCGTGTGTGTGTGCGGGCCAGCAAGGCGCTTCTAACCCACTCTCTGGTGGCGTGCAGCCCTATTCTATGCTGCGCTCTCTGTTAAACCGCTTTCCTACTCATCCTTACCCCGAACTAACCCTCTCCTACGGATCCTACTCTCCGCTCTGAGGTGTTGTAAGGCGCGTAATACGATACCGTCTGTAGTTCTTTGTGACCTTGCGGCGCTCAGATCGTCCTGCAGACAATCTAGCGGCTCGCCCGATGACTCCCTCGTCGCTGACTCCGCGTCAAAACTCCAGAAGAAGAGAGTTCCCTACTGCCCCTGCGTTTTTCTTTTAAACTATTCACATCAAAGGCTAGGCGCCCCCGTCCCGACCGCCTTGGTCTCTCGACCAATCCTGAGCCTAGGATTTCCCGCTCTTTTGCGATCCCGCGGCCTTTGACCTTTCGACCAATCAGTCGCCCCGGGTCCTGATCCCAGCTATCTGCCCTGCTGACCCGTGTTTGTGTTTGTATGCGTTTCTAACTGCGGGGCTCTCTGAGCTCGCCGTGGTCGTGCGATCTCAAATCCGCCCACGGCGCCGCAGTGTTACTTGGCCTGGGAAGGGTCCTGTCCAATTCCCTGGCCCTGAGAAACCGTGGGGTAACCCCCCGAGGGGGCCCTCGGGTGAAAACTCAGGGTAGGTGACCCGACCACGAGGCCCTACGTGGGTGCGGGTGCGTGCTTATGTGGGGGGGGTGATGGGGGGCAGTGCGGTGGTGGAAGCCGGGCGGCTCCCTGGCTCGGCAGAGCGGCCCCGTCGCTGTGGCACCACAACTTACATCAACCAAGCTAGTTTGTACAGATGTCAAACTAAAAAAAAATTGCTAAACATGAAATCTTATCACGTTACCTTGCAACTCCGCTCCTGCAGCTTCGCGTCTACCTCGAACTAGCCTCACAGACTTCGACAGATGATAACCCGGGGTATGGAGAGTATCTCGTATGGGGGGGATCGAGGTGGCGTCGCTGCTTTTTATAGATGACGTGTCCTCTTTGCCTCGTCAGTGTGTGATCTCCAGCATATGAAGCGGCTGGGATGAGGATCAACACCTCCAAATCTGAAGTCATGGTGGATTGTTCTCTCCAGGTCAGGGGGAAACAGCAGTGCTGGATTATTCTCGTAGCAAAATTAGCATATGCTATGGGCCCTGCATTTTCAAGGGCCCTACGCTAAATGCTTTGAAGCTATCAATTCCGGTTCAGTGATTCTGCACTTGCTCTATTACTATAGTACTATACTGCCTTAAACTTTTATGAACGACTGGATATTTAAGGTTGGCGATGTGTCGTATTATCTGGCTGTATAGCAAGTAAAAATAGTATGTGCTTTAATATTTATGTGTTTTAATTTAGGGCCCCTTAATAACATACTAGCCTTTTGCCCGTCCAAGGACGGGTGTATTGCAGTAAATCTGAAACTTGCAAGCGAAAAGCAGACCGCGACGTGATATTCATTGCATCAATTCGTGTGCAATTTGCAAGGCCGCGGTGACACAGACCTATTTCATTTAAAGGTTATAATCCCTTGATCATAATGACGTCCTTTTTACTTCTATATCTCATAGCGTTACGGAGATCGCGTGACGTGAGGGTTCTGCCTTTGTAGTGAGGGTTGTAAGTTGACGCTGAGGAGGGGGGAGGAGGCGCATCGCCCCCCATTGTGGAGTGACGTCGTTCGCTAATTATAATTAATGGGGGGGTGTCCATTTGGAAGACGTCACCTCTTCATTATTATTAAAGAGGGGGGCTGTTTGATGTGGAGTGACGTCACCCGTTCATGATTATTGAGGGGGGGGGGGTCCATGTGGAGGACGTCACCTGTTCATGATTATGAATGAGGGGGCCTGGCCGACGTGGAATGACGTCACGCACGGGACACACAGACATTCTTGGCTCATTACAGAAGTACATGCTACAGGCCCCGCACTAGCTTAATCCGCCACTGGGGAACAACTGCCCTAAGTGGATGAGTATAAGGACCTCGGGGCCTCTTTTGCGAGTGATGGTAGGTGGCAGCGGGAGATTGGCCGGTGGATCGATGCGGCGTCCACAATGTTGCAGGCAGTGTACCGTTCCTTGGCAGTGAATTGGGAGCTGAGTTCTCGAACAGATCTCTCGGTTTACAGGTAAATCTAGAATCCCACCCTCACCTGTGGTCATGAGCTTTGGGTAATGACCGAAAGGATGAGATCGTGAGTACAAAGGGCCGAAATGAGGTTTATACGCAGGCAGTGGCGGCTCGTCAATAGAGGGCGCAGGGGCGCCGCCCCCATCAAGATTCAAGAATATACATATACAAAAATAATATAAAAATACATAAATAAAATATTTTTTTCATACGATGTGCCGGCTGGTAGTAAGAAAAGCATCAGCATTTAATAAAAACTGACTTTAATCGGTCAACTATTTTCTATGTTTTTCAATGTGTTTCATGCGGGGCGCCGGACAAATGGATGTCTATGTGAGACTTTAAATTTTCGGACAGCATGTGACCTGAAGCTGGTCTCTAATTGGTTTCTTAAAGATTCTCCTCGGGGCGCAAGTCGTTGCGTCCCTGGCCAATCAGAATTGGATACATGTTATTTTATCCAATCTGATTGGTTCTCGTCACCTGTCATTCAAATTTACGCTCTGGGCCACTACTGCGAGTGCGCAGGCGACACCACTTCGACACTTGCTAGGCTGATCAAATTTTTTGTGTAAACAATGGCAGCAGTTCATCCAAATTCTGTAATTTATTTACAAAAAAACCCTTTCACAAGGCTTTCGCTGGAAGAAATAAAAAAGATAAAGGATCTCGGACCGGACCAACCCGATTTACAAATCCAGCAGCAGGCCAGTGACAGAGGACGAAGCTACACACGAAGCTTCACCCGCGCTTGTTATGAGAAACGGAGGTGGCTGGCTGGATGTGATGTTAGCAATTCTCTTTTTTGTTTTCCCTGTCTTTTATTTCAAAGTGTCGGCACTGAAGTTTTGTGGACAACGACGGGGGTAAGAGACCTCAAACATCTCTCTGACAAATGCAAACGTCATGAAAGTAGCCGCAGCCGTATTGATAATAGCATGAAACTAACGTTTTTATGTTCAAGTAGGAAACATGCTTTTTGGTACTTTGGTCTGAAATGTATATAAAAGAGAAACATTTATGTTCAAGTAGGAAACATGCTTTTTGGTACTTTGGTCTGAAATGTATATAAAAGAGAAACATTTATGTTCAAGTAGGAAACATGCTTTTTGGTACTTCTTTTGGTCTGAAATGTAAATAAAGATCATCAAAATTTATATTCAAGTAGTCAAAATGGTTTTTGGTACTGCTTTATATTTATTTGCCCCCCTCAATAAAATAAAAAAAATGCGCCCCCCCAAAAATAAATATCACCAGCCGCCACTGCACGCAGGGGTGCCTGGCTCACTCTTCGTGACCGTTTCAGGAGCTCTGTAATCCGGGAGAGCCTCCCAGTCGAGCCACTGCTCCTCGAGAGGAGCCAGTTGAGGTGGTTCGGGCACCTGGTAAGGGTGCCCCCCGGTAGACTCCCCCTGGAACTCTACCGGGCACGTTCCACTGGGAAAAGATCCCGGGGCCGGCCCAGGGCACGCTGGAGGGACTATGTCACTCGGGTGGCCTGGGAACACCTGGGAATTCGCCAGGAAGAGCTGGAGTCTGTCGCCAGGGAAAGGGAGGTCTGGACCACCACTACTCAACACTCTGCTGCCGCGACCCTCACCAGGACAAGTGGATTGAAAAACAGACGAACGAATAACCCATTCACGGCATATCGCTAAGTAGACAAGAGGATTCAGGAAAATTGTGCAATGTTTCTACGACTGCCCCCGAAGTTCCAGTCTGCTAACCAATACACACCGTGGCAGAATTTCCAATGTAAAACTGTCAACAATGGCTTCTCTCCACGACCTAGTAAACATGGAACGTTGGCCCAACGTCCTGTTTGCTGAGAAAGTGATTTGTCTAACTTTTTTGCGATAAAACTTTTTTTCTTGTTTTCTAAATTGGTTTCTTTTTTTATGCATGAAAAATGTATGCAATTTGCAGTGCATACAATGTATTTTACAATTATTTAATGAACTACTATGTCACAGCACTGTACTGAATTTAATTACTGTATTTGAATCAGTACCTTCATTGCGTTAGCTTTCCATTCATCAAATCCGGACAGAATGGTAATTTGTCCAAACCAATTTTCCTCGTTAAATAATTGAAAGTGTTGAATCACTGTAAGTTGTCCGTTATTAAAACACAACAACCTGCTGTTGCTAATGACAATGGATAATTCAATGCGGGGATGTACGGTATTTATGGTACTGTACCTAAATAATAAAGGTTGTCATTTTATGCCATCTAGTGGAGCACTATTATTGGTGACCAAAATATATGTTCATATGGTGCGCTTTTGCCAAAGTACAGTAACATAACCCACCAGCATAATATGGAAAATATCCACTGCAGATAACACGAGCTATTTTTTCCTAGGATTGTCTAATTACTGTGCAGATAAGGACTTTGCTAACCAGGTCCATGGACATCATCAACGTACACGTTTCGTTTTAGTTAACGTAGTTTAGGCAAATTGAATCTCACAATCGCTGAGGAACCACGGAAAAGCTGGGAAAGCTTGAAAAAATAAGAGTAGGTTTTACCCTTTCTGGCAAAATACATACGATACTGGCAAAAGGTGGCATTTTGAAGCGGGAAGGCTGTCAAACCACAGGCAAAATCATTGCTTATGATTTTCGGTTTTTAACTGGTGACCACGGCCAATACAACGAGAAAATAAAAGTATTGTTTATTCAATAAACTCTTAAAGCACCGAAACGCGTGTTGTTTTTTTTTCCATTTGTGTTGGCCTCGTTGGAAAAGGTTACACTGTGACAATGTTCAAAGAATGTAGGGTGCAAGGTTAGCACCGTCAGAGCACGTGGGAGAATTACACAATTGGTGAACCCCATACACTTGGGCACCCTCGATCCACCACGTGCTTAGAGTGTCCTACTATGTATATGTTGGGGAATTATTGTAAGCAAACCCGTATCAAATAGACGTAATAAAGTGGTATTTCTTTTTTCAAACTGCACTTAATAATGAACACACCCATATTGTTTAGTAATGAAGGAGCATTGCCCGAAACGTCACCTATTGTATATATTTTTTCCCATTTAATGCAGTGTTATTTTCTTTACTTTCATGACGCTTTGATTCTGTTCTCACGTGTATTGGAACAAGGGCAGTATTAATGTGGGAGATTGTTTTTGTGTGTGACCGTTTACATTACAAATGAGATGAATGTGTGATGCCAGGAGACGACGTTAAGATGTGACGTCGTCTGCAAACGCAACACTTTAAATCTTTTAGCGCTAGTTTTTTGTCCACATTTTGGAAACAATTGATCAGTATGGCCGGTTTCCGAATGCTTAAGTTTTGAATGGCACAATTACCAAAGTTTCATTCATACTGGAATCATAATTAGGATAGGTATTGCGTCCTCCCCTGGTTTATACAGAGACGGACATAGTTATAATTCAGCAACGAGTTATAATGCATTAGCTAAGGTTTTCAACGTTGGTATTGTGCTATTGCCTTATTTGGAACGCGTTAAAAAGGAAAGCACTTGTGTTTTAGATATATACATTGACCTCTAAAGCTTCGAAAATTAAACTCCAAAACACGTCATTAATAAACAATGAAAATCAGAAGGCCTTGTATAATGCAAAATGCAATTACATAGTGTACATGGATAGGTTGTTAAAATTTTACCTGCATAGTTGTTTTTCATATAGACTATAGCGAGACAAATGGAATATATCATGCCATTACAGTAATTTTTAAACTACTCAATTAACAAGTGTGTTGAGGGTATTTGCTGCAGTGAAGTAGCAAGCTTTTTTAAAAAATGTGTTCATAGTCATTTTTATGACGGTTGTAAGAGTGATAGCTTCCTTTATGGGTACAAATTCATTCTGCTGTCAATGCATGCTTGCTGATTTCAAACCAGGAGTGAAATTATGAACTCAAGCCATACAGCAGATGACAAGGTTTGCTGGGAACATTTTTCACTTACACCTAGAACACGACTAACAAAGATAATCATCTGTCATTGCACGTGGTACCGATCATCAAAAGTGATATATTTTCTGCACACTTGTGAAAATTACTATAAGTAGAAATTGCAAACTATGACATTGTGCAGTTATAACATGATTCATTGATATTGCTGAACAGTCAATAATGGATAAGCACACATTAGTACAACATATATAGAGCATATTACAGTTATTGTATTAATAGTAAAACAAATCAGAGTGAAGGCTCATTAAGGAACATACTATAATTTTCCAAACACCATACACATTGTGCAGTAGGTGGCAGATTAAATGATCTCAACAGAGTAAACACAAATAGACACGAGGAGTAAATGGAAATTCGTGAAAAACTATTCCGGTAATTACATCCATTATCTGAAGCCAGACAAGCCAATGTTTACTGCACGTATATATGCGTACAATTACAAGTACTGTAGATATAGTGGCATTAAATATGTAATTGTTGTTTTAAAAATAACTCAACTCATTTAACAACAAATCTGTGGCCTTAAAAATATAGTATAGGTGACGTTTTTGGCAATGTCTGTCTTCATATCACATAAGGGCCTTGAGCTAAGGAGCTCTATAAATATACAAGATAATTATAAGCTGTCATGTGCTATGAAGAAGGGACATTGCCTGAAACATCGCCTATTTTATATTTTCTGAGTTTACGGCAGTGTTATTGACAAATGTATTGAGGTGTTTTTTGTGTGTGTGTTTTACACCACTGCGAACACAGCATCACCAAATAATTTGTTTAGGTTTATTGTACACCTGAATTATTTTTGTCATACAATTACATATTTTAAACATAATATTAGATATTTGTTTCATTATCACTGAGCAATGGCCTTTTACCGTAGAGTGTTTTGGAATCCCAGAGCGCAGGGAAATCGTGTGTTTCCCAGCATTCACTGCCTCCTATTTGCGATAAGAGGAGGGTTACTTGTAGCAATGTTATAGCAACTCAGTAATCAAGGTATCAATTCTAGATTTGAAGCTTTCGTGACTGCAAGGATTCATATTCTTAGGTTTTTTCGGTAAAGTAACGTAGGTAAAATATTAAAATTAATTAAAGTAAAATAAAAAATAAAATAAAAATCACGACGTTTCGGAGGCAACACAAGCTTCCGTCTTCAGGTGGAACGATAGGAACGATAGCTGTATACAGCTATCGTGCTGTGACGGTTCCACCTGAAGACGGAAGCTTGTGTTGCCTCCGAAACGTCGTGATTTTATTTTATTTTTTATTTTATCATGCTGTATACAGCTATCGTGCTGTATACAGCTATCGTGCTGTATACAGCTATCGTGCTGTATACAGCTATCGTGCTGTATACAGCTATCGTGCTGTATACAGCTATCGTGCTGTATACAGCTATCGTGCTGTATACAGCTATCGTGCTGTATACAGCTATCGTGCTGTATACAGCTATCGTGCTGTATACAGCTATCGTGCTGTATACAGCTATCGTGCTCTATACAGCTATCGTGCTCTATACAGCTATCGTGCTCTATACAGCTATCGTGCTCTATACAGCTATCGTGCTCTATACGGCTATCGTGCTCTATACGGCTATCGTGCTCTATAAGGCTATCGTGCTCTATACAGCTATCGTGCTCTATACAGCTATCGTGCTCTATACAGCTATCGTGCTCTATACAGCTATCGTGCTCTATACAGCTATCGTGCTCTATACAGCTATCGTGCTCTATACAGCTATCGTGCTCTATACAGCTATCGTGCTCTATACAGCTATCGTGCTCTATACAGCTATCGTGCTCTATACAGCTATCGTGCTCTATACAGCTATCGTGCTCTATACAGCTATCGTGCTCTATACAGCTATCGTGCTCTATACAGCTATCGTGCTCTATACAGCTATCGTGCTCTATACAGCTATCGTGCTCTATACAGCTATCGTGCTCTATACAGCTATCGTGCTCTATACAGCTATCGTGCTCTATACAGCTATCGTGCTCTATACAGCTATCGTGCTCTATACAGCTATCGTGCTCTATACAGCTATCGTGCTCTATACAGCTATCGTGCTCTATACAGCTATCGTGCTCTATACAGCTATCGTGCTCTATACAGCTATCGTGCTCTATACAGCTATCGTGCTCTATACAGCTATCGTGCTCTATACAGCTATCGTGCTCTATACAGCTATCGTGCTCTATACAGCTATCGTGCTCTATACAGCTATCGTGCTCTATACAGCTATCGTGCTCTATACAGCTATCGTGCTCTATACAGCTATCGTGCTCTATACAGCTATCGTGCTCTATACAGCTATCGTGCTCTATACAGCTATCGTGCTCTATACAGCTATCGTGCTCTATACAGCTATCGTGCTGTGACGGTTCCACCTGAAGACGAAAGCTTGTGTTGCCTCCGAAACGTCGTGATTTTTATTTTATTCTTTATTTTACTTTTATTAATTTAAATTTTTTACCTACGTGACTTTACCGAAAAAACCTAAGAATAATCAAGGTATCATTCAACGTTGACCCAACGTTCCATGTTTACTGGTAACTTCTTCTGATCATCCGCTTGTATTCACATATTTTGCTTGCACACAAGTGGAGTAAAAACACAAGTAACCTGTGGAATAATAGGATCCGCAAAGTTCGCCTCTTACTTGGGCGTGAACAAGTGGAGTTCGACCGTGCCATATTTTCACATTCATACAGCAATTACACAGTAATCGCATCTCTTGGGACAAATAACATAAACATTTCTGAATTTCATGCAAATGTACCCATCTGCCTCACAGTGCATAACTTGCTTGGAATTCTGTTAAACATCAAAAAGTATCCCCTTTATTAAGAGCTCATTATGAGTTACTGAAAGTAATGGGAACATAAACAGCCCTCTGAATCTTCCAGTGTAGAACATCAGGTCTATTGTATAAATTTGCATGAATTGGAAATAAGAACAAGCAAATGGAATCAGATGGCTTTCAATTAGATACTCAAGCAATATCTCACAGCTATAGAGTAATTTATCTATAGAAGCCTTATTCTATGTTTGTTTTTCAATTTATTATACCACTAAATGTTAATACAGGCAAACAATATTTTCTTTCACCTTTTAACTTGTTTTTATGGTGATGAAGCTAAAAAAAACTGGCCATTGAAACCACGTATCCACATTCTGCATGTGAATATATTTTCCCGTACTGTGTTTAAAGAAGCTGGTTCAATGCAATATTTTTGTTTGATAAATATTTGCGGCTTTATGTACTCTCAATAAGTTACCTTGACACTATTATTTTTCTATGTCTGTGAATTAAAGCAGAGGGGATTCTTATTTTTGTTTTATATCCGTTCAATTCTGTATGCCGAGAACTTAGCATACATCAATGTATAATGTAACAAATCCAATCACAGTTATTTATTTACTCTTTGTCCTGGTGTCGAGGTACACTGAAAAAATAATATTTGTGCACTAGGTGGCCCACATTAGCTGCTGAAAATGTTAAATGAAAGAAGGGTCATGATCATATATATTTAATTAGAAGTTTAAAGATGTAAGAACTGAGAAATTATTTTGGACTCACCATTTAAAAATGCACTCACGCTATATTCAAAGGTGCAAATGTAATGCAGCTCCCAAATGTTGTATTACTTCCAGGGCCACTCTTGCCAAGAGCTAACCAAAGCAGATTATACCTTGTCATGGGCCATTAGTCAAATGCCCATTGTAAAACAGACTGTGATTTTTTATATAGCTTCCCGTGTAGCAAGCAAACCTTACGAAAATCTTGATTTGAAGCTTTCGTGACTGCAGGAATCCATACTCTTTATTTTTTCGGTAAAGTCACGTAGATAGAAAAAAATAATAGATCACGACGTTTCGATCGCCACACAAGCAATCGTCCTCAGGTGGGATAGAGAAAATGTTGATTTTACCATTTTTCAGCATGTTAATATCTTTTTATTGACGATTTAGCCACATGAGATGCTATATATAAATGAATAATATCGTATATTTGTCTCATTAAGTATTTAAATCTTGAATCCTTTATCACATTACCGCCACCGTGAAATAATGAAGCAGGGTCATCAATCAACTGGTGTTTGAGTACATTTACTAACAATCTACAGACACGGAGAGACATTAGAAATATATACGTGTATTTCCAAATGAAAACACAAATAATATTCTCCTTTAAGGCTCCCATATGTCTATTTGCGTTACAGATGCAAAGGAAACTATTTTGTTATGAAAAATTTAAATCAGGTTTCAGCTGTGAATGATTGCAACGTAACCCGCAACAGATATATGTTTTTCACAGTTTAATTGGCTTCACCTGCTGCTTGAGTCACAACTGTCCATAACAATATTGTACACTGGTTCAAGTTTGGGTAATCTTGATCTTCACCGACATTCTCGCATTTTTATCACTGGTATCATCAGCCTCACATTATTTTGGTATTCGAGGCAAAATATAGCAATAATTTATTACGTTGCACCAGTATAGGTTTATCTGATTCATCCAATACTCTTAAGATTTACGGCACATAGAGCATGCAAACGCGTCTGGGACAGAATATAGAAATGGGTTCTGTGGGCCACAGCAACAGTCCACTACCACTCGTCACAGCTTGTTGCCCCCTCGGGTGTCTATTTTCCTTCCACAGAGGCATAAACATGTTTGGATTTGCCATAACTATGAATATTATTTACGTGTGGGGTGGTTTCCTTTTTAAGGGTTTCTTAAGGTCACTCCAATGCAAACAATGTTTTTCAGCCATTTGGCATATATATTAATGATGGTCATATGTGTGTGTTTTTTAATTATTGAGTGAAACTTCGATCATCCACTCTTCAATAACTTACAAATCCTGTAATTTAAGGAAGTCCCCACAGTTTGCGGCAATGCCCGTGATCTGCGGGGACAGCGATCCTGAAGTCTGTGGATTTGCGCAGATTTTTTTTATCACTTCCAGGAATGGCTAATTCCTCTTATAATGAATCTGCGATGCACCGAGATTTGAGTATATATTAACATGTGTTTAAAAATTCTGCACGCATCAAATAGCCCGGGCAGCATGTTTTAAAAAGTACCGTGACCTTCACAGAAGCAGCCACATTCTCTTTGCAGAGGAAGAGAGAGATGTGTTTGAATCAGTTCAAACACATCTCTGTCTTTTTCTGTGTACACGGAGAAACGCAGCTGCAGAGAGACAAACGAAGGTGCAGACAGACTCATCATTGAAGCACAAGCAGTGGTGCTTCAAAGATCCCCCCTGGCCACGCATTAAAAACAGCGTTTCAGTCGCTAATTGAATACTCTTCCAATTACGTGCACATTTTTTTTGCGTTAGTGGAGTTACATAGAAAATTCCCTAAATTACCCACGGGTTATACAGATATTGACCACCATTTCCTCTCTGTTATCCACACATTCAGCAGACAAGGAGATGAGTGGCATATTACTTCAATTATCCTCGAATTTTCCCATGAATAAGTGGAGTACATTCCATGGATAACTCCGTGATATTGGTCGTCTATGTTGTCACGGATAAATGAAATTCTGTATCCCCGAATTATAATCCATCACCTGCTTTCTGGTAGAACAAAACAAGGTAATGTTCATATGTGTCTTTGAACCTTATCGAATAATAATAATTTACATTTATTTGTAAGGTGCCTTCCACACATCTATTTACAAAAACTGTACATGTAGGAGAGCGCTTATGTCAAATTTAAGTGTCTCCCTGCTTAAAAACCAATGAGATGACACGTCATAATTCGTACCTTTTGGTGTTCATGCCATTTATAGAGCAGAAAGATATCACTAAGGTGCTATATTTCACAGATGATTAAAGACTGCCAGTAGTGGACAATGTTGCTATGTGGTTTTACTCAATTAAGTAATTTACAGGTAATTGTAATTGTTACATTTTCCAAATTTGAACCTGAACACCTGCCCACATTACGGAATCTTCAATGCCCTTCATTGAGAAGCAGACTGCATGTGTATTGTGTTAATACACCCACATTATTAGCAAGGCCTCAAAGTGTAAACCTTTGCAATAATTGGGAAATGCACGACCACTCTGCCATTTTACTCTATTGGCAGAGCTGGTTTACTGGTGGAAAAAAAATGCATATTCCTATGTTGAGTCATAGGAGAGTGAAAATACAGCAGCTTTGCCAAATGTGTCGTTTCCAATGTACCCAACAATAAAAAATAACATGTGGTTATATTATTGTTAATTAATAATAATAAAGCACGCTGGGACAAAATATCAGAAAATAGACAGTGTTATTCTCAAGCAAAGAAGTAAATAGTCTGTGACTTTGTTGTAAGCCCAATGGTGCTATTTTTTTTACGTGGGCCACACGCAAAAATAATATTGTACAAAAGCCAAGCCTGTTACAATAAAAAAATTAAACCATTCAAATTTTATTTTCCACAGTGATATATAAATGGTACTTGATAACATCATGCATCGTGGACCTATTATTAATTGCTCCTGAGATATTAGACATTTCAGGGGATACATGAGGGCCTCAGACTATACTGCCATTCTTTACGCCCTCCTTTGGGGCACGGGTGGTTTATCTGGCCGCCCACTTGCATGATGTGTGAACCGAGAGTATGCTATGTCACCATCGTCCATCTTCATGAGAAGAATAATGGTATCTGAAAGATACAGTGGATGAGGTGGACAAAGACACACAACAAACTGGGTGACAGTGATTAAATGCCCCATTGAAAGCACCTCCACCTCCAACAAATGAAAATTAATAACGTACCAGTATCAGTAGTATTAGGTCATATTACAAAAAAATTACTCTTTAAAAGTTGTCATTAAGACATGTTTTGCATGAAAGCTGAAAATTGTAATTGCATTCAAAATCACGTTTGTATGTACTTTGCCTTTTTAACCTATACAGTACTTATTTGGTTTAATTCATTTACCTTTTATGGAAAATTGTATTATATGATTTGAAATAAAATCACGTACAGTACATATATGTTAACACACTTTCGTTAAATGTCACCTCAACACAGATTGAAAATATTTGCTTTAACAAAAACATTATAAATGTACATGCAAATTTGTGATTAAAGGAACAAACATTTATATTGCAGTTTTATGTTTTTATACACATTATCAAATAAATTAGCAGGTAAATTAAATCTTAATTTGATTTTAAGCTTTCGTGACTGCAAGAATTACCCTTTGGTTCTTTCGGTAAAGTCACGTAGAAAGAAAATAAATTAAATAGAATACGACGTTCGATTGCAACACAAGCAGTCGTCATCAGGTAGAACTAAATTTGAGAGAGAGACAAAACACAGACACGGAGACACACAGACAGACACACAAGCAGAGAGAGACAACACAGAGACACACAGAGAGACACACAACATAGACACACACATTGTGTGGATGAGGTGGACATTGTGTGTGTCTATGTTGTGTGTCTCTCTCTGTGTCTCTGTGTTGTCTCTCTCTGCTTGTGTGTCTGTCTGTGCGTCTCCGTGTCTGTGTTTTGGCTCTCTTTCAAATTGAGTTCTACCTGATGACGACTGCTTGTGTTGCAATCGAAACGTCGTATTCTGTTTAATTTATTTTCTTTCTACGTGACTTTACCGAAAGAACCAGAGTAAATTGAAATTCTGGATTTGAAGTTTTCGTGACTGCAAAGATTCATGCTCTTTGTTTTTTTCGGTTAAGTCACGTAGGTAAACATTTTTTTTTTATTAAATCACGACGTTTCGGGTGCAACACAAGCGTCCTTCTTCAGGTGGGGACAACTCAGCGAAAGCACACAGCTTAAGTGAAAGCACACCGCGAAAGCACACAGCTGAGTTGTCTACACCTGAAGAAGGACGCTTGTGTTGCGCCCAAAACGTCGTGATTTAATTTATTTTATTTTTTTACCTACGTAACTTTACCGAAAAAAACAAAGAGCAAAAAATGAAATTGTTGCTGTAATGTACAGTGTATATATACACACACACATAGTTCGCTACATGTTATTTAGAAGTTACGTGAGTTGCATGAGGTCTCGATTTAGTTGAACAAATGCAAAAAGAAAATGAAAAGACTAAAGATATGAAAGCATTTTCTTCCATGGCAAAATCCTCCATACATAGCTCTATATCAAGATGTGTGCTTGCTTTAAAAAAGTGACATTCCTGTGACTTTGGAATGCAAACTTATTTTTTTATTCAGAGAACATTTTGTTATATTTTATTATATAACCTGAAAGTTGAGTTTAAAATCAAGAAAAGGTATTATATTATACTTACCTGTGCAATTAGAATAATTTAATCCTGTGCCTTTAAAAAAAAGTATAAATGTACCCTATAATAGTAATGATTTCAACATTTGTAAATGTGCCATGTTCATTTAGAGTGAAGACAAGTGGAAGAGCATATGAGTGGAAGGTATAATTGTAGTCTTGTTATAAATTCAATATTGTGTCTATGGTAAGTGCTCACAAACAGAACCTATTGCAAATGCTCTGTATTGTGATTTTCTTTTTCTGTGGAAATATGATAAAGTACTGTAAAGCACAAAGTGCTATTAGGGTGTTAAATAGATTCCTACCAGAAAATATAAGGACATATGTTAATAATGATTCGTCCAATGCTCTTTCTTTAACAATGCAAATACATTTTCGTTCACGAAGAAAATATATTTAAATACGCTGCAATGTTTGATGTAATAAATGCCCTAGGCAATCTTAAGCATCTGCTGGTTGGGGTTGAAGGGGTGAACAAGGTCATGTGAAGAGAACGTCAGATCACAGCTGTCATTTTTCATGATGTGCCAAGAGTCCAGATTTAAAATGCTTTGAATTGTATTAAATATATAACATATATTGCATATACTGAATGAAGTTACAGCAATACAATTGATCAATATTCTAAAACATTGCTTCAATAAATTATTTGAAATTATGGTAATGCTTATGCACTAAAAGCTTTCTAAACTTTATTTTCAGATTTCTGTATTATTATTATTATTATTTTGAACCTTCCTGGTTGAATATCATCGTCACCAAACATGATCAATCCACTGCTGTATGAAAGACTTCTCAAGATTTTGACATTTTTCACATTTTTGTGATGTGGAGGCAAGGATTGGTGGATCATACAAATAACAAAATTTTACAAAACGCCCTTCCCGTGGGCATTGAGGTACAATCGTCTGGCTTGACAGCAGAATACAGTACAGCAAAGTGTGGACTGATATCATCTGTCCCTTCTGTGTCGGAGAGTGTTTCCCCCCTCGCCTGCGTGATTTTTCTCTGGGTGCTCCAGTTTCCTCCCATATGTATATAAATTTACGTTCACTCAGTCTGAAAACATATGAATTTATAGAGATCTACTGAACAATTGTTGGAGCCTGTCTGTGGTTCTTCGTCAATTGTGAGATTGCATTTGTGTGAACGATGCGATATCAAATTAATGATTAGATTTTAGTTAGACTTTTTTTACGTCATAGCAGGCAAAATTCGCTGGTAAAAAATAACCCTTCTCTTCAGGAACATTGTGTTTGTTTTGCTTTTTATTTCCATGCTCAGCCTTCTCAAGCACTCACATTCCCAATCAACCTTTTTTTATTGTTGCTTTCATGCCTCATTGCTTGCCATGACATCTTCAATATTTTTTCTTGTTGTGTTCCATTATTTATTTTCTCCTTTGTTTACAAATATTTATTGTAAGAATTCTGAGTTCAATGTTTTGTTGAGCATCTCCATCTCTCTTCACATTTCTCATCTTTCGTAACAGGTATTTTGTGGTTTCAGAATTTTTATATTTATATGTTTGCTTTGTAACATTCCCCAAACTTTAAATGCATTATCCATTACTATGTTAGTTAATGCATTATTGAATGTGGTGACATCCATTGCAACATTTTTTTCTTAAAAAATGTGAATGTTGCTTTATGTTAGTCTATAATCAGTTACCTTTTGGCTTAGATTTGTTTTAATTAACTATCTTGATTTTGCCTGTAATTAGCATTTCCCCTCCATGTCATCAGTCTTTGACTGCTTCCTGTGTTAAGGACAGATGTTATTCCATCTTTTTGATGATTCGTAATAAGGATAACACTGGTCGACAGTTGGATTTTTCAAACTTCAAATCTAGATTAGTTGTATTTTTGTTTCACTGATGCCTGTCGATTGATCACATTTTCTAAATTTATTGATGGTGATCTAAGGCAATTTGACCAGAATGCCGTTTTTCTGACTGGATGGTATATTAATGAAACTGGGTTTCCTGCCTACACGATGTGTGTGTTGGGATGGATTTTCTTGCCATTTAAAGATTTTGATCTTGTGTGTTTGCTGGCTGCAGTCTCTAAAATCCACTCATCTCTCTCACGACTCACTCCAATGGCAAACGTAACAATCAACTTCTCTGGACCTTTTACATACTTTTTCATATAAGTAACCTATTACGCTGTTAAAATAAATTTTATCCCAATTTATAATTTGGATAATTTCTTCATACATTTGGTCTACTTCTTAATCAAAATGGCTTGTTGTTTGGACATATAATGAAATCATATTTAGACTATAGGGTTTCGACAGTCTTCGTGTAAACTGGGAAACTATCCCATGAACTCTTGAATCCTAAAACTATCTATTTAATTCCTGGGGAGACAAAGAATATTCATAAATCTTTATAACTTATACCAACTAACCCTTTATGATAGAACACGTTACCCAACTTCATAAGTGTGGTGTTATCTCCTACCAACCTCACCTTACCGATGCCACCTATGTTACAATTTCTTTATTTAAATTCTGCGTCCGTTTCGACCAGGTCTGAGTCTTCAGATAATTTCCACGTTGTATACAATGGTCAATTCAAGAAGATGTCCTGTTATGAGGTGCTATGAAAGGATACATGTACCATCACATGTATCACTCGCTCTCTGTTTACATCATATAAATATTGTATTATATAGAACATTTGTATTTCAAATAGTCATCAGATCTGCCTAATATTGTTCATGAGAGTGGGCCATTTCTTGCAGTTGTCGAAATTAGAATATTTATTACTCCGCAGTGAGCGCAAGCCTGAATTCAGAGCACGGGCTTTGCATCTTCTTATTTTATTACATGGTAGTGCCAAAAACCCCTCGGAAGGCAGCGATAGAAGGAGGGTGTAGTGGGGAAGCGTGGCAGTGAGGATTGTGATGTGAAAGAGACAATTTCAATAGTTTGAACTTCGCAATGACCACTTACAATCAAGAGCCGACTGGTAAGCTGTGAGTTCTGATAGTATCCCACTATTTGTGAGACAGAAAATGTCTGCAGCAATTACACTCGGCTTTATTTTAAACAGTGGTGTCAAGTGGATTATGTACACAAAGTGCAGGATTAAGAATAGTATTCATAAATTCTAATAATGTCATGAAAATATCATTAATCACTTCTATACGCACAAGGTTAAGCACACAATTGTGTACTTAGTCACCATTACTCGTGAATTTACACTGCTAATACATTTGCTGTACGTTTTCGTAGATACATACAGCACTAAATCATAATAATTGTTATTTTACCTAATTTTCAAATGCATTCTTATTTTACTCCACACACTACTATATTTGGCTGTAATCACATGCATGTGAAATATGAGAATTTATTTTAGAACCTGTTTGAAGGTAATTTCTCTGACCACAATGAGGCACGGTCAGCCATAAATCCGACACGTGTGTACATAGCACCATCAATAATATAGTATTTACGATGTACCTATGGGAAAGTTAACACTCGTTTGTCAGCCGAAGTTGGACCATGGTGCTGGAGGGAGTCAGGATAGGGATGTACTGCCAATGAGTTTGTATAAAGGGGCTCTGTCATACACACTGTCTGCCTGTCCGTGTATTAATAAGCACTGTAAATGGCTGACAAATGATTTACTTCGACATAAAAGGACAACAACAACAACGGCAAATAATGTTTACCTGTTCTAATCTCATTACTGATTTAAAAAAACCATGCATTTTATTGAGTGGCCCATGGCCATACGTAACTGCTGTAATGTGAAGGTTGGGAATATCATGCTAAGGCAGCACATTCGAGCATAGCGAAATCATTTAAATTGGAGATGTCACTAAGTTAACATAATAATGTGTATGTAACAACGTTTAATTTGTTACGGAATATTTTACAGGGACCCCCAACCCTGCCGCTGTTTGTGAGGGGTAGATGAAAATTAAGCCTCACTACATCGTGCTAAGAGCCTTATTGTTCTATCTTTACTTCTTTCTTCCAGTGTTACATGTATTGTCAGTTATTGTCAACAATAAATGTTCATGTGGTGTAATACAATATTGCTATGTACGTCTCATGATTACCTATTTTATTCAAACCTATGTAGTTTTGTTATTTGTATTGCGCAATTTTACGGCTTTATTGTTTACTGCCAGTCTTGAATGTGGGAGGGGACATTTCTCAGAGGCAACCTACATGATTTCAAATAAAGGGGTTTGATTTATGTTGGCAGAATGCATAAAAAGACAGTCACGTTTTCAGTATCTATTTGAGCTATTGTGTTTATAAACAAAACATAAAATAGACAAAGGACCAAATCAAAACTCCACACGTTAATTCTAGCTTTACAACGCCATACAAATTGAAAACATTCTTTAATACCTGAAATGATGAAAACATGCACGTTCATGCTGTATAAATTTAATTAAACTCTGACATCCAAAACAATCAATGGTCGTGAAAGCCTGCGTGTTAAACTAAACTCTGACAGTTAATCAAACTGAAAGCTTGATTTGTCATATAGTTCTGCATAGATCAGGGAAAAACTAATTTCAGCTGACTTTTCACAGCACTGTCAAACCAAATAACGAGATATCAAGGCTCTTTCCAGTGCCCAATATATTTAGTGTCCTTGCTTTTTTCCACAACAGCAGCCTATATACATCAACTTAGCAATTATATTTCCACGCTTGATTTATTGTGTAGTGGTGATACGCGCTGGGGTAAGGATCGTGTGCCAGCGCTTAGTGATTGGCTGTGTGTGTTGGTGACGCGCGCTGACGGTGAAGGATCATGGGTCAGCGCGGGGTCATGGGTTGTGAGGCAGTGATTGGCTGGGTATCGGTGACGCGCGCTGACAGCGAAGGGATCGTGTGGAAGCGCGTGGGGATTGGTCAACTAAGGGGGTGCTCACGTCGCGGTCCACATACGCTCCGTCTCCCGGGAGGGGAGGCTATATAAGGCGGTGCGCGCAGGCGCACGGGGAGTTGGTGACCAGTGAAGACAGAAGACGGAGGAGGAAGAGATAGGGCCCTGAGGCACCTAGTCCCGCTGTCCTTGTGAGGACCGGGGCCCTGTGTGGCTCAGAGGCGGGACCTTGGGACCCGGGGCCGAACGTCCGTGTGAGGGCCGGCCCACGGGACCCAGAGGTCGAGACCCACGCCCAAGCTGGGGTGGGTCTGTAGCGCCACGGATGCTACGGGGCTGGAGTGCCCGGGAGCGTGTAGCGTGAGCTGTAGTAACCACCAGTGTCAGGTGGAGTGTGTAGCGTGAGCTGTAGTGACCACCAGTGTCAGGTGGAGTGTGTAGCATGAGCTGTAGTAACCACCAGTGTCAGGTGGAGTGTGTAGTGTGAGAAATAGTGACCACACGTGTTATTGTGGAAGACAAGTGAAAATAAAGTGTGCTACCCGCCAAGTGGTTTCCCGCCGTCATTCCGACTACTTCAACTGGCGTCAGAAGTGAAACAGTCTTCCAGGCATGGATACAAGGAAGACTCTTCGGACTCACGGGATTAACCGCGAGGATAACCTCGACGACTCGGGCCAGCTGGCATCAGGGGGAGAGGACGAGGAGATGCCGACGCCGCAGGACCCACCGGGGGCGCCCGACGAGCGGCTAGGGGCTGATGCCGGACTCCGCGAGGCGCACTCCCGTCTGGCAGAGCTGCTACTCGCCGCGGCGTCCATCCTGGCGGAGATCACCACGTCGGGAGGAGCGGGGACGTCGGCGGACATTCAACAGGCTCGCCTCGCTGATTCCCGCCAAAATGACTTGGCAGTTCCCGCCATTTCAACCACGCGGACATCTTTTGGCAGGAACGGCGAGCAACACGTGGCGGGAGTTCTCCAAGCGCGCCCGCTTACGTCATCAGCGCGCGCTACGGACCGCCATCAGCCACCCGCCATAGGGGCCGCCATCTTGCAGACCGACGGTGGGGCGGAGAGGAACCACGTGGCAGAGGACGACTTCATCTTCCAGCAGCGCCTTCCCACGTTGACAGCCTTCAAGGCGGAAGGCGGGGACTGGGGCACATTCCAACGCAGGTTTCTGGCGCATCAAGAAATGTCGGCCTGGTCCGACGCTACGGCGCTGCGGGCACTGCCTGCCATGTTGGACGACGATGCGCTCGCGGCCTTCAGGTCCGCACAGAAGTCGGACCGCTCCACGCTTAAGGCTGCGTTGGGCCTCATGGCCAAGGTCTATGGACCTCCCTCGGCTTGTCGCCATCAGTTTTACGAGCGACGGAAGGTGGACACGGAGACCGCGCTCGCCTACCGCACGGCGTTGTTGGCTCTCGCCGACGCCGCGTTCCCTCGTATGGACGAGGAGGGCCAGGATGCGATGGTCTTGGAGCAACTGCTCAAGTTGGCGCAGGACCTGGGGGTCCCCATCAACACGGCCGACGAAATCGACATATCTTCTTTGCGGGTCGCAACAAGTATACAGGCGCACGAGGTCCTCAAGCGCAAACAGGGGGTCATCTGCACTGCTGCCGTGGGCTCAGCTCCGGGCCCGGTGGTCACCGAGCCCCAAGTCGTCTGCCCACGGGAGGAGGCGTTCACCGCTGGACGACCGGGGGACTGGAGGTCCGGGGGTCGTTCGCCTCTGCGATCGGCCCGCAAGCTGGAGCAACCGAGACCTCCGACGTCCCTCATCACGTGTTACAACTGCGGCCTCCGGGGCCACGTGGCATCCGGTTGCCGCGCTCCACGTCAGCGCGCCATGGGACCTCGGCTGGACGACGACCAAGGCCCCAAGTCGTCCCTACTACCCCCGGCAAGTCGCGGCACTTCACATGCTCGGCCTACATGCACGACACACATGGGCCGTCGCTTTGCGGCGGAGGAGGGCCGATTGGGGGTCGGGGATTCAGTTCGGAGAGGGGGGTTCGTGCGGGACCGAGGGGACATTAAATGGTCTGAGTTGGGTCACAGAATAGTGGCTGCGTCGGCGGGTTCATTGGTCGTTACGGGATTCATAGACGGGGTCGAGGTCAGGGTGTTAGTGGACACGGGGGCGTCGGCAACTATTATTTCAGACCTCATTTACAACATTCTCCCTGTCCAATGTCGACCTCTGCTTCCGGTGGACGTGCGATTTTACGCGGCAAATGGGGGCTCGTTGGGCATTGTCAGGCAGATTCGGGCGTCCATTTGCATTGGGGATATTAAATTGTCGGGACCTGTTTTCGTCTCCTCTTCCTTAGCGGTTCCTTGTCTGTTGGGCACAGATTTTTTGGCTAAAATGCCCATTAAAATTCTCATCGATCAACGTTGCATTGAGCTACCATCGGGTCGCCGTATTTCCTTTTTGTCGAATCCTACGGAAATTCGGACGGCGTGCGCTACGATACAAGCGCTGGCGACACAGACCGTGCACGTGCCCCCGGGTTCGCAGATGTTGATTCCCCTCCGGTTGAGGAAGCCATTGGATGGGGAGACTTCGGAACAGGGCGTGCTTTTGGGTCCATCAAATAGGGCTGTCGGAGGTCTGGATTTGTCGGTGGCTCACACGTTGGTTCGGGCTGACAAGGACCCGTTCGTTATGGTTCTAAACGCTGGTTCGCGGCCGGCCGTTATTCAGCAGGGCACTGTGCTTGCTCACGCAGCACGGGTCCCTGCGGAAGAGCGCCTTGTTGCGCATGTTGATCCAGTCCCGGCGCAGAAAATTCGATCGGGGGAGGACCTTGAATGGGTCGATTCGCTGTGTGCGGACTCAAAGGATTTGTCAAGGGTACAGTTGGGTGCGCTGCGTGCTTTGCTGATAGAATTCTCTGATGTGTTCAGTAAACACAAATATGACATTGGGTGCACGGACCTGTTGCGCCACCATATTGAAACAGGCGATGCGGCACCGGTCAGGCAGAATCCCTTCCGGCTGAGTCCTGCTGAGAAGGAACACGTTCAGTCGGCTGTCAACGATATGCTGGCGGCCGACATCATTTCGCCTTCTTCCAGTCCTTGGGGAGCACCTATCGTGCTGGTTAAAAAGCAAGACGGGTCCTTGCGATTTTGTGTAGATTTCCGTCGCCTGAATAAAATCTCTGTGGCTGACGCGTATCCGCTCCCCAGAATGGACGAGTCCCTCGATGCATTGTCTGGTGCGCGATATTTTTCTACTCTTGATTTATTATCGGGATTCTGGCAGCTGCCACTCGACGACGAGTCTAAACCTAAGACAGCATTTCGGACACCAGGGGGCCTGTTCCAGTTTAACCGGTTACCCATGGGACTTCACTCCGCTCCCGCGACGTTTCAGCGCCTTATGGAGTTGGTTTTGTCGGGTCTGCAATGGGATACTTGCTTGATTTACCTAGACGATGTCATTGTTTTCAGTAAAACGTTTGAGGAACACCTCCAGCGGTTGAGAGGGGTGTTCTTGCGGATGCGATCGGCTAAATTAAAGTTTAAACCGGCCAAATGCCATCTTCTTCGAAAGTCCGTGAGATACTTGGGCCACATTGTCGATTCTTCGGGGATCTCTACCGATCCCGCGAAGACGAACTGTGTCAGGTCATGGCCAACGCCCACGTCGGTTTCTGACGTACGCAGTTTCATTGGTTTTGCTTCCTACTACCGCCGATTCGTTGAGCATTTCGCCACCATTGCAAAACCCTTGCACGCTCTAACGGCAAAAGGAGTCAAGTTCCGATGGGGACCGGAGGAGGAGGCCGCGTTCTGCTCCCTCCGGGACGCCTTGGTGGGTGCCCCGCCCTTACGTTATCCTGACTTTACAAGTCCCTTCTTGCTGGATACGGATGCTAGCAACACGGGCATTGGGGGGGTGCTCTCACAGGTCGTTGGGGGAGTCGAACGGGTGGTCGCCTATGGTAGCAGGGTTTTGTCGCCGGCGGAACAGCGCTACTGCGTCACCCGTCGCGAGTTGCTGGCTATTGTTTTTTTTGTACAGCAATTTAGACCGTATCTCTATGGCCGTCATTTTACGGTCCGGACGGACCACGCGGCGCTTCAGTATTCGTTGAGGGTCGCCCAACCCTCGGGCCAATTGTCACGGTGGTTGGAAGTCCTCCAGGACTATCAGTTTACGACCACTTACCGTAAGGGGTTGCGCCACACTAACGCGGATGCCCTGTCGCGATTGTCACCTTGTCCCAAATGTGCGTGCTTATTGGGGTCGGCGCGCTGTAAACCGCAAGCTGCGGTAAGCGTGGGTGCGTTGGCCGCGACCGTGGATGCGCCGATTGGTGACGTTCCCGCTACCCCTGAGGGAGGGGACTCGCTGCTCTCACTGTCTTTGATTGAGTGGGGCTGTCTCCAAATGGCTGACAGCTCCCTGCTAGCGTTGCGTCGCAGGGTGGGGGGTCCCGAGGAGGGCCGGAAGCGAACTGGCTCCTGGCTGCTCAATCAGGGCCTGCTAATGAGATGGGACAATTTGTCTCGGCGGCACGCACTCGTGGTGCCTTCCGCTATGCGGGGAAAAGTTGTCCTGGCCGCACATGAACGCCTCTTGCATTTGGGGGTAAACAAAACGCTTGCTCTGCTTCAGCGTGACTATTATTGGCCGGGGATGGGGAGCGATGTGGTAAATATACTAAAGGGGTGTGTAGACTGCGCCAGACGGAAACCGCCGCCCGTGGCGTCAAATCCACCGCTGCAATCTATTCAGGTCTCGCGCACTAACGAGCTCGTTGCGCTCGATATTTTGGGGCCTTTTCCAGTCACGCCTAGGGGTAACAGGTACCTGTTGGTTGGTGTGGAATACTTTACCCGGTGGCCTATGGCGTGGCCACTCGCCAACCAGTCGGCGGCGGCTGTGACGGACGCCTTTGTCCAGGGCTACGTTCTGGATAAGGGGGCTCCCGAACGATTGCTGACCGACCAGGGAAAACATTTTTCGAGTAAATTGCTGCAGGAGGTGTGCGACCTTTTGGGTACTAAGAAGGTGCGTACCTCCCCGTACCACCCACAGACGGACGGGATGGTGGAGCGACTCCACAGGACTTTGACTTCTATGCTGTGCCAGCAGGTGTGCGAGGCACATGTTGACTGGGACCTGCAGGTCCCGGGGGTCCTCGCCGCGTATAGAATGGCCCCCCATGCAGCAACGGGATTTTCTCCATTTTATCTGATGTATGGTCGGGAGGCCGACCCGCCCATGGAAACTCAGCTGGGTCTTTCCGCGCCACGAACGAATTCAAAATTGGCCGAACATATTAAATTTAACATTACTAAGCTGACCAAGGCGCGGGAGGCCGCACGGCTTAATTCGAGGTCTCGCCAAATCGCCAACGAGCGCTTGCGTGCACGGAATGTGTCCGTGCACGACTGGAAACCGGGCGATAGGGCCTGGCTGCACTGCCCTCAGGCACCTTTGGCTACGTCGCCTAAATTGTTGAGGCCATGGCGGGGACCCGTGGAGGTCGTGCGGGTTGCACGCCCCCAGTGTGTTCAGATAAAATGGGGAAAGCGCCATTGGTACGTCCACCCCTCCCGGCTGAAACCGTTCTCGCCTCCGTATGGCCTACCTTTGTGTCGTGAGGACCGAGCATGTGACGTGACCGACGACCCGAGGGGGGAAATGTCTCCGCCTGATCCTCACATGTCTCCGCCTGATCCGCTCCCAGGTGGCTCGGAACTGACAGCTGCCGACCACCGGCGGCCGGATCCCCGCGACACGGCCGGTCCTTCCAGGCCCAATCCGTGCCTTCCGGGCCTGCCGGAGCCACCAGACGGTCGTCAGCGTCCCGTCCCGTATGATGGACCGGCCAGGCGGACTCGCGCTAAGTCGCGCAACTTTTCCTGACCAACTGAATGAGGGGCCAATGCGGCCGGAGCGTCTCGTCACTGCGTTCCCCATCCGCTCGACCGCTCTATCACCCCGGTTGAGGAGCGAGCGGAGGGGGGGATCGATAGTTACAGAGACACTGGACACGTTTTTTTTCTTGGAATTACTTTTATTGTGTTGTTCGTCGGTTTGTACATAGGTTGTTGTCTGGTGTTGTGTCGTTGTGTTGTTGTTGTTGTGTTACGGGGCACACTGGGGGGTGGGGATTTTGTTGTTGTTACTGTTGTTGTTGTGTTGTTTAGCAGCCGGGCCGGCTGCGAGCTATGTGGGATGGGGTGATGTAGTGGTGATACGCGCTGGGGTAAGGATCGTGTGCCAGCGCGTAGTGATTGGCTGTGTGTGTTGGTGACGCGCGCTGACGGTGAAGGATCATGGGTCAGCGCGGGGTCATGGGTTGTGAGGCAGTGATTGGCTGGGTATCGGTGACGCGCGCTGACAGCGAAGGGATCGTGTGGAAGCGCGTGGGGATTGGTCAACTAAGGGGGTGCTCACGTCGCGGTCCGCATACGCTCCGTCTCCCGGGAGGGGAGGCTATATAAGGCGGTGCGCGCAGGCGCACGGGGAGTTGGTGACCAGTGAAGACAGAAGACGGAGGAGGAAGAGATAGGGCCCTGAGGCACCTAGTCCCGCTGTCCTTGTGAGGACCGGGGCCCTGTGTGGCTCAGAGGCGGGACCTTGGGACCCGGGGCCGAACGTCCATGTGAGGGCCGGCCCACGGGACCCAGAGGTCGAGACCCACGCCCAAGCTGGGGTGGGTCTGTAGCGCCACGGATGCTACGGGGCTGGAGTGCCCGGGAGCGTGTAGCGTGAGCTGTAGTAACCACCAGTGTCAGGTGGAGTGTGTAGTGTGAGAAATAGTGACCACACGTGTTATTGTGGAAGACAAGTGAAAATAAAGTGTGCTACCCGCCAAGTGGTTTCCCGCCGTCATTCCGAATACTTCAACTGCATACTGCAGTGTCTTAATTAATCTGAAACTTGCTATAAACATCACGTGATTATCTTAGTTGTCATTACAATTAATATTGTAAAAAATATACCAACTTAGAAACTTTCCCACATTTAGTCATCATCATCAGTCAATTTTTATCCACTTCTGGATGATCTCCCAGAGTGATCAACATCATCAACGTCACAGCTAGATTTACTGTATCAAGATTTACTGTACCCTTGATACAGTAAATCTAGCTGTGACGGTCCCACCTGATGACGGAGACTTGTTGAACTCCGAAACGTGATTTATTATTTTATTTCTATTTTTACTTTTATTCATTTTAATTTTATTATTTTTTACCTACGTGGCTTTACCGAAAAAACCTAAGAGTATGAATCCTTGCAGTCACGAAAGCTTCAAATCTACCCCTCTGAATCCCCCAGAGGGATCCGTGCCTTGGCCACAGGTTCAACTGGGAGAACGGGCTGTTACCCCTAATTTTATTGGCTACCAATCTCCCAATGTCACTACATAGGTATGCAATTTTTTAAAACCAAATCAATTGGCATATTTACTCATGTGACAACTTGATTTGATTGGCTCTGTCGGGTGGTGCAGTTTGGTTATCGTTTAAATTTGAAATTATCCCTCCCTCTAGCACCGTGAATCATTGAGGATCTCAAGAATAGCGGTCGAAATGTCTCAGACCATTCTACCCAGCTGTCTTGTTTATATTGCTCTGCAAGTAGATTTGCTCAGTGTTTACAGAAAAAATATACATGAAGATATTAACTGTACACATGGGAAACTCTCAAAGTTTCTAAATCTGAAATGCAAAGACCACGAGTCCAAGGTTTGTAAACAAAAAAAAATCATCCGGAGTTGTCATATATTATTACACAAATCCCATAAATGTTGCTTAACCCTCTACGGCATAATTATACGTGGTGCATCTAAAATTAATCACGCAGCAAATGACTAAAAGTGCAAACACAAGTCAGGCTTATTTATTAACATACTGTTACTATAATCGTTTCTCTAATTCAATGATGGTCACAAACAGCCGGGTGGTGTTGGTGCACGCCTGTAATCCGGCACTGGTGGAGGCAATGGTACATGGATCGGACAAATTACAAAATATACTCCCTTCATAAAGGTGCGTAACCGACTCGCCCTATCCTTCTCCTCCCGTGATCGTAACGAGGGGACAGCCCGGCTAATATAGACAACAATAAATACAGGTAGGAACTACAGTTCCACACTGCCCACCAGGGATTATTTGTCTGTCTGTCTGTCGTGCATAGCCACGCCCTCTATTTGTATTTCATAGAGCGCTTCAGGCGGGCTCAGCACCACGTGACGCGCCGCCCCGCGCGGCTTGCGCCACGTGACACGGATCGCACGAATGTGCCGTCCAACCAAGTTCCTACCTGCCCACTCCGAAGGAACGTGTTAGACTAGTTCAGAAGTAAGTGATGAGGGATCGAGTAACTCCACCACCAAGGGCACCAGAGGGTTGTGGAACGGCAACTCTGTATTTCAAAGTGTTCTTCTGAGGAGCATTCGTGCTTTTGTAATCATGACCAGATACACACCAATCAACCCGACGTTACACAGCGCTTGGTATTTGGGTTGTCACCGAAACTGGGTTAAACAACATGCGCAGTGTCGTTCTCTTCTAGCATGTGTCCTTTAGCATGTGCACCTGTTGTTCTCTTTTAGCCCTGCCCCCCCAATACGTTCCATTCATTGGCTTCCACACTCAGATAAGCTCCTCCCCCCTCCTCCCCCCCTTGTATTTAAGAACTTGTATCTTGGAAATTTTTGCATCACTTGATACAGTAAATCTAGCTGTGACGGTCCCACCTGATGACGGAGACTTGTGTTGCCTCCGAAACGTCGTGATTTATTATTTTATTTTATTTCCATTATTCTTTTTATTAATTTTAATTTTATTTTTTACCTACGTGACTTTACCGAAAAAACCTAAGAGTATGTTACACAGCAACTCACTGCTCAATCCCTGTAATGTACCCGAATCTGAATAGGTGCCCTGTACCCTGAATTGATTACTCCACTGGTGGGCGTGGCCTACTGTGCAGTCACGTGAGTCCAAATCCATGGTCATCATTAACTCCATTCACAACAATACGTGCGATTAATTACATTTAAGCACTTACCGGCAACAGGTGCAATACCCTGGCTCGCCACTAGAATGCAGCACAGCAAAGTGTGCAGTGATATCATCTGTCACTTCTGTACGGGATAGCGTTGCCCCCTCGCTTGTGTGTGTTTTCTCCAGATGCTCCGTTGTCCTCCCACAATGAAAGACCTGCAGAGCAATTGTTGTCGCCGGCTTACCAACTGGCAGCCTTCCCGCTTGTTTGTGATTCCTCAACTATCAGGAGATGCAATTTTCATGAACGACGCTATATAAAACAAAATTTGTCGAAACAATTGAACTCCAACCTATTCAATATCATACAGAGTTAAGTTTCTTTCTCAATTTTCAAAAGGCCTCGTAAACAATGCTTTAAGTAGAATAACGATGTTTAGAAACTTTTTTTTTAAACAACGAAGTCATACATCATAATCACCAGTCGTGATCTATCCACTGCTGGATTAAGGCTTCTCAATGCCATTGACATCCCTCACATGTATGTGATGCAATAATCTTACCCATGATCTAATCTCGTCTCTCTGTCTCCGTGATATTCTTTCTGGCTTGTTCTGGCCAACATCCAATGTACCGCGTCCTGCCTAAACCCACAATTTGTTTATCTCATATGTTTCTTTTCGATACCTACCTAATGTTTAAACAGAAATTAAATAATAATTCATGGAATTATGGCCCAATCACACTTCTTTCCAAAAATGGTGAAAACACTGGCTTAAAGAATCACCAAGCCATTACCCTTTCATGTCACATATATCAATTGTTTACGAAGATCATTGGCAACATTGATAACAACATTTAGAGGCCTACCAACCACACGATCAAGCCGGGTTTAACAACGTTTTCTCTCACAATAAACCACATACATATCAGATTCAGCTAAATATTCATTCTGCGATGTCATAGATAGTGATGCATGCTGTCTTGACTGATGTTGTTTGCAAGGTGTTGCCTTTGAGAATTTGGCAAGGTTGCTTATGTATTCACATTTACATTCTATTTGTTCGGATTTAGCTCATTGATAAAAGCCACGATGATTTATAAAGTCTTTTCTATATAAAAGTTAGAAATGTACAAGGTCCCCACACAAATACATTTGTTATTATCGAAGGTGGAATTTAGCCAAATTTAGATTAAGTCCAACAAGAAGACAAGCTCCAAAGTCGATCTCAATTCAACTCAGCAATTCATTTTTAGTGGTTAAGTTCGTACTTATGAAACAGTATTGTCAATAACAGACCATTTATATAGGTTAGATTTTAGAATTTTCGAAGTACACTTTTTTCTTCCATTTTTTGATGTCTGCTGTTTTATTTTATCCCATCACTACATCGCCTAGATTAACATTATACATCTTACTTCGTAGCCTTACGTTGCACATGTCCTTAATTACAATTCTAAGAAGTGTCAATTTACTTGTTTAATGTCCACTGATTCTGTAATTACGCACAAAAACATTTATCATCATTTATCATAATTACAGGAGCTCAGCAGCAGATGGCTTCGTAATATATAAAGAGACATTTTCCCAGATGGGCTAAGAAGAGTTGTTTTTCTTATGTTCAAATAGAGACCAATTATCTCTGCCAACAGATTACATACATTTGATGGACAGCTATTGTGCTCGTTGGTGTTAATTTACGAAACAACTTAAATACGATATCGCGTATATCGCAGCTATCTGAAACCACTATGAAAGAATGACGAAATCAAAACCTAAAGACTATTTTCATATCAAATTAGCACCGTAAGGATGCAGTGTGTAGCCTGTCTGTATGTGTAGCTCACTTCATCCTAGTTTTTCACCAGCTGCATGCAGATTGAAGGTACTGGTACTTTGAAGATATGCATATCTTTATCATCAGACTTTGCGATCACTTCGTAACTTAGCTTAAAAAAACGGAAGCGTGTTTGTGCTAATTAAAAGTGTTACTGTTAAACAGAAAGTAACATGACTAATCGAATTATTTATAAGCATTGTACTTTATAATTTTATATCATTCTATTGTTATGTTCTAGGTTTTAGCTTTTTTCTAAATTTATTTATTTGCTGATATTGTACTTATAACCGAATCTCTTCCCACAAGTCTTCTTCTTCCTAGCGTTGTTCCCGCTGTGGCACAGGGTCCGCTTTTCGGCATTGTCTTCTCCATTTGGCTCGGTCCAGGGCATCTTCGGGGGATGCGTTGACCGTCTTCATGTCTTCCTTTATTCGATCCATCCATCGCTTCTTCGGACGTCCGCGTGGACGGCGGCCCTCTGGCTCAATACGCATGGCAGTCTTGGCCACTGATGACTCTTCACTTCGCATCACATGGCCGTACCACCGAAGCCTTGCCTCAAGCATCTTGTCCGCAATGGGGGCCACACCAAGTCGCTTCCGAACATCTTCGTTCATGACACGATCCCATCGAGTGAGTCCGAGGCTCCATCTGAGCATCCTCATCTCCATGGTGTGGAGAGCTTGTTCGTGTACAGTTGTGGCTGGCCAGCACTCGGATCCATAGAGTGCCACCGGTCGGACGATGGTCTTGTAAATTTTTCCCTTCAGCCTATCCGGCATTTTCCGATCACAGAGGACTCTGGTGACTTGCCTCCACTTCATCCATGCCGCATTGACTCGTGACCTCACATCAGTCGTGATGCTACCATCTGAGCTGATGGTGGAGCCCAGGTACTTAAAGTCCGTCACTTTCTTCAGCTTTTCTCCGTCAATGCTGATGGTGCCGTCGGTTTGGGGGCCACACTCCATATACTCCGTCTTTTTTATGTTGAACCTCATCCCGTTTTCGTCCAAACGTTCCTTCCACAGGCGCGTTTGTCTTTCCACTTCTCCTCTCTCTTCATCTGAGAGGAGGACGTCATCCGCGTAGAGAATTGACCATGGCAGGGGCGTGTGCAGGTCGGCAGTGATCGTGTCCATGCACAGGATAAACAGGAGTGGTGACAGGGCCGATCATCTCTTCCCACAAGTAATCTACATAATTTCAGGCAGCAAAAATACTACATCGTAATATCAGATAAAACCTCAACTGCTACAAAGCCACTTCGGAAATTGGCAATTGCATTCACTAGTCTAACTGGGGCTTGAGCTAGAAAAGTTTTTGTCATTTTTGAACACAATTGTATTTCAACTGTGCTAGGGCCATGTCATGAGATGGAGAACAATTTCCATTTGTAAATGTCATAGAGCGGTGCACACCCAATATAGTAGAGAATGGCTCATGGAAGTCTAATTTCGAGGTACTTCTAAGATTCCTTCAAGTGCCCTTTTTATCCACACAACAATGGACACTCGTCCCCACACCCCATTCAGTGAAATCTCTCAACGACCTCAGGTTAATGTATTTTTCGTAATAACGTGTTTTGCTCAAATCTACGGAGGATTCACCTACGTAAATAATATAATATTTAAAATAACATACTTATAATGTAATTGAAGCTCTCTGGTAAGAATTTTACTTCCTACTATATTGCATATAACCCATTTGCAGCAGCATGATTATCCATCGAACGACATGCAGTAGCTTCACAACATTAACTCTGACAATGCCGTGCAACATATGTTAGCAAAGCCAACACAAGTTGCTCTGTGACGTATGAGCAGCTGTGATATCGCTGAGCGATGGATGCTGGCTTCGCTGACAGCAATGCCTTTGATTGAGGTTGGCAGGGTTGCTAATGCATTCACATTTCCACGTGAAATGAATTAATACTTCGTGAGACCTCCTTTGCCAGTAGCAACATATAATAATAGGGGTTTTCCCCTTTTTTTCTGGCAACAAGACTGAAACATTTTTACAAGGAATCATGAGTGCATTAACCACAATACTTGTATTGGGGGGAAACCCCTATTATTATGAATTAATACTTATTCGGCTTTAGATTATTGATAGAAGATAACATTATTTTTTATTTTGTCATTTCAGATTAATGTATTTTCATGATAAATTAGGAAAATTCAAGGTCCTCACACATTGTACAGTATCGAGTTTTCACTGTACTACAGATAAATGTTTGCTGCATGACAGTCACGCTGATGTGTTTTATATTAATACCTGAAATGTGGCTCATTTAAGTGAAAACCCAGGGTTTAATGTCATGGCTTTTTGTGCAGTCATTGGTGACTGGGCTGAGACCATCAATCGGTTTGAGAAGCTGCTTTAAACATGGGTGGGTGGCTGCCGCATTTTGAACTAGGATCTCAGCAGTGCCAGCAGAGCACTCTGACCCTTAGCCACCTCTGATGTTAATGAACAGCAAAAGCATTAACTGAATATCTTCATGTCAATAGATTTAACATATTATCAAGATTTATAGGTGGGCGCGATTCAGATATTTGTCATCATATAAGCATCATTGTCATTTTTTTTCAATCAGTCGTGCTATTTTGAAGGAAAAACACATTCTTTATTGTAGCTTGGTATGTTGGCCCATCCTGCCCTTTACACGTGAGCTGTGCAATAAACCTACCTTTATATAGCAAAACAAATCTAATTAGTATGGGTCCAATTATAAAACAAATTATTCCACTACTAACAAGGATAAAAAGGCACAATAAATAAGCACGTTCTTCCGTCTGTGTCACAGGTTATGATTCGTTTAAATTGTGGTGTTTTTATTTTATATTACACGATGATATGCCTGTGTGGACATATGACTAATGATACAAACAATTACGAGTAATACAATAACAATGTGCTGCTCTGTGTATAGCATGACTGTCATCAGCATTAAAATAGTTTTGTCCAAATATCTAAATTAAGCTTTGTATGTTTGTCAATGATGGAAAAGGAATACAGTTTTGTGTTATATTAAGCTTATGGCTTTTATATGTTGACAAAATGCTCATACTGTACTCTATACAGTATGTCAACCCTACATTAAATATTTCAGTAGAATTAATTTAACAAGAAGCTGCTCCATACAAAATTATTTGGGTAACTGATTCAACAAGTAATTTATGCATAATTCAGAAAATAAATAATTCAGTCACATGAATGAGGCAATGAGTCAAACATGGTAAATTCTGCATTTGGTTCAGTTTTTTTGTTTACCTTTTACATACCACAGACGCTAAATAAAACACGCATTGTATTGCAGTAGTGTATTTTAAACCATTCTTACCCCTTGTGACCTTGAGAGTGCTTTATTAAATCACTGCCGATATAATATCTATTGCTGGCCAATTACATTTACAACCTTGACGGCAGAACTTTTATTTGCAGTAATATCAAACTAAATATTTCAGAGCTATGACCACCCCATCAAAAACCCGCGTTTTATATTGCGAAGCACCATAGAAACGAGCAACACATGCATAGCAAAGTTATTGTTACAGTATTGCTTGCATCGTGATTTTGTGTCTGCGTGATTTCAAAAAACACTTTCCATAATGTTTGATGATGCAGCACTAACAGTGGCTCACAAGCACAATTAGCAAAACAATAAACTTAACACGCGTCACGGACGCGACGAAGGAGGGATATTACCCGACACGTCGCAAATGAAAAAAATATATATTTTTTCTCTTAAGGCAATCTTGTGGACGAGTTTGTTGTGATTTTTCAGAATAAATAACAAAAGTATATTTAGAAGTATATATTCACAACTGTGATCATCATTATTATAGGCTATTTTGGGACCATATATAGTACAGTATGTAAATAAAGCAAACTGCATGCAAGCATGAACACCTGTTTTTGTAAAGATTGAACTCCTGGGCGTGTGTTAAATTTGGTTACACTGCATGAAAAAAATATCAACATTTTTGCTATGGATGAAAAGATGTTACCTATTGTTTTGGTAGCTGACATAAAATAGCACATCCATCCATCAGAAGTGATTTTCCACAGGAATAAGGTTGGCTGCACACTCTCCTGGTGGGCCTTGACTGGAGTATTTCACTGTAAAGGGCACAGGTTGAGGTGCCTTATATTTTCTCCTCCATGGCACCCTCACTGAGCAACATCCACACACACACGTGTCATGCAGATTTCTGTCTGAGAGGTGGGGAGATTTGTATTTATCACTGCATTCTGTGTTGCAAATGACGGCATTTCAAATGAGGACTGAGGTATTTCAACATTGTCTCAGCATATAAATAAGCCTCGATATTGCAGAATTCATGAAAATTCTGGGAATGTTTTTTTTATATATATAGAACTATTCAACACTAAATAAAATACAGTGTATCGCTTGGCTTCATGTTTAACTATAAATTTAACCATTGGCCACGTCCATTAAAGTCAGATTGAGAAATTTTATTTCGGTTTCTCCTCTTTGGTGCACGTATTAAAAAAAGCTATAGTCACAATTATTTTGAATGAGACATTGCTTTTCTTGAATTTAATCAGATGTTGCACTGAAACATTAAGACATATCATTGACACTAAGCTCTGAACAATGTTGACTAAATATGCCTTTACCAAGACCATACAAAAAAATATCGTAGTCATGGAAATATACTCCAGTATTTTGTTAACATATACTACTGCACTACTTTAGTTTGTATTCGTTTGTCAGTCCAAAGGTTCCCCAAAAAAAGCTATATTAAAAGCACTGCAACACATTGTGGGAGAGTTCTGACCTGTTATATGGCACGCCAGAACTTGCATATATTCAGATTTAAAAGAGTAATTACTGTCACGGGCGATATGGAGGGTGCTTTTTAGCTGTAGAATGCAGGGGCTTGCCTCTCTCTACATTAGACTATGTTTTATTTGTATAAATTGGCATTGCCATGTTTGTTTGTTGTAGTACAGAGTTAGACTGATGGCCTTAATCTAAGTTGTCTTGTGGTTGTTGTTGGTTGTTTGACTTGCATCCCACTGGGATTTTTGCACACAGCATTGGTGTACGGTGATTTTTTTCTGCAATATTTTGCTGTCTTTTCTTGGATTTTTTGTTTGCACTTAGTCACATATTCACTTTAAGATGTTTTTTGTTCATGTTTTTGTTTTTTGTTTGTTGCGGTTGCACCCGATTCAAGAGCCGAATGGCTCACAGGGCTATACCTAATAAATGAACTTGAACTTGAACCTAAATTCATTGTAGTTATTTTAGGCTGTTGGGAATGCTGCCCTGGTCCAATGGAGGCCACACTGGACTTGCAATCCAGCGTTTCCTGGCCTGGCAGTTTGGAACAATGGTGCGGAGTCTCTTAAATTCCCAACCCCCTTCCCTGCCTCTGCGCCAGAGGTCGCAAACGGGTTTTGATTCCTTACCCGTACCCGGCCGCACCAGGGTCGCAAACTGGTATCCGTACCCTACCCGGCTACCCGTACCCGGCCGGGTATCGGGTAGGGTACGGGTATCGGGTACCCGATTGCGACCTCTGGGATGAAGCCATGTTGCAGGCGCGGGTGGGTTGATTCTAAGAACTTGAATTGTGAGAAGAGACGAGACGTTGGGAAATGAGTGACAAACGGTTACTCACCAGTGACTCACGGCCTACCTATACCCGTACCCGGCCGCACCAGGGTCGCAAATGGGTACCCGTACCCGTACCCGGCCGGGTACGGGTAGCCGGGTATCGGGTAGGGTACGGGTATCGGGTACCCGATTGCGACCTCTGCACTGCGCAACCAACCGACAGTAAAAATGGGCACGCCACAGATGGTTGATCGTCAGGTTGTGTGTGGTGGGGTAAAGTCATGGGTACACCCACCTCTTCTAAGGGGCCGACCATAAATGACGTCACGCACCTGGGGGAGGGGGGGGTCAGACATTTGTGACGATGTGTGACGAGGGGGGGGGGTTGAGAAATGTGACATCACATCAAAATGTGCAACTTTAAATAAATATAGATAACACGTTTTTCTTAATTAAATATACTTTTTAATAAATGTTTTTTCCTACAACATCAGAGTGCAGCTCCACATTAAATACGCACTACAATGACAATAGTTTAAAGCGATTTGAAGCATGTTTTATTTTTTTGTGGTGGGGGGGGGGGGGGGCAGAGTCTTGTGACGTCATATTTGAGGGGGGGGGGGGGGTCTGACTTTTTGTGACGCCGTGTGACGAAGGGGGGAGGGGGGGGTCAAAAAATCGTCCAAAATCGTGTGACGTCATTTATGGACTGCCCCTAAGGTGTTTAGTCGGTGTGGAACAGTAGGCCAAATTACCCTGTGTAGGGGCTTTTGAGAGCTCTCTCTCGTGGCATGAGGGAGCAATTGCAGGGCTGCACCTTTGCTAATTTGAGTTCAGGTGAATCGTGAAGAACAGTTCATATCAACAGTATTCCCTCGTTATTCACGAGGGGTACTTTCCACAGATGCTCGTGAAAAGCTAATTTCGCGGATAATGATATTTGCCTATTAAAACGTATCCCTTTACTTAATTACCATAAATAAATACCTATATAAGCTATTAAATGCGTGATAATCATCAAAATAACAAAAAAAATACTAATTGGTTTTAACCAGGTCGGGTGTTGACTCTCTGTGTTGTATTGCATTATATTTCCAAGTTTACTATATTTGTTTTCTCATTCATTTGTACCTGATAATGGTTGCTTGTGTTGCAATCGAAAAGTCGTATTCTATTATTATTTAATTATATTTCTTTCTACGTGACTTTACCGAAGGAACCAAAGAGTTTATAAATGAACTTACCTTAAATCATGATAATGCTACGCAGTAGAACTTTGCAGTAACGACGATGCTGACGACAATGACGATGATCGTTGTGATGTCGTTACTGCTCCTATCTCATCACTTATCACTTTCTCACATCACATTCTCTCTCATCACTTTATCTCATCATCACTTTATCTCTCTCTCTCTCTCAATGCAGCCGTATAGAGTTCCAGATGCGACTCGCGGAAAGCCAAAATCGCGGATAGCAAGTTCGTGAATAACGAGGGAATATTGCACTATGTAGGTATCTCTGTGCATTCAAATCCATCCCTGAGGCTTGAATTGAGACTCTTGGAGAAGCACCTTTGGGTGCCCTGAGTCAAACTTTCCACCACCAAGTTTACACACACACACTTAAAATATCACGTTTGTAACATTACATGAAATGTAAATCTCATCTCAATAATAATATCAATGCATGATTAACCATTCGGCTATAATTGTAAAGCCCTATACGCAGGCATATTGATTATTGTCTTTATCAATAATGTACAAATCATAGAGCAGTGAATAAAATGAATGGAGAATTGTCTTTGATGTTTTTGTGTTGACGTGGACAAGTTTCCTCCGGGGCCGTGTTTTGAGGTGAAAAGCTGACTGCATATTAATATTCCTGTTCTAATAGCCTTGCTGACTCCTATATCCATCATTCTTTTGTTTTCCCTCATAGCCAAAATAAAGTACACACACAAAAACAAATATTGATTAAGCTTTGTCAGTACAATTGTGTAAAAAAGTCAATACGTGGCTACAATTGAAAAATTCTAAAATACCATATGCATTGTTTGCTGCAGTGAAATACTGTGCACAAAATACAACTTTATAGTATTACATTCTAGATTTGAAGCTTTCGTGACTGCAAGGATTCATACTCTTAGTTCTTTCGGTAAAGTCACGTAGGTAAAAAATGAAATAAAAATTAATAAAAATAAAAATCACGACGTTTCACCTTGATGCAGCAAATCTGGCTGTGACGGTCCCACCTGATGACGGAGACTTGTGTTGCCTCCGAAACGTCGTGATTTTTTTATTCAATTTTATTTTTTATAAATTTTTATTTCATTTTTTACCTACGTGACTTTATAGTATTACAGTTTTAGCCATTGCAGTGCAGTGCACTGCATGCTAGAGTGTGTTGTGAGACTGTTTTGGATGCAATACATTATATATATCTTCTTAAGATCTTTTCTTTTCAAGTCACTTTAGACCATATAATTGCATTCAGTCATAAATAATATAAAGACTTCACATGGTCATGAAATGCAGCAAGGATTTATCTCCTCCACAATTAACCCAGTGGGATTCCAGGGACAGTATTTGCGATTTTAGTCACCTGGATTAACTTATTTTTAGATTTGAAGCTTTCGTGACTGCAAGGATTCATATTCTTAGGTTTTTTCGGTAAAGTCACGTAGGTGAAAAATTAAAATTAATAAAAGTAAAATTAAAATAAAATAAAAATCACGACGTTTCGGAGGCAACACGAGCCTCCGTCTTTAGGTGGAACCGTCACAGCACGATAGCTGTATCACTCGTCGTGATTTTTATTTTATTTTTATTTTACTTTATAAATTTTAATTTAAAGTTTTTACCTACGTGACTTTACCGAAAAAACCTAAGAATATGGATTCACTTATGTTAGTCCAGGACGTTCGGGGACATGATATCCTTCATTATTGTTCGTTCATGATCATTGTCGAACTCAATGCGGTTAATTTTGATTCCAGTTTTCTCCCTGATCAGAGCTCCTTTTTAAATCCTTTATATTAAGTTCGCTTGCTTGCTTGCGCGCTTACGACCGTGCAAACCTTTCGGTCGTTTTTTTACCCACTTCCCGTGATCCAATCCAGCTGACATTTTGCACACAGACTCGTTGTGCGTGACAATTAATTTTCGTGAAAAATTTTTGGAAAAATTTTACACTTTTTAGGGAAAAAAATTATATGTAATTACCAATTGCTTAATGGTGGCAGGCAATCATCTGACCCATAGGTGGCAGCCATCTCAAGCCAGAGGACGAGAGGACTCTAGCCGCCACGCATATAAAGGATTTATAGTGAAAAACTTTGTTTTTACGGGTTAATTTTTATAGGTTATGGTAACATTTTACGTCATGGTCTTTGACCAGCCTCACAGAGAGGGGCCAGGCGAATTAGAGACGGGCCTCCAACATGTGCTTGAGCATACATTATTTTAAATAGGGGATGCTGTTGCGGGCTAATGGTTAAGCAATCCAAAGGTCGCTGTTCAACATCTGTGCACACATTAAATGGGAACACCAGCTTGTCGATTGGCAGGTCACTCGTATCTATGTTGAACTTCTTTTGCACCGTACGTAAACAACCATGCTAATTGGAGGTTCTTGTCGTGGTGTTAGGTTTGGATAGTCCTTCTCTTCCAAGACATCTGGTTGGCTATGTACAGCGCGACAAAAGTGCAACATGTATGGATTCACTTATGTTAGTACCACTCATCGTGCTACTCATTGACATGCTAATTTATCTAACCCCCCTCTCTGTCCCCCCCTGCCCCCCTCTCTCAAGCTTTTTACACCTTGCCACTCACCGTTGCCACTCATGGACATGCTAACTTCTCTAACCCCTCCCTCTCTCCCCGCCCCCACCCCCCCTTTCTCTATTTAAGGCCTCGACACAGAGGCGTGGGTTCTCTTTGTGACTATGTTTGCTCTCTCTCTATGTATCTCTGTGATATCTGTCTGCTTGTGTGTCTGTCTATGTTTCTGGTTCTGTGTTTAATCTCTCTCTCAAATTTAGCATTCTCAGGAAGAACGTAATCAACCAGATAGGTTGTTGACTGTTATGTTATCCGACTCTCTGTTGTATTACATTACATTTCTAAGTATACTAGATTTGTGTTCCTATTTAATTTATACCTGATGATGATTGCTTGTGTTGCAATCGAAACGTCGTATGCTAGTATTTAATTTAATTTATGATTTTATCTTTATACGTGACTTTACCGAAAGAACCAAAGAATAATTCCTGCAGTCACGAAAGCTCCAAATTAAGTATGTATACATACATCAGGTCACGTTGAAAGAGTAAGTAAAAAAATACCCTGTATAGGGACACTGTAGTAGGGCCTACACTATTATATAGTGGAGGCCCTACTACAAGCAGTGGCATGAGCAAGCAATTGCTGGGTTGCACTTTAACCTTCACCTATGTTCATTATATATTGTGAACTCGTTGTTGCCTTTTGAACTCAGATATAACACATTGCGTGCTATTTTAAACCATTACCATGAATCATGGAAAAATGCCATGATGTAGTTTCTCTGGAACGTGCTAAAATTGTGAAATAATATTCGCGACTCGTAATTTATAACTGAACCTGTTTTATGAAGCTGAAGTTAGTTTCACCTATTGGGTACCTACCTTGCTGCTACTAAGTTTGTAACATTCCGATATATTCTTCCATAAAATCAAATCATTGCATGAATGGTCGAATGCTAGTAATTTGTAATATTGCTATTTTTAAAACTTGCAGTTCTCAAACTGTTATTAAACTTATAAAAATGACATACTGTATTAACACAAATTCCCCTCTGTAAAGAGGCTCCCGATAATACCGTACGGTAATAACTTTTTTTATTAACATTTTATGACCATAATAGAAAAGAGGGCTAATAAAACATAAATTTGAATTGGCTGAACATGAACACAGATTTACCGTAGCTGTTTTACAAGTAATATGGATGTAGATAAAATGTACTATTTTCATGGCCTTAATGACCCTCCACAGTCTTGTACATTCTCAGCAGCAAATCGTAACAGTTATTTACACATTTTAATTACAAATATATTATTATTATTGGGCATCATTGGTGGTCATTTTATTTGATCGTATACAGTGCTTTGAAATTAAATTACTGTATACCAGTAATTTAGTGATATTTCTCAAGTAATGGATGAATTTTAAAGGATTCTATTAATTTGAATTATTTTCATTCCTGTTTCCTCACAGCAAAAGCAATTTTACACGTTAATTAATAACAGAAACACATGTCGTTTTACCGTTTACCATAAGTGTCCTATATAAAATAGGCTTTGGAGAATATTACTATCAAATTTTACATATTATAGGGGTATTTCAAGAGTAAAAATACATTTCATAATTTATCAGTGTGATCTCGGTAAATATTTAAATATGTTTTTACACATTCCATCAGCCACACGGCCTTTTGGGAGTTCATTACTGTATTTCAGCAACATTAGTTCAATACAAGCAAACTCGGGACCAGTTTCAACATTCAGTGCCTCATCAGCAGAGTCAGGCTTGCTGGAACAAATGCTGGTGAACTGTTGGGGTGTTTTGGGGCAAGGGCCCTCGTTGTGGAGAATATAGGTAACATAATTAAACAACCGATATATGTATTATATGGAGGGACGGATATTTGATCTTCCATTAACATGCTAATCTCTCACATTAACATAGCCACCTCAGGGCGCCCGCCGTGGAAGCCTCTCAACGATCTTACATTATCATAATTTTTGCTGGCAGCCCTTTGATTGGTGGGAAAACCCACCACCGTTGTGGTCACTGTCCACCACTTACATTAACATTGGCTGCTGACATTTGGGCCACGCCCATTTTAAACCCTTATAAACAGTTTACTTTTAGAAGCTAACCCCCTCTTCCTGATGACGAACGCTTGTGTTGCGATCGAAACGTCGTAGTTTTTTGTTATATTTGTTATTTTCTTTTAACCTATCTACGTGACTTTACCGAAAGACCCAAAGAATATTGGATATGTAATTATCTAACCTATATAATTCATTTTTTGTCTGTCTGTCTATCTGTCTGTCTATCTGTCTGTCTATCTGTCTGTCCTTCCGTCTGCGTACGCTCCCTTGCGGGGGATGTAGCTCTCGGACCGTGGGGTTCGCCGAGATTAAATTTTGCAGGTGGGCACGCCCCCGGCCCCGCGGTAAACTTAGGCATTTCCGATTTTTCGTCTCTAAACTTTAAATCGGCCCGATTATCGATTTAGTGCGATTTCTCTTTATTTAGTCATTTAAAGCTTTATTTATTTATTTAATATCGCCGACCGGCGCGGACCACGGCGGTTGCCCCTGGCAACGGGTAGCAACAACTTCGCTGCGGGGTGGACGCCATTTTCGTCCTCTTCACTCCCCCCCCCACCCCAATGTGTGCAATTACTAGTATAGGGTCGGTAGATAATAAAATTATAGCGATTAGACAGTATTATTGTAGCGCGGGGGGGGGTGGTTAACGGCCCCAGTACCCAGCCTCAGCCGAGTGGGCAATCTAGGCGAGGCCGGAGGCTCTGCACGGTACTAGGCCTCGACACGCAAGTCTGTCAGGCGTCGACTTTGTGGTATAAACTCGATATACCCAGCGTTGCCCGGGGGAAAAATACATTTAAAATCTTCTGAAAACTTTAAAACATAATATCCCAATGAAAATACAACTGTGTAATTAAAACTCTAAACCTGACAGCGCCAAGAATCGATTCTCTGAATCGCGAAAAGTAATCGAAGGTTGTAGATTCATTTAGAATCGCCTTATTTCCGTTTAATATTAGTTGGTTATATACTTGATATAAACTGCTACGAATGGGAAATATCCGGCGTTGACCGGGGCTAAAATATAATTAAAAACTCCTGAAAACTTTAAAACATAACATAACAATGAAAATAAAACTCAGTAATTAAAAATGGAAACTTCCTATGCGCCAGGAATCGATTCTTTGAATCGCGCAAAGGAATCATCGAAGGTTGTAGATTCCTTTAGGATCGCCCTTAACATGTGGTGAGGGGGAGAGTGGTGAGGGGGAGAGTGGTGAGGGGGAGAGTGGTGAGGGGGAGAGTGGTGAGGGGGAGAGTGGTGAGGGGGAGAGTGGTGAGGGGGAGAGTGGTGAGGGGGAGAGTGGTGAGGGGGAGAGTGGTGGTGGTGTGGGTGAGTGGTGAGGGTGAGGTTGAGTGGTGAGGGTGAGGTTGAGTGGTGAGGGTGAGTGGTGATTGGTGAGGGTGAGGGTGAGTGGGGAGGGTGAGTGGCGGTTGTTAGTGGTGATTAGTGAGGGGTGAGTGGTGAGGGTTAGTGGTGAGCATGAGTGGTGAGGGTGAGTGTTGAGCGTGAGTGGTGAGGGTGAGTGGTGATTGTTGAGGGTGTGATTGGTGAGGATGAGTGGTGAGTAGTGAGGGTGAGTGGTGAGGGTGAGTGGTGAGGGTGAGTGGCGGTTGTGAGTGGTGATTAGTGAGGGGTGAGTGGTGAGGGTGAGCGTGAGTGGTTAGGGTGAGTGGTGAGGGTGAGCAGTGAGGGTGAGCAGTGAGGGTGAGTGGTGATTGGTGAGGGTGTGATTGGTGAGGATGAGTGGTGAGTGGTCAGGGTGAGTGGTGAGTGGTGAGCGGTGAGGGTGAGTGTTGAGGGTGAGTGGTGAGTGGTTAGGGTGAGTAGTGAGGGTGAGTGGTGAGCGTGAGTGGTGAGTGGTGAGCGTGACTGGTGAGGGAGAGTGGTGAGGGAGAGTGGTGAGGGAGAGTGGTGAGGGAGAGTGGTGAGGGAGAGTGGTGAGTGGTGAGGGTGAGTGGTGATTGGTGAGGGTGAGTGGTGAGGGTGAGTGGGGAGGGTGAGTGGCGGTTGTTAGTGGTGATTAGTGAGGGGTGAGTGGTGAGGGTGAGCGTGAGTGGTGAGCAGTGAGGGTGAGTGGTGATTGGTGAGGGTGTGATTGGTGAGGATGAGTGGTGAGGGTGAGTAGTGAGGGTGAGTGGTTGTTGTGAGGGTGAGTGGTTGTTGTGAGGGTGCGTGGTGAGGGTGAGTGGTAAGAGTGAGTGGTGAGGGTGAGTGACGGTTGTGAGTGGTGATTAGTGAGTGGTGAGGGTGAGTGGTGAGGGTTAGTGGTGAGGGTGAGTGGCGGTTGTGAGTGGTGATTGGTGAGGATGTGATTGGTGAGGATGAGTGGTGAGTGGTCAGGGTGAGCGGTGAGGGTGAGTGTTGAGGGTGAGTGGTGAGCGGTGAGGGTGAGTGTTGAGGGTGAGTGGTGAGTAGTGAGGGTGAGTGGTGAGCGTGACTGGTGAGTGGTGAGTGGTGAGGGAGAGTGGTGAGGGAAAGTGGTGAGGGTGAATGGTGAGGGTGAGTGGTGAGGGTGAATGGTGAGGGTGAGTGGTGAGGGTGAGTGGTGATTGGTGAGGGTGAGTGGTGAGGGTGAGTGGGGAGGGTGAGTGGCAGTTGTGAGTGGTGATTAGTGAGAGGTGAGTGGTGAGGGTGAGCGTGAGTGGTGAGGGTGAGGTTGAGTGGTGAGCGGTGAGGGTGAGTGGTGATTGGTGAGGGTGCGATTGGTGAGGATGAGTAGTGAGGGTGAGTGGTTGTTGTGAGGGTGAGTGGTGAGGGTGAGTGATGAGGGTGAGTGGTAAGAGTGAGTGGTGAGGGTGAGTGACGGTTGTGAGAGGTCATTAGTGAGTGGTGAGGGTGAGTGGTGAGGGTTAGTGGTGAGCATGAGTGGTGAGGGTGAGTGTTGAGCGTGAGTGGTGAGGGTCAGTGGTGATTGTTGAGGGTGTGATTGGTGAGGATGAGTGGTGAGTGGTCAGGGTGAGTGGTGAGGGTGAGTGGTGAGGGTTAGTGGTGAGAGGTGAGGGTGAGTGTTGAGGGTGAGTGGTGAGTAGTGAGGGTGAGTGGTGAGCGTGACTGGTGAGTGGTGAGGGAGAGTGGTGAGGGAGAGTGGTGAGGGTGAATGGTGAGGGTGAGTATTGAGTGGTGAGGGTGAGTGGCAAGTGGTGAGGGTGAGTGGTGATTGGTGAGGGTGTGATTGGTGAGGATTAGTGGTGAGTGGTGAGGGTGAGTAGTGAGGGTGAGTGCTGAGCGGTGAGGGTGAGTGGTTGTTGTGAGGGTGAGTGGTGAGTGGTGAGAGTGAGTGGTGAGTTGTGAGGGTGAGTGGTGATTGTTGAGGGTGTGATTGGTGAGGATGAGTGGTGAGTAGTGAGGGTGAGTGGTGACGGTGAGTGGTGAGGGTGAGTGTTGAGGGTGAGTGGTGAGTGGTGAGGGTGAGTGGCGGTTATGAGTGGTGATTAGTGAGGGGTGAGTGGTGAGGGTGAGCGTGAGTGGTGAGGGTGAGCAGTGCGGGTGAGTGGTGATTGGTGAGGGAGTGATTGGTGAGGATGAGTGGTGAGTGGTCAGGGTGAGTGGTGAGTGGTGAGCGGTGAGGGTGAGTGTTGAGGGTGAGTGGTGAGTGGTTAGGGTGAGTAGTGAGGGTGAGTGGTGAGCGTGAGTGGTGAGTGGTGAGCGTGACTGGTGAGGGAGAGTGGTGAGGGAGAGTGGTGAGGGAGAGTGGTGAGGGAGAGTGGTGAGGGAGAGTGGTGAGTGGTGAGGGTGAGTGGTGATTGGTGAGGGTGAGTGGTGAGGGTGAGTGGGGAGGGTGAGTGGCGGTTGTTAGTGGTGATTAGTGAGGGGTGAGTGGTGAGGGTGAGCGTGAGTGGTGAGCAGTGAGGGTGAGTGGTGATTGGTGAGGGTGTGATTGGTGAGGATGAGTGGTGAGGGTGAGTAGTGAGGGTGAGTGGTTGTTGTGAGGGTGAGTGGTTGTTGTGAGGGTGCGTGGTGAGGGTGAGTGGTAAGAGTGAGTGGTGAGGGTGAGTGACGGTTGTGAGTGGTGATTAGTGAGTGGTGAGGGTGAGTGGTGAGGGTTAGTGGTGAGGGTGAGTGGCGGTTGTGAGTGGTGATTGGTGAGGATGTGATTGGTGAGGATGAGTGGTGAGTGGTCAGGGTGAGCGGTGAGGGTGAGTGTTGAGGGTGAGTGGTGAGCGGTGAGGGTGAGTGTTGAGGGTGAGTGGTGAGTAGTGAGGGTGAGTGGTGAGCGTGACTGGTGAGTGGTGAGGGTGAGTGGTGAGGGAGAGTGGTGAGGGAAAGTGGTGAGGGTGAATGGTGAGGGTGAGTGGTGAGGGTGAATGGTGAGGGTGAGTGGTGAGGGTGAGTGGTGATTGGTGAGGGTGAGTGGTGAGGGTGAGTGGGGAGGGTGAGTGGCAGTTGTGAGTGGTGATTAGTGAGAGGTGAGTGGTGAGGGTGAGCGTGAGTGGTGAGGGTGAGGTTGAGTGGTGAGCGGTGAGGGTGAGTGGTGATTGGTGAGGGTGCGATTGGTGAGGATGAGTAGTGAGGGTGAGTGGTTGTTGTGAGGGTGAGTGGTGAGGGTGAGTGATGAGGGTGAGTGGTAAGAGTGAGTGGTGAGGGTGAGTGACGGTTGTGAGAGGTCATTAGTGAGTGGTGAGGGTGAGTGGTGAGGGTTAGTGGTGAGCATGAGTGGTGAGGGTGAGTGTTGAGCGTGAGTGGTGAGGGTCAGTGGTGATTGTTGAGGGTGTGATTGGTGAGGATGAGTGGTGAGTGGTCAGGGTGAGTGGTGAGGGTGAGTGGTGAGGGTTAGTGGTGAGAGGTGAGGGTGAGTGTTGAGGGTGAGTGGTGAGTAGTGAGGGTGAGTGGTGAGCGTGACTGGTGAGTGGTGAGGGAGAGTGGTGAGGGAGAGTGGTGAGGGTGAATGGTGAGGGTGAGTATTGAGTGGTGAGGGTGAGTGGCAAGTGGTGAGGGTGAGTGGTGATTGGTGAGGGTGTGATTGGTGAGGATTAGTGGTGAGTGGTGAGGGTGAGTAGTGAGGGTGAGTGCTGAGCGGTGAGGGTGAGTGGTTGTTGTGAGGGTGAGTGGTGAGTGGTGAGAGTGAGTGGTGAGTTGTGAGGGTGAGTGGTGATTGTTGAGGGTGTGATTGGTGAGGATGAGTGGTGAGTAGTGAGGGTGAGTGGTGACGGTGAGTGGTGAGGGTGAGTGTTGAGGGTGAGTGGTGAGTGGTGAGGGTGAGTGGCGGTTATGAGTGGTGATTAGTGAGGGGTGAGTGGTGAGGGTGAGCGTGAGTGGTGAGGGTGAGCAGTGCGGGTGAGTGGTGATTGGTGAGGGAGTGATTGGTGAGGATGAGTGGTGAGTGGTCAGGGTGAGTGGTGAGGGTGAGTGGTTGTTGTGAGGGTGAGTGGTGAGGATGACTGGTGAGGGTGAGTGGCGGTTGTGAGTGGGGATGGGTGAGTGGTGAGCGGTGAGGGGTGAGTGGTGAGGGTGAGTGGTGAGGGTGAGTGGTGAGGGTGAGTGCTGAGTGGTGAGGGTGAGTGGTGAGAGAGTGGTTAGTTTTGAGGGTGAGTGGTGAGGTTGAGTGGTGAGGGTTAGTGGAGAGTGGTGAGTGGTGATTGGTCAGTGGTGATTGGTGAGGATGAATGGTGAGTAGTGAGGGTGAAGTTGAGTGGTGAGGGTGAGTGGTGGTTGTGACGGTGAGTGGTGAGGGTGAGTGGTGAGGGTGAGTGGTGAGGCTGAATGGTGAGGGTGAATGGTGAGAGTGAGTGGTGAGTGGTGAGGGAGAGTGGTGAGTGAGAGTGGTGAGGGTTAGTGGTGAGGGTTAGTGGTGAGAGTGAGTGGTGAGGGTGAGTGGTGATTGGTGAGTGATGAGGGTGAGTGGTGAGGGTGAGTGGTGAGGGTGAGTGGTGAGGGAGATTGGTGAGGGAGGTTGGTGAGTGGTGAGTTGTGAGGGTGAATGGTGAATAGTGAGTGGGAGTGGTGAGTGGTGAGGATGAGTGGTAAGGGTGAGTTGTGAGTGGTGAATGATGAGTACAGTCAATATGCACTGCTGTTATCATACCAGGTACCACCACCACAATATGTACTCCTCTCATCATAGCAGATACCACCACAGCAGTATGCACTGCTGTAATCATAGCAGGTTCCACCACAATATGCACTGCTGTCATCATAACAGGTACCAACACAGCAGTATGCACTGCTGTAGTGATAGCAGGTACGACCTCAGTCGGTATACACTGCTGTAGCCATAGTAGATACTGCTATCGAGTTGGTAGATACCGCTATAGTAAATACTAAAACAGTCAGTATATACCGCTACAGTCAGTCAACTAGAGTCAGTAGATACTATTATAGAGTGAGTAGATACTGCTATAGATTTTGTAGTTACTACTATAGTCAGTGGATACAACTATAGAGTCAGCAGATACTATACAGTTAGTCGTTACGAGTATATAGTCGGTAGATACTACTGTAGGCCCAGTAAATACTACTATGGTCAGTAGTTATTACAGTCACTAAATACTACTACACAGTCAGTAGCTACTACTGGCTCAGTAGATACTACGGTACAGTCAGTAGATACTACTACAGAGTCAATAGATACCACTTCCTCTGTTGTATGTAAGGTGTTGTTGGTATATATACCTACGAGGGGTAAAGATATTTTTTGAGGGGGGGGGGGGACCGCAATTTTCGGAAACCTTTTGACATCAACTATTTACCCCACACTTTCTACAACTTTTTGGACTTGTGAAAGCCTCTTATATATTTGTTGGTGGAGAAATGTACAAACAGCCCACCGGGCTTTGACAATACCTTAGTATCTGTGTATATATATGTAAGGTTTTTAAGAAATATATTTTTCACCCGGGCAAAGCCGGGTTCTTCCGCTAGTATATATGTAGTGGTGGTATTGACGTGCGCCGACTGTGACAGTGATGGATCACGGGGCGGCGCGGGGTGCGGGGTTGGGCACGCGTTGTGGGCGTGGTGTGGACGCGCGCGCCGGGAGTGACAGATGACGGGGCGGCGCGGCGTGAGTGGTGAGGCACGATGAGATGTGGGAAAAGAGGATCGTAGCCAGCGCCCGGCGATTGGTCGAATAAGTGGGTGCTCGCAGCGACGTCCGCAGGTGGGGTATAAAGGGGGACGCGCGAGAGCACTCGAGGAGAGTTACCCAGTTGAAGACCCGAAGACGGAGCTGAAGACTTAGCCAGTGGCGTTAGTCGCCGAGTAGCTAAGTGGATGTTGGTCATCCGAGTAGCTCAGTGGCGTTAGTCGCCAAGTAGCTAAGTGGGTGTTTGTCACCCGAGTACTAAGTGGATGTTGGTCATCCGAGTAGCCCAGTGGCGTTAGTCGCCAAGTAGCTAAGTGGGTGTTTGTCACCCGAGTACTAAGTGGATGTTGGTCATCCGAGTAGCCCAGTGGCGTTAGTCGCCGAGTAGCTAAGTGGATGTTGGTCATCCGAGTAGCTCAGTGGGCGTTAGTCGCCAAGTAGCTAAGTGGGTGTTTGTCACCCGGGTACTAAGTGGATGTGGGTCATCCGAGTAGCTCAGTGGGCGTTAGTCGCCAAGTAGCTAAGTGGGTGTTTGTCACCCGGGTACTAAGTGGATGTGGGTCATCCGAGTAGCTCAGTGGGCGTTAGTCGCCAAGTAGCTAAGTGGGTGTTTGTCACCCGAGATACAAAGTAGGTGTTAGTCACCTGTAACCAAGTTTGATAAAATAAAGAGTGTGTTACCCGTGAAGTCGTCTCCCGCCGAGTTACTACACTACAACTGGCGTCAGAAGTAAACCTGTCTTCAAGAAGTATGGACACAAGGAAGACTACCCGTACCCACGAGCGAGGTCGGGACGACGACGGCGTACCGGGGACACCAACCTCGGGAGGAGAGGACGAGGAGTGGCCGCCGATGCAGCACCTCGGGGTGATGGCCGACGCTCTGCTTGCCTCCGACACCAGCCTCCAAGACGCACACTCCCGGTTGGCGGAGTTGCTGCTCGCCGCCGCTGCAATCTTGGCCGAGATCTCCGTTCCAGCGGGCGAGAAAACGGCTGCGGGGTTGGAGGAAGGAGCGAGGCTGGCGGGATCCCGCCAAAAGGCGCTTCGCGCCAAAAGTCTGGAAGTTCCCGCCGTTTTTGAGGGGCCGCCATTGATTGGCGGGAAACACGGACGCCACGTGGCCGGACACCTCCGCGCAGCGCAGCCCACGTCATCAGCGCGCGCCGGAGCTCTCCATTTTGCGCCTGACAACCGAGCCGACATTTTAGACAACTACAGCGGAGCGCGGGAAAATCTCTCCGACGTCGACGACGATCGGGTCCTCCAGCAAAGATTGCCCGCGCTGTCGGCGTTCAAGGCGGATGGGGGCGACTGGGGAGCCTTCCAACGAAGGTTCCTCGCTCATCAGGAGATGTCGGGGTGGTCCGACACCACTGCCCTGCGGGCGTTGCCAGCGATGCTTGACGACGACGCGCTTGCAGCCTTCACATCTGCTGCAAGGTCGTCCCGCTCTACGCTCCAGGCCGCACTACACCTGATGGCGAAGGTGTTCGGGCCGCCCTCCACGTGTCGCCACCAGTTCTACGATCGGCGGAAGGTGGCTGGAGAAACGACGCTCGCCTACCGCACGGCACTACTCGCCTTGGCGGACGCAGCTTTTCCCCGCATGGATAAGGAGGGGAAGGACGCCATGGCGACGGAGCAGCTGCTGGTGTTGGCCCACGAGTTGGGGGTCCCCATCAATGTGGCGGACGAGATGGATATCTGCTCCCTGGCGATCGCCACGAGCATTCACGCGTACGAGGTCCTCAAACGCAGGCCGGGGGTCGTCTGCAATTTGGCGGGGAACGCGGTACTGGCAGCCACGATCGCCGAACCTCAGCCAGCTGCGGTGCAGTTGCAGGCCTTCGCTGCATCGCGTCCGGGGGAGTGGAGAACGGGAGGTTGTTCGCCCACACGTTCGCCCCGCAAGCTGGAGCAACCGAAACCTACGACGTCCGTCGTCTGCTACAACTGCGGCCTTCGGGGTCACGTCGCAGCCGGGTGCCGGGCCCCGCGTCAGCGCGCCGCAGGACCACGTCGGGACGACGACCAGGGCCACAAGTCATCCCAACAAAACCCGGTGCCTCGGGCTTGACGGCTGCTGACCGTCGAGAGCCTGAACCCCGGGGCACGCACGAGTCCTCGATGCCTGGCCGATGTCTTCCTGAACCGCCGGCACCACCGGACGTTCAACCGCGTCTGGTGCCGTACGACGGACCGGCAAGGCGGACTCGGGCTAGGTCTCAACAATTTTCATGAGGACGGTTTTTTTGTGCTCTACACCGAGCTCGCCCGGTGTTCCCCTCTGCCGGGGTAATGTCCCGTTGTAGGGACGCTCGGAAGAAAAGGGGACACTGCACGAGTCGAAAAAAAAAAAAAAATTTCCATTTATTTTTTTTGTATACACATTGCTATTGTCACTCGCCGGTTTGTATATATTGTTCTATTGTCGCGGTGGCATTGGTTGAGGGTTGCGGATGGTGGTGTTCGCGTCGTGTTGTGTTGTTAGCTTAGTTGTTGTTCTTGTTGTTGTGTTGTGTTACGGGGCACACAGGGAGGGTTTGTATATTTTTGTAGCAGCCGGGGCGGCTGCGAGCTATGTGGTAGGGGGTGATGTAGTGGTGGTATTGACGTGCGCCGACTGTGACAGTGATGGATCACGGGGCGGCGCGGGGTGCGGGGTTGGGCACGCGTTGTGGGCGTGGTGTGGACGCGCGCGCCGGGAGTGACAGATGACGGGGCGGCGCGGCGTGAGTGGTGAGGCACGATGAGATGTGGGAAAAGAGGATCGTAGCCAGCGCCCGGCGATTGGTCGAATAAGTGGGTGCTCGCAGCGACGTCCGCAGGTGGGGTATAAAGGGGGACGCGCGAGAGCACTCGAGGAGAGTTACCCAGTTGAAGACCCGAAGACGGAGCTGAAGACTTAGCCAGTGGCGTTAGTCGCCGAGTAGCTAAGTGGATGTTGGTCATCCGAGTAGCTCAGTGGCGTTAGTCGCCAAGTAGCTAAGTGGGTGTTTGTCACCCGAGTACTAAGTGGATGTTGGTCATCCGAGTAGCCCAGTGGCGTTAGTCGCCAAGTAGCTAAGTGGGTGTTTGTCACCCGAGTACTAAGTGGATGTTGGTCATCCGAGTAGCCCAGTGGCGTTAGTCGCCGAGTAGCTAAGTGGATGTTGGTCATCCGAGTAGCTCAGTGGGCGTTAGTCGCCAAGTAGCTAAGTGGGTGTTTGTCACCCGGGTACTAAGTGGATGTGGGTCATCCGAGTAGCTCAGTGGGCGTTAGTCGCCAAGTAGCTAAGTGGGTGTTTGTCACCCGGGTACTAAGTGGATGTGGGTCATCCGAGTAGCTCAGTGGGCGTTAGTCGCCAAGTAGCTAAGTGGGTGTTTGTCACCCGAGATACAAAGTAGGTGTTAGTCACCTGTAACCAAGTTTGATAAAATAAAGAGTGTGTTACCCGTGAAGTCGTCTCCCGCCGAGTTACTACATTACATATATATAAACATGCCATGTAACTGGAATTAGCCAAACACACGAAGGCTTTCCTGGGAGTGAAAACAATAGATATTTGACCAGGTAAGGCCCACTGAGCTAAAGAGCTCTTTTCAGAATCGACTGGCCACATATGATAGCCCAATGAAGTGGCTCATCACGTGAAAATTTATATCGGCCAAATACTCTAAACGCGTGTCTCTAAGTGTGGAGGGAAAACCCGGAGGACCTGAACAAAAATCCACACGACCACGAAGAGATCATGTAAACTCCAAATAAACCCACGACCTCCTGTATACCAGGTGAGGTAATTAACATCTCGCCACCACGGTACCCTTCATAGTTATAATAAAAAATAAAATGTAAGCATCTTTACCAATCACCTATAGTCAGTATATACAACAATAATCATCAATGCACAACATGGAAAGCGTGCCAAGATATACCACACTATTGCACAGGATTTTTTAATATCTTCTATTCCAGATTAATACATGTTACTGTTTTTGTTTTTGCTTTTCACAATATGAATTATTGCAAAGACAAGACATACGATAGGAAACAGTGAATAGAAAAAGATGGGAAAGAGGAGCTCTCTTCATAAATATCACCACACGAGATGGAAGGAAATACAATGCATCATACCTTTTACATCTAATGGGGGTGTTCATTATGGCCCCAAAAATCAAATTATGGGAAAATAGCATGGCTGTCTTCAAAGGAGCAGAAAGTCTTTCAGAATATCAGAGAGATACAATAAGGGAACAAATTACGTTTGGTCTTTGATGGGGAGGCAATGTACAGCTTAACATAAAGTATACAAGTGGCTTCAGTATCAAGAGCGATATCAGACTGGTTAGCGCATTGCTAATATGTACCCCGTGACCAGAGTTCGATTCCTCGGCACAGCTGACATCAGTTACAACCCGCACTGACCAGCGTGGTGAGGTATGGTCAAACAACACCAGTGACTGACAAGATGTGTGGAGGCCTTCATACATGACTGGATTGACAAAGAGACGCACATTAGAGCGTTTTACTAAAACTGTGCAGCACATTAACAACCCTACCACTGCTGCACTACCTTATCATTTGTATTTGTTGATAAATAAAAAGGCAGCAGATATCGAATATTTTGCGAATAGTGGAAACATACTTACATTTTACTTCTACTGTCATAATCATCTGCATAGTTTTAATAGCCACCAAAAAAAATCACTCATCACATTCATAATTAACACTGCCGTATATAATGGAAAAAAATATACACTAAAGTAGTACGCTGATGTTTCAGGCAGGGGCCCTTCATCAGGCCAGAGGGCTGTTGACCTGTTTTTATCCAAGTATGCCAAAAGGTTTGCTTCCAATAAGGGCAGTAATTATGAGTGGTCAAAATTATTTCATAAAGTATATATTTAAAGCACCCATATTATATATATATATATTTTGTTTTATTAAAGTTGCTCTTAACGTGAACGCACTCGTTCCATTTTTTTGGTCGTGATTAACGCACGGAAAAGACAAATTCCAACACGGAGGTGGCTGGCTGACTCGTAAATAAATTGAGCTCGCATCACTTAGATCCTGGGTTCAAGTTTCATGGTGGTCATTCCAAATAAGTCCTCGGATGTAATAAGTTGGTGGCATCAGCAAGCAGTGAATCCATTCAATTTATCGAAGGCGACAATTATTTTACAACACAGCACGAATGGGATAGCGACCCGTTTGCCGGATAACAAAAATCTCCTCGACATACAAAAGAAGTGGTCCTGTGGTGACATCCACTGGAATTGTCCCACGGAGACGACATATATCTTCCGTCAGGAGAGAGGCACTGGAATGAAAACGTTTGTCATGCGCCCTGATTCATTTACAATGAGTATGATATAATCATATAACAGAGAAATATATCAATCCAATTGTAGGTGAAATATTTTTGTGCTGCATTGCATTCTCAAAATGCATTGTATGACTACGCTTATTAAGTGCGACTTGTGAACTCCGGAGTCAAGAATTCTTGTCCTCTGTGCAATAATGTTCAGTTAAGTATAATCATCGTCTGTGTTCAGTGAAAGGTTATGCCCCCAAATGAGTATCGTATCTATGTAAAAAGAAAATGTTATTAAACAATGTTTAGAGAGCACTATTGTCTGCTATGAATACGTGAGTGTGACTGTTACTCATTGATATATTCTATTAGTGTTACATTAGTATAATTCCATGGGGCTGCCAGTAGCATATTAACAATGCAACTCTGTGCCTTCTCATGATTTCTCGTGAGGATATCAGACACTGCAGGCATGTTTTACTTGCAGAATTTCAGGGACACGACAGTCCACTCTCGCCAAGGGTATTGTGATTTCTTATATATCTGTGCGTAAACCATTTTCCCCCGGAAAAAATACACCAGCAACAATATATCACGAGTTTTCGAAATGGGCGCTCAAATCAGCAAACCATTCTCGAACAGGAAAATTCGCTTTATCTGAAACGGTGAGCCATGCTCATAGCTCGGAGTTTCAATCCCACTGGGGTCCAGAGTGAGTGATACAATTCCACCTGTCAGGACAGACACATTTTCCATATACCACAGCAAATCCAGGATTCCCGCTGCACCAAGGCAACCGAGAAGAGGAGCTCAGTGTCCTCTTATTTAATGAGCATTGTGCACCGAGCCAAATCATACAGCATCATGCGGGAGTTCTACGTGTTGCGGTAAGCTTTTGAGGTTTTATTTTTACCGCCTTATTTGCTGCTCAGGAGCACTTCAGCATCTGGAGCAGCCCAGTACACGAGTTTTCACCAAAGGCTATCGATGATGCACATGGCAAGGACATTATAGCGGATACCACCAGTAGGTCTACACGTACCACAAAATAAGTCACAAAATCCATGGCTGTTAGAGACCGATGCATTTGCAGAGAATATGTGGTTTGTGTTACCTGAATTAAAATCTATGGATTGCAACAAGAGGGGCTCCAATATTATGTTTGAAAAGGGGCCCTGGGATGGCTCATCTGGTTTTGGGCAGCCTCTTACTACGGTAACCCTAACTCATCAGATAGAAATCGTTTATCCTTTGTGGGCTTGCTGCAGAGAAAGGTATGTGTTGGGAGTTGGAATTGAGAAGCAAAATATGCCATTTTTCTGCTAACTTTAAGAATATATAAATAATACCACTCGTGAGATCACACTCGCCTGTGTGAACATTATGTTTTAATAATAAATTAATATATATACAAACTTTTATCAATCCCCTGCTGGATAAAGGCCTCCATATCTCGTGTCAGCCATGGGGGTTGCTTGACCATACTTTGACCATACTTTACCTCACTGGGTTGTGGGGGCCACATAGGGACGGATCATATACTCTTTGGCTCGTTCAGATCATATATATCTCACCAATGCTGTTAGTTGTGGCCAGGAATCCAACTCAGTCTGCCTGGTTCTTATTCCTGTATAATGTCCTAACCACCTCTTCGATGTGAATTCATTTAGTCGTTTTTACAATTTGGCTTTAAAAAATCACTCCGGTGATGTTTAAAAAAATAATATTTTAGTAACTAACGGTTGCAAGTTGGTATCACACATAATGAGACCAGAGCAATGTGTGAGCAATTCCTCATGGAACCACACTTCCAATATGACAAGAAAATATTCGTGTTTTCAAAGCATGTAGTCAATATATGAAATGTATTTTGTACAGACAATATCAGAAAGGTGCCCACAATGCAATTACAGCACCACTGAAACCAATATCATGTAAACCTTTAGACAACAGGCTTTACTGTACAAACAGCCTCATGCATGTAAATTGAAAGCATTATGATTTTAGCAAACATTAACACTTGTTTTTAAGCATTGGTGACAAAATATTAAACGTGAATACGTGTTTTTGTCTCTTAATCAAGACCATTGTGCTGGTGAGAGTTTATTTTCAGCTGTAAGAGACTAAAAAGCCTCTGTTCAACACATCCAAGTTTTCAAGTGGCGTCGTCCGTCTTTCAACCAATAATGATGGTCACATCTCAGAGAGCCTTCATAAGCCTGCCGAAATGGCTTGCAGTGTTAGCCATGATGCAATAAGCACTGTGCATGAGAGAGCACCAGCAGAGGTATAATCTCTAAGGGACCAGAGCCTTATCCTTCAACTAATCCTTTCTGCCTTATATGACTAGTAATGGTTATAGAGAAGGAAGATTGCTGAGGAAGCCATACGTGAGATCAGGACTGTGGAATTCAAACTTCCCCAGGCAAAAATGCCCCCTGCTGATTGAATGGTGTGCACGTTATTTCAATTTGTGATAAACTTCGGTGTTATGAAAGGAATATTATTTGGATTACTGTATGAGGCACACTTCTTATTTGGTAGCTCGTTCCAGACATGTCTAAATGCAGGAAAAATTCATACGTCTGGGTGTTTCTCTCTCCCACATTCTCATACCACATATTAAAACCCTGCACATGAGATCTAACTGGATTTGTAGGCATGTAACTCAAAATCAATGGTTATTGACTTCGACTTTTTGAACTTGTATTACTTTACACACCCATAAATGTATTTTAAAACCAAGTATATTGCATTATACAGCACCGTTATTAAATATTTAAGTAGATATTTTCAAGGCGGGTTTCGTGGCCTTTAATAATAAATTCTTTTAAATTTTACCCAAATTGTATGCCATGATAAAAAATCAGTTTGATGGGAGGGTGGGGGGTTGATGGATCATTACATTGCAGGATTGTGACAGATGGCAACGTCTTGGGGAGGCCTTCATCCAGCAGTGGCTTGACCATGTTTGATGATAATGAAATGTTCTAAAAACATTCATGTCTCATACTGTGTGCATTGTATACAACATTTAATTTCCATCAGTTATGTTCATATTTATTGCCTTCACCAACCTGCACAGACCAGCATGGCGATATATATATATGTTGCATGTATATTATTTGCTTATTTTGGTAAAGTCATGTAAAAAAGTGAAAAAATAATAAGTAAAATAATAATAAAAAATTATTTTTCACCGTACGTAACTTTTTTAACTTTTCTTACAATTTCACCCATCTTACCTTTTTAATATGATGTACTGTATATAATCATGGGATGAAATCTATCCTGCACACAACAGGTGTTAGATAGGCCACTGAGATTTAAGAAGAGAAAGAATGCCATGAATCTAAGAAAGCATCAGATGGATAATTGCTGTAACCTTTTGTCAAGGTTCAACTGCTGTCTGAGCACAGCGTTTGGAGGTTCTGTACCATAAGGGATCCCATCTTTTCGATGAGATAATAAATCCCGACATGATCTCGCAGTGGTAATTAAAGGTGCAAAATACAGGTTTTTGGGGTTAGAATATTTACGCGATCTAACAAAAAAACCCTGTATTATGGATGATATTGGTCGCAAAAGCCTACGCGTTAAACCGTAATTAAAGGTCTCAGATTAACCTCGGATTAGCAAAGATTATCAGTAAAAAAATGTTAAATTCCTTCTGCACGAACACAGTAGCAGCCTCCATATGCTATGTAGCATTTACAATTATTACTTAATAAGATGAAATACAAGCAGCCCAGCATGAGCGGATCAGATATAATGTGCAATAAACTCCATGAGATTCTATTTAAATATGAAATAAACTCAACGAAACAATTTTTATTTTACCAGGTAAGGTCCACTGAGCTATTTAGCTCTTCTTCAGAAGCAACCTAGCCACAAATTATAGCCCAACAAAGTGGCTCATCATGTGTAAATGTATAACAGCCCAATGTTTTAAACGCATGTTTCTAAATGTGGAGGGAGATACGGGTGGACTCGGAGAAAAATCCACGTGACCACGGGGAAAGAGACGTGCAAACTACAGAAATACAATCTTGACTTAAAGCTTTCCTGACTGCAGGAATTCATAATACAAATATATACAGTTAAACAAGTAGGATTTTGCGCCCAATATCATCCATAATAGAGGTTTTTTGGGTTAGATCGCGTAAATATATAAATGTGTCGTTAAAACCCACCACCACCCGACACAGCCAACTAGTAAGGGTTGTCACGAAAACAAAACGTGCCAATTCGTCACTAGTACAGCACACCGGTGTGTTGGAGAGCCAAGCCACAACATTTACAATCTGAGTACGATGTTTCACCAGTAATTACAACTAGCTTCATCAGGCGACAGCCAGATTTGTGTTTTATTTCTTATATAGAGGCGTTGAAGCGTGGTCACCACATCTACGCCTCTATATATGGAACGAAACAGTGGTCACCACATCTTAAGCAAAACTCCAACAAAAATATATCCGATTGTCTGATACCTGCATACCATGTGTGGTTTTAATGTCAGGCAAAAAGTGAAAATATGGGAACCTAAAAAGGGATACAGGATAATTGGTAATTCAACTAAAGGTGGCTTATCTTAAATTTCACAACTGTCACACAGAAAAATATGATACCGACAAATACATGTATTTTGACTTCTCCATTTTAGTTGAAATATATTTTAAAGTGGCACTTTGTTTACAAGCAAGGAAATACATATTGATGTTATTACTATGCTATATATCAGATCGTTTAACTCAAGAAATATAGTGAACATTTTATATTATTTACGTTGTAGCCACGAATTTTACAATTTTTCACAACTCACTAGTTGGTTGGCCACAGAGTAGTTTACTGGTGAGCTCATCAAGCAATCACATTTGGCAGCTGCTTATGTACCATGAGCTGGCAGTTGGAAAAATACAGACTGCGTCAAAGTGTCTTTGTGCAGACATTATGATGCCACCGGCGGTGGCTTTGAGTATATAAATTACCTGACACTGATGCTTACAGAGCTGACCCTACAATCTAAATAAACCTGCAAAGTGGTCTCTTGTGGCTTTCAAATTCCTGTGTTTTAAGTATAGCAGGTGTAGTTAAGTAGACATTGACTGCATATCAATGCACTCGCATTACTATATTTTCCCAATATTGGCATGAGGAAACTAAGAATGTATGGCAGATCCTATTAAAGTGTGGGATCCTGTGGAACGTATGGCCTCACCTGGATATTCACGCATCAGGACAATCCTACAGAGGTTCTGCATGAGGCCCTCATGTTTCTTGAAATTGATTAATTGGCCGAAAAGTAAGTTTGATCACTGACATGAGCAGGTCACGATTTTTTTTTTTATAGCTGTGAGCTATTTTAAAAATTCAGTTTTCTTAGAATCTTGCAAATAATTGATATAATACATTTAAGTGGTGGGCATCACGGCTCTTTCCTCACATAGACAGAGGGTGAGAGCTGGAGTAGAATGCATGGTAGACAAAAGCAGATAATTACTTATTCTGTTTCGCATTTAACACGTATTTAAAGTTTAACGTTGACTGTGTCATGTCCCCCCCATCCTCACCCGGGTATTTGTATGCACCGCCCCCCTTCTCCACATTTAAATAATGTCACGCTCCAACGCTGGTTTGATGTGGTACCGAATAACCCAAGAGGCCGACTTTTTTTTCTTTCTGTCACACACTTGGTGGAGGTATCTCATGAGCCTGACAAAGACCACGAGCATGAAAACTGTGTTGCTGCCAGCAACACCTCGCGTGTGACGTAGTGCTGTCATTAGGGCCTTGTAACACGGATCATAAATTGCAACGGTTCTCTGCATAGCATTTCCCAAGACAGGCCTTATAACGATTTGCCAGGTTGTTCTCTCCATAACATGTTTTCCCTTTTCTCCTCTCTAGCATTCTCCAGATCATAGGTATAGTTTCTGGATCGAGAACCTGTCATTTTGTGAAACGAAGGCAATGTGGTTGTTACAGTCAACATAGCGCTACAAACGAAAACATAGATCAATACGTACCTGGCAAAACGTTTCCATTGTAATCTAAAATGGTGTTCCTGATAATCTTTCGTTTTGACAAAATGTCAAACATTTCGCAATCTTATCATTGGGCCATACCTCTGTGATATGCCGGTAAACCGGCATCATCAGTGTGTCTTGCAGTGATAAGAAATACTATAGCCATATTGTGTGTAAACAATAACGTCTGTCCTATAGCAATCAAAGGGACCAATATAGGATATGTTACTTAATAAATAACACACATTTTTGCGATAAACATCGTTATATCCGACAAGACACAACCACATACCACTCAGTAAGCCACTTCTTTTTTTATTAGCAGTCTTTAAATGTGTGTTTGGTGTGAGTATTCCAAAATGGCCTTGAGGCACAGCCAAACAGCTACTTCAAGCTGCATTATAAATCAGGTTTTCATGCCCTTATATTTAGAATGATGATACTATGGTGAGGTGAAGTAAATGTTCTCGTGTGCGACACCCGGAGCTGTCCTTGTTTAAGTATGTACAAAATAAAGCTTTCTATCTGACCAAGAGATCTCAGAATCAATATCTGTATTTGGACTGGAGGAATCCGATGAGATATGAAGCTCCTTTTCACATATGTCCAGTAAATCTAACCCTTAGTTGCAAGGAACAATTAATACATTTTGTTCATTATCATGAAACAGATGTTGGATAGAGTCACGTTTATTACACTATATCAGTCATTTAGTGTGAAAAAAAAAACAGTTGTCATTATAAAGGAAGTCCTGCTCTTTCATCATTGGAATGAAGGCAAATTTTGACTTAAAATTTTCGTGACTGCAGAAATTCATATTCTTTGGTTCTTTAGGTAAAGTCACGTAGATAAAAAAAAATTAGAAAAAGAAAGTGAATTAAAAAAATAAAAACACTAATGTAGACTGTTGCCTGGTTCTTAATCGGAGTAAGTGTACTTGCAGTCTAAACATTCCTGCGGAGCTGGTAGGAACGTTGGGTTGCTCGGTCAATGGCCAGGGTCAACGGCGGCGTGGTGTATTCCGCAAATATGGCCGACTGTGAGGGCGGGCACAAGCCGGCGTGAGTAGGTTAAACGTTGAGTTGTATAAGGGCACCACGGGGTGACCAGCTCCTCCCCACCCAGCCCCACCATCCCCACCCAGCCCCACCCTCCCCACCCAGCCCCACCCTCCCCACCCAGCCCCACCCTCCCCACCCAGCCCCTCCCTCCCCACCCAGCTCCTCCCTGCACGACGGACGGACAAAATAATCCCCTGTGGGCTGGTGTAACCAGGAGGTTACTACCAGTATAAACGGTTGCCTTCGGTGACCATCCTTCTCTTTCCTCTTGAAGACGATCGCTTGTGTTGTGATCGATACGTTTTGGTTTTAATTTTTATTTATATTTTTTACTTCCAGTACGCTCACTCAGTTTAATAACCATTGCTACAGTCTATATTATAGACTGCCAATATGATCACCAAGCTTAAAAACCAGGCTACAGTCTACATGATATACTGCCAGTACACTCACCAAGGTTAAGAACCAGGCTACAGTTTACATTATAGACTGCCAGTTCACTCACCCAGCTTAAAAACCATTGCTACAGTCTACATTATAGACTGCCAGTACACTCACTCAGATTAAGAACCAGGCTACAGTCTACGTTAATGTTTTAATTATTTTTTTTATTTGTACATTTTATTTTTTTTATTCACTTTATTATAATTTTTTCTATCTACGTGAATTTACTGAAAGAACCAAACAATATGATGGCAAATATACACATCCAACGGCAAGTTGAATAGACACCTTCAGCGACGCAGCTCTGCCATGTATTTTTTCAGACCTTACCTCATGCTGCTCGGCAATGATTGCCGACGTTTCACTCCATGTGCTGGGAGCTTCAGGAATTTTTGTTTAGTGGAGCAAAATGATGAACGGTATGCCGAACAACCCACGGTACATCCAGAAAACACGTAGGAGCGCTATAGAGCACAGCTTATGCAGTACATTCAGTGATATTTTTGGATGTTTTATTACGTGTTTATTTATTTTGTTTTAATAAAAGCTGTATAACTTGAATTGAAAAAAAACTGTACAAATCCCTTATGAAACGCAGGGTGGATGGTCTGATTCCAGATGGTAGAAGACTAAGAGTAGACACCCCTGTCAATGTTGCAACATCTTTTAGGATTTTACAAAAAAAAGGAGATAGAGTGACGTGTGGGACCATTACTGGCATTGGTAAATGTATGTTTATTGTCAATGACTGTCCTGTAATATCTTTTCCACTGAATTATACAGTATGTGTATCCAAATCGTTCAACTCTTTGTTAATGCACTGTTGGATGAAAGCCTCCTCGTGCCATATGCGTCATGGTTGTTGTTTGACTATACTTCACCACACTGGTCAGTGGGAGTTAGTGAAAAAGGTGCCTGGCGCAGGTTCAGATATTTCTCATGACCGGTGTTAGCTTTGGCTTGAAATTTAAATCGGGTGCCCTGGGTCATAGTGCAATGCGCTACTCACTCTTGCACTGATCCACACCAAAATTATGTACCACGGGATATATTTTTACTGTATATCAACATTATCAACTATACAGTGTATGCATATGATATTACTAATAGTCCAAAAATAAGAAATATAATATGTAAAGGCAATCACAAAAAAATAAACAATTGTATATTTATTACATGATGGTAAGGTCAGATTGCTGCAAGGTGGTGCATTGAATAAGCCGCGCCATTTAAGCTGCCGTATTTCATGGCGCCGTTATCCGGCCTTTTGTTAACAACTTTCATTCCCAGCTGGGTCTTGTCTAACAAACCGCAGCCAACGCGTTGCCGCAGTGAAAATGTATGAATACACAGCCTGCAACCCTCATGGGTTCCACACTGGAAAATGATGAATAACAACCACACAATATGAGACCAGTCTATTCTAAAAAAAACACATTAATCTCTTGATTGAATTTTCGATTTAATTTTAAAACAACAAATACCACCCAGTAGGTGTTCATAACATATGAACTATTATTAATTTGTAAAACATTTTTTTACTATTATTATTACTACGGAAAAATGTGACCACACAATTTAGTAAACAAGGTAGAACAAATAAATGAAACATTTGTACACAAACTAAAGTAAACACTCGTGCAGTGTGGCTACTCGTTGTACGTTCACATTGCACAATACGTGGGAATAGTGTTACACGGAGCTTGGCAGCATTTCAGGTAATCATCATTTGTTTGATTCGTGTGTTTTGTTTGCATTCAACTGGTTACTAAACCATCCCATACTTAACACAGAAGGAAGCGCAGGCATTAAAAGGCAGCTCCTTTTTAATTTTAATAACAATTAATACCTTGCATATATGAACTGTTGGCCTTGAGGCTGTGACATATATATTAATACACACCTTCATTTGACATGTATAGTAGACTCGCTCCAAAAATATTCAGTATAAAAATGTGATTTAAATTTACTGTCTATTTTATAATTCCACAACAATGAGATCGGTATCGTGGAACAGCCAACAATATACACAGAACATACCAACAATAACAGCAACTGCATCGCGCTGATGTGCAGTTTGATATGAGCTCGAAAAGCCAGAGGGAATGCACAGTAACAACGACCAGGTTTATGCTTCAATGAAGGAGTTTGTCCCTCGGCTCTCTGACTATTTTTATACGTTTCATTAGAGATGACAAAATGCCATATTGTGGGGCTTTACTTTTGACATTGTCAGTGGTCTCTACATCTAACAATCAATTGCAAAACGATGTTTCACGATTTTTTTTGTAAGCACCAACGGATTTAAGTGATCTTTTATGGAAATGTATCACATCGGCAGTACAGTGTTCATCCTTTACCAATTTATACATAATACAAATGATGGACACATTCATGTATTCCCTTATTAGCAAGTAAGAACTCATCCAGTACATTTACATTTTGCAAGAAAGATCTAGAAACACACGTGCTTCCTATCAAATGTTCAACGTTACATTGGTAATTATGTAATAAGTTCAATTATTACACTCTCCCTAACACGTACACATCTTTCATTCCTTGTCTTCAAGTTCTCCTGTCAGAAATACAATATTTTCTTTAAGATTAATAAAGACTGGATATTATTTCCATCCAGTGCAGCTAGAATGTGCGTGTGCGTGCTCGCAACAATGGCAATGTAATCAGATTGGCTCCCATTTGAGGCGCAATAAGCTATTATCATCCCCAATTACCTTCTGGTGCCATTTTCCCACCTTCACCCTTGCATGACACCATCTTATATACCGTGGGTTCAACACAACACGCACTGAAAAGAAAGAATAATACATTATGTATGTATGTATGTTGAGCTTCTTTTGACACTGTATGTAGCCAACTGTGCTAATCGCAGGTGCGGGGAAAAGACAACAATCTAAACACAAGAAGCAGTTCTAAAGAAATACGTTTTCCATCTACATTTGAAGGTACATAGCTCCAATGGCTTCCTAATATCCGAAGGAAGAGCGTTCCAGACGGCCACAGAAGCGCATCTGAAAGCGCACAATGCAGTGACCGTTTTTGTTGGACGGTTAGTCAAAAGCTGCTGTGAAGATGACCGGAGTTTGCGTAATGGTTTATGCTCCTGGACAAAATCAGCAAACTAGTTTGTTTTTGTTACAGATAATAAATACTATTCTGTTTTACTTGATATGGAATGACACATTTTATTATGCAGTTATTTTCTATCAAAAGTAATGGTGTAATGCTTAAATGTATTACAATCTAGCTTTCTCGTGATAATTTGCTGTATTAGACGAGATGCCTTTTTTTCTTTATATTTCTTTCCGTACAATATTTGTGAAAGCATTCTAATACAGTTACTTGCAGGATTTTAGGAACGTTCAAAGGCAAACAAAAAAGATACATTATCACAGAAGCAATTTAACACCGTTCCATTGGAATAAAATATAAATATGAAGTATAATGAACATCGAATGGATCGATATGGCAACATTTTCTACGGATGTTTAAATGTTAACAACAATAGCATCTGCTATGTTGAAAACGACATTTCTGCAGATTATGGAAATTCTCTTATACAGGTAATGAACTCTTAATTTTAATCACTTGCGCAATTGCACATTTGTATTTTTCTATGCAATGTATGAAGGTATTCTTTTTGAATTGACGTGTATGTACTTTATGGATGAATTTTGATGTCAGAACATTTTTAAGTAAAGTACTTTTGTATTTGTAGACTGCAGATGTTCTCCTAAATAATACAAATCACAAATCAATCCGAGATGTAATAATCTTGGGATGAAGTATATTTATTCGGAAGCAATGGAAGATAAAACAAACATAATATCAGAACTAGATACAGGGTGGCGAGTGACCCATTTAATATGCATAGTTTTCATGCAATGTGAAACAATCTACAAATTACAGCGGTCTTGAGATGTATATGTTTGTATCGGATGTAAAAATGGCACCACAGCTTGCCATGCAGCCAGATGGTGCAGGATGAGGATCACGAGGTTCCGACAGAGGACAGGTCTCAATAGACCGCTCTTAGAACATTGCAGCACTTCATGCTTGGCACCACAAAGCAATTTTTTACAACTCTGATCTGTGAAACGCATTTTTTTGTATGTTGTGCTAACTTTTCCCAATACTTAAAATAGCACTTAACATTCGTGCACAGACACTTGTACCAAAAATACGTTCTGTATGACTTTACACAGCTCTTGCCGTGCAACGTGGATAACAGTATACATTAATGTTGTGCTATTCAACATCTTCTTTCTTTAAATTACGTTAACTAGATTTGGTATCGTAATTTACCTCGCTGTCCATTACCGTAAGCGAACAAACATGTCGTGAACCACTGATGCCAGCACAGTCATGAAAGTGACTGGCTGCAAAAAGCTGTCAAAGTCAGCAATATTTATTGCTACGTATTTATGTTGCAAGGATTGTTGCACTGAATGACACACCATTGGAGTGCTTTGGAATTCCTCATGTCTACAAATGAGCCGGAAAAGTAGCAGACTCATATCCTCTTGACAAATGATGCAAAATTAATGTGTTGTGCCACAAAGCACCCAGGGTCCCCAATATAACGATTAAACTTTCAAAACGTGGACACTGAGGCATCCTCAATAAACCCAGAGAGCCACTCCTCCTTAAATCCAAACATGAATCGGAGAATGTAGTGTTCGTGGGCCTGCATATCACAATAATTTTCTATTCTGTACATAAAAATATATAAATGTAGATCTTGTGCTGCTCTCGGCAAAGAAATCGTCAACCTCCGTTTTACTCCTGCTGTGCTTCAGTCGCTTGCTATGACGTCGTTGATCGTGTTTGTTGTTGTGCTCTCGAATGTATTTCCCCACTCTTTTCCGAATAATATTATAGAGTTCGTGTAACATCTACATCTCCTTTATTGCCTCTCCTCTTATTCAACATAGTGTTTTTGGTTACAACAACAAAAAATATGTTCAAAAGAATACAAAAATGTTTCTAAAACAGGACAGCCACGCTGAGATCAGACACAGAACACCGGCCACAGTTATTCACAGTGACATTCGAAAGATATGTTCCGAATATTGTATTTCAGTAATGGGAATTAATTGCAGGAAATGTAAGAAGAACTCAATGAAGAAGGCTGTAACGTCGAGTTCAGTATAAATATAGTACGAGCAAAAACAAAGGTCACACAATAAATTCACAAAACCATTGAAGATATCTGTCAATTGAGGTACAACTGTAAGGCACATTTATTGAAGGACCGGAATAACAATGGATTTCTTTATAAAACTGAACTTAGTTAGGGAAATGAACATAGTAATATACGTGTTATTCCATATGGATGATAACCATATTAAATGACAAAGAAAAAGGAACAAAAGCTAAGAAATGTATCAAGAAGCATAGAGACAAGTAGAGGTAAACATTAGTGAGCATACACATTGACTGTTAAGAAACATAAATGAGGTTTTGTGTGACACGTCACAAAGGAGAAAACACACCTCAGAGGGTATAAGCCGAAGATATGTTAATAAATTAAATCAGCTTGAGGTCCTCATCCAGCAGTGGATAGATCATGGTTGATGATGATCAGCATACCACTGAATCAACAGTCTGCAAATTAGTAACCATGCCTTGACAATTTGCTGCACACTCCAGTGGGACAATAGCTGGGTAACATTTAAATGTAATTCATCTTCTTGGTTCTTTCGGTAAAGTCACCAAGAAGATGAATCCCTGCAGTCACGAAAGCTTTAAATCGAAATTTAAATGTAATTGTGAAGGGTTCTGTGTGTCTGTATAGATACGGGTATTGATATTGTAGAGGTACAGTGTTCCATTACGTCAAACGTCCGTGACTCACAATATATATAAACCTGTCACAATTCTGCAGCCTTGGTGTTATACAATCACCAAAGTTGGTGAAAATAATGATTTTCTGATCATTGTAGTTGCGAAGGTCAGTCTCTGCTAATGCCTCTGAAACACGGAGACTTTAAGAAGACCACGAAATGCGTTGACCAAAATGTATCTGAAGGGGACCCACGGAGTGTGGACAAACAGCCACAGTGACGCTAGAGACGGGAGCCCAGTCACACACCTTTGTCTTTCTGAATGTTTGTTGAAGTCCTCGACTCTCACTTGCTCTCACAAGTTAGAAACGGTATTAATGAAACCCACAGTAAATCTGTCCAGACACCACAGTTCTAAGGGCACATGTGTAGTGACATAGAATGGGTCACTAGGGTGCGTAGCGCTGGTTACTGGTAGAGAGTGGGATTGTGGGTATAGTAGCCGGTCTACCAGCAGGGCAGGTGAAGTGTGCCACTAGAGCACAAAGTGCCAGTTGCTGGCAGAGAGGGGGGATCTGAAGACGCAGCAGTCGGTCTGCCAACAGCCAACAGGGCACATGATAGGCCGGGGTAAGGGATGTAGGGTAAAGGTTACAGAGGGGACAGGTGGGGCAGAGCCCAAAACCTTCTGGTAGGTTCCAGAAGAGGGCGTGGCCGAGGGCGGAGCCAGGCCACGCTGGGGAGGATAAAAAATTAACCCGTAAAAACAAAGTTTTTCACTATAAATCCTTTATATGCGTGGCATCGGTTTTATTGTATTATTCATTTCTGTTTTTCTTGAGTACGAGTTTCATTTTTATCACATTGGTATTTTAAATTAAATATTACATTTATTTTTTTCCTAAAAAGTGGAACATTTTGGAAAAAAATTTTCACGAAAATAAATTGTCACGCACAACGAGTCTGTGTGAAAATGTCAGCTCGATTGGATCACGGGAAGTGGGTTAAAAAACGACCGAAAGATTTGCACGGTCGTAAGCGCGCAAGCAAGCAAGTGAACTTAATATAAAGGATTTAAAAAGGAGGTACCGACGCTGGTTCGGGGCTGTCGTTTGGAATGGAACCCGTCGTCTACGCAATTCTCTGTCCCCGTCTTCACCTCCTCGTCGTTGTGGGTCAGGCAGTGTGCCGGCTGTCTTGACCCGTGTGTAGTTATCCCCTGTACTGTGGAAGTGTAGAATAAACGTGTGTGCTTCCTACTGTTAGTGTCTCTGAATTGACTACTACACATGGCAAAGGTAAACAAGCAACTTTGGGTTTGCACAAGAGACACGCCACATTATAGTTAAAAATCACAGAGCATTACTGTTCTGGGAAATGGAAACAGTGTTCGTGCTAGCCTATGGTGCTGTTCAAGGCTCTGGAAATTAAAGAAACATCTATCATGGCCAAGGACTCATGATTATAAGGGAATGGCAAAGGGACTCAGGGGTATTCACAATACCCCATAGAAAAAGGAGGGCTGGAAACCCCAAGTTCCAATTCCAAGTTTCTCTCGCAGAACTCCTCTGCAAGGCCACAGGAATGGAGATGGAAGCCAGAAGTGCAGAAGTCCAGTGCCAAAATTGTAATAACGAGGTTGCGTTTCTGCGACTCGGGCCGTAAGATTGCACCAGCAGTCACGAGGTTGTCGTTGAAGAACGCAGATCATTGGAACAAAGCAGAGTTGACGAGGTCGTGAGATCGCAGCGTTCGGTTTCAGGACCAAAGCAGAAGGAGTGGAGGTGAAGCGTTTGCAAGAAAATGGTCTCAAGATCAAGGCACGGTTGACGAGGCATCTTAAAAGCAAATCTCCCAAAAATTACCACAATATAAAATTGTTACAATCATATATAATGTTTTTTTTTCATCAAGGCCATATCGAGTGAAATGGATGTGTTCTAAAGAGTTTCAAAATACTGCAAGATCCTACATCAGAACATTCCATGTGAATGTATAAATTGGTGTTCTGAAAGAATCTTACAGATGAAACCATTTTATAATAATGAGTTACAGCCCTCTGTCATTATGTCTACTATATTAAGGCCTCCACACACCGTGTGAGCCATGGGGCTTCTTTGGGCATGATACGATGCCATTCACGTTTGATGTCGAGTACTTCTGCCACAGACCACATTACTCCACTTGTCTGGATTTTTTTTACACTTGTCTTATTAAAACCCTTAAAAGTAACACAGGAGCTCATAAAAAAAAATTCGTTCCAATAGTGTGTTTTTTTCAGATAGGAAAGCTGTCACCCATCAAACACTAACACCTTAAACTTTTAGTCTGATATTCTAGATATTTTTTGTATAAATTAGTCCTAATAGACTTTCCAGTGTAAAAATCTGGCATGGACAGTTTTCATTGGTACTATTCTGTATTTCGTGAGAGAATGCCATGCACAATGTATTATTTGGATAACTTTTCACAATAGTGTTGCAGAGAGTACATCCGTGCTGTTTTACTTTTTGTATCTTGGTATGTATGTAGCAACAGGCTACAACTGAATTTGTAATTATGTAAGCCTTTCCAAGGCATCAGGGTAGCTGAGTCGAGTCCGCTTGTTCCACCAGAATCCACGGTATTTGGCAGTCATCGGTGATATGCCTGATGGTTTGCACCCCACCGCATTAAGCAGTTCGGTGAGTCCTTGATCTGCCATTAATGAAGGAAATATCCACACCTTCCTTGTGTCGTTGGGACACGGTTGTGAGCGGTCCACTGTCGTCAGGGCAGAGAGAAACCAGGCTGTTCTCTCGCCGAGTCTTCAATTAGGTTTTGTGTATTTCCAAGGGTTACATTGGAACAACACAGGGAACTACTTGTTTTCTCCAAATAGAGAAGTGTGCATTATTTTAGACAAAAAATGTGCTAAAACTCTCAATAATTAACCAACGGCCTTGGCTCTCCGATATAAACACATGCGATGGTCATATTGGACAAAAGCTACAAGTTGTTTCGTGGAAAAAACAGAAATGGGAGTTGTGGCCAGGGTTTTATTTATTTTATTATAAATAGCCACTGAATTATCGTTGTTTTGTTCCCGCACACTTTGGAAGGGGTGCTGTGCCAACCAATCAAATCTGTAAATATTGAGAGAAAAAACCCCATAACAGAAACAAAACATAATCCCTTGAAATGTGCCAAGACCCAGCCTGAAGATGAGCTGTCAGTCCCCCTCTTCACAGGCAGTGGCAACAGTGTGTGTTAATGACCAATGTGGACTGTTTCTGTTTGTTTTGTGCTTGCAGATATCTGGAGCACGCTTCTGAACGAATTCCCACTTGCGCACGGCTTTTACATGTTGTCTTTCCTCTTCGTATTTTAGTAACTGCCGTAATTCAACGAGACTCACACCCAACAAACCTCTCATTGATCTGCACCCACAACAACGGGTAGTGTCGTTGGAGCTGTAGACCTTTATTTAACTGTTGTCAAGAACTCATAACGAGCGAAACGCTAAAAGAAGAAAAATATATACCTGTAATTTGAAGCAATCACTTTGCTAATGTTAGAAAAGTATTCTACCCCATCAAGGGCATTTACCCATTACATCACGAGTGTCTGTGGGAGTGGCTCAGGGGCGCGTAACATGCGTGTAACACACGTGTGTAGCATGCGTATAACACACGTGTGTAACAGGCTTACAAAAAATTCAAATTGAAGCATGCCCCTGGCAGAGCATTCGGCCCAGCTGTTCCTACTATTACTGCCGTGGGAACAGAAGCGGGGGGGGGGGGGTTGGATCCGTTCCAGAAATGGGCCAGCACCCTTTTTCAATGGCCATGAAAACATGGCATGTGTTTAAATAAATAGATTACTACATATATATACATAAACATATCACTAAATAATCTAGAACCGTTGCTGGGGGTATAGAGCCTAAACACAATTGTTAGGTACCCATAATAATTATAATAATTAAGTCTCCCTTCCACCAGCATATTCCCCTCAACCCACCAAAAATATCTCAGAAAATAGCTCCATGCATTCGCAAGTATCAGAGAAAAAGTGTACAATTGAATGTTTTTTGCTACAAAATTGCTTAACAGATAGGCAATAATCAGTTTCAAAGATAATGCATATGTTATCAGAGCATGTTTCTTGTTTGTATGTTCACCACAAGTACGTGCGCTTAATGCAGACAGGATTCCTTGAATGAGGATTATGTTTGGCGTTATAACATCTTGACACCTGTTTTATTGCCAGACAGGGTAAAACCCATTGTTATAGATAGGCAATAATTCGCATTGATTTTCTGAAAGGCCATTCTAATTTGTAATTAGCAATAACAGCGAGGGCAACAGGAGGCGGTCACTCGTGAAAGTGCTTTGGTTTCACGGCGTGGCAGTGCTCACAGGACCAAGCGTTCTCGCGGTGCGGTGGCGTTGAGGGTTTAGGTGAACAAATTGGGAATCGGCAGCAAAAAAGTGCACGACGATCCTCCAGGCTACTTACATCCTGGACACATCTAATGCTGACCACTGTCTCTCAGGCCACGTCGGTCACAGCTGACCAAAACCACGCACATTCATAATGCATTACAAATTTACAAAAAGGCCTTCCCCACAGCTTACAATGAGATATGTACTCTTTGTTTTTTTCGGTAAAGTCACGTAGGTAAAAAATAAAATAAAACAACTAAATTAAATCACGACGTTTCGGCGCAACACAAGCGTCCTTCTTCAGGTGGGGACAACGTAGCGAAAGCACAACCGCTTAAGTGTGACACACTGATTTAATTTAGTTGTTTTCCTTTATTAGATTTTTTACCTACGTGACTTTACCGAAACAACCAAAGAGTATGAATCCTTGCAGTCACGAAAGCTTCAAATCCAGAAATAATATATATTTCAGCAGATTTAGCCAACAGTTGAAGAAAACCAACAGTGATTAATTAATTTATGAGACTTGCTGTATAATCCATTATAGATTACCCACCAATTAATCAGGGACAAAAATAGAGTCTTCAGGAGAACATTCTGAAACTTTTATTGGCAAGGAAAACACAAATAAATTAATGAGCAATTACAGTGGAAATAATGTGATGAAATTGTTTTAATATATTTTCATGTCATGTACTGCATATATGGAGGGCTGAAGTGGGGACATCTGAAGGCAATAAGAATGTTAATTCATTCATTTAATGGTTGCATTTATTATTATTTATTGGGACCCACAATCCCCACAATATGCGGTTGTATTTTGCATTTCCATACTGTAATTATAGTAAATACAAATATAACTGTCTAGAATGTTGTTTGTCTTCAACACCTTAACCAGGATGATGATAATAATGGTACATGTCAGCTTGGGATCTAATTATCAAGGTAATGTATCACAGCCTGACCATGACTGCACTGGGGTCATTTTAGGAAATATACAGAAGACATGTGTGGTCACTATGATCGAGATGACCAGATGTTATGGACACACTTGGGAGCAGGGCTACAAAACACTAATGGGTTTCATTCAATTTACAGCACTGCACGGTCAGCTATCAGCGATAATGGCTACAGATGCTTCATGTGCACTCCACCAGCCAATTTCTCTGGCTGAGAAAGACATACATCAAGCAGTACAAAAAGTGTGCTGTTCTAAGTGATGCTAATGTTGAGATGCATTCGGATGATAATGAATTACTTAAGTTGCCAATGTAAATTCATCTGTGGAAACATATCCACAAGCCAAGAGTCAATAAAACATGGTATGTCCTGTTGATGTTAACAGAAAGTGTTCAAATAAGTGAATGTCATATTCTTGGTTTTTTCGGTAAAGTCACGTAGATAGAAAATAAAAATAAAATTAAAGCAAATGAAGACCGCTTGTGTTGCGATCGAAACGTTGTGGGTTTGCGATCGAAACATCGTGGGTTTTTTTGCTTCTATTTTTATTTTATTTAAAAAAAAAAAAAATTCTTATCTACGTGACTTTACTGAAAGAACCAAAAATATTAATTCCTGCAGTCACGAAAGTTTTAAGTACAAATTTAAGTGAATCTCCTTTTATTCAATATCAAGAGCATCCTTTTTAATTCGAGATAGGATGCAGTTCTATATTGACGTATTTACTCTACAATACATGTCGTGTACTAATTCAGAGACACTAGTAGGAGGCGTTATCCCTCTTATTTATTCCGGCTCTCACAGCCATAGGGGATAACTCCATACCGGGTCAGGACAGCCAACATGCTTCCAGACCCACAGCTTGAAGAGGCGAAGACCACGATGACGGCAGCATGACGAGTTCCATTCCCAATTGCAGCAGCCCCGACTGTGAGTGAGAGCTCGCCTTTCATTCTCTCCAGCGTGGCCAGGCTCGCCTTCCACCATGCACCCTTCTGGATCCGCCAGATGGCTCCGGGCTTGGCCCACAGGTCCAACTGGTAGAACGGGCTGCTACTCCTAATTCCATTGTCTACCAATCTCCCAGCGCCACGTGCTACAGTGACTTATTTAATGTCACTACAAATGTGTAAGGACAGTACAGGGTGATGTAGGGACAGTATGGCTCCCCGTGGCCATGGTTACTAATTAACGTAACGGGAACAAACAGGGTCACGTTAGGGTAATGTGGGACCTAAGTGGTAGCTAATAATGATTGATGCAACAAGCTTTGACATGGTCGCTGAGGGGAAGCACGGGACCTAATAGTCGTAAATTGTAATAAGGTTAGAGACAGACAGGGCCAGGTGCGGTGAAGGAGGGTTTGGGTTTAGGGGTGTGACCAGGTCGTGAGGGGGATAAAAGCGGGCGTGAACCAGGACTCTGAGCTGTTGTTTTGGGAGAACTGCCGTCGCCGTCATCACCTTGAAGCGGGTCGTCTTCATCATCCTGGAGTGGGCACCTTGTAGTCTTGGAAGGCTAGAGTCATGTTGTCTCAGAATAGAGTTTCCTAAGTTACCCAAGTGTATATAGTTACTCGTGGTTACTCGTTAAGTTATTAGTGAGACGGCGGACTTCATTCATAATAAATAAACATATAACTAAACAAGACAGTGCCTCTGAGAGCTACATTACACATGTGTAGTGAGTCACTTCGGAGACACTAATAGTAGGAGGCATACACGTTTATTTTTCACTTTCCACAGAATAGGGGATAACTATATACGGGTCAGGACAGCCGACACACTGCCTGACCCAACACCGACGAGGAGGTGAAGACGGGGACGAAAACTTCATGGACGACGGCTCCATTCCCAAACCGCAGCAGCCCCGACCCAGCATCCGGGTCTCCCTTTTATCCTCTCCAGTGTGGCCTGGCTCCACCGTCAGCCACGCCCCCTTCTAGGACCTACCAGAAGGTTCTGGGCTCTGTCCCACGTGTTCCCTCTGTCACCTTTACCCTACATCCGTGCCTGTCACGTGCCCTACTGGCAGAGTGGCTGCTGTATCCTCAAATGCCCTTCACTGCCAGCAACCGGCGCTATGCGCTCCAGTGTCACACTTCACTGCCCTGCTGGTAGACCGGGTTATTACACCCACGATCCTGCTCTCTACCAGTAACCAGTGCTACGCACCGTAGTGACCCATTCTATGTCACTACACATGTAAAGGTGTATAATGTCTCATAAAGAACCTCATTTTAAGTTGTCTCTGCATGCGATATTTACCAAAATCCTCATCATTTTTCATAAAAATGTGGCCAATACAAAAATGTGTGTATATATATATGTTAAAATCCAGGCCTAAACTTCCAAGATGCTACTTGGACATTTTAGAACATGCAACTTAAGCTATGGTACATCTGTAATGAGCGACTTCCGTGACACACTGGGCACAACACAGGCCAACCTTATTCTTCTCACTCTGAGTACAGCACCTAGATATTAATGTCTCTACTGGCTACACACAGCCAATCACTCGGCGTGGTCTCACCGCCCTCACTCGGCTACGCCGCTAGCTGGCAGCGCGACGAGGATGGCGATGGAAACCCCGCAGGAGATCTTCCACGTGGCCGGACAATGGAGAGAGATGACAGCGAGCAGCGACACAGCCAAGAATCCACACGCAAACCCTGAGTCCCGTGTCTGTTCCCCCTTATATCCCCTCCAGGCGTGGTTAGGCCCCGCGTGGCTAGGCCCTGCCTCTGGCCACGCCCTCTCGTGGAACCTTCGAGCAGGGTCCCAGAGCATCTCAGCCAACCCCACCTGTTACCTTTGCACCAGATACCTCTCCCTCTCCGATTGGATGTTCCCTTAACCGTGCCCGTACCCGTGCTTCCCTTTTCCAGCCAGCAGGTGTCATCATGTCATTACACATCTATAATGAATCAATAATGTCATAACATACAAATAGAAAACGGTCTGTCAAGAAGAGGTTGCCATAACTAAAACGTTACAGCTTCAAGTTTTAATGAACATCGATAGGCATCTGGTGCCCTGTATATGGCTTTTTTTAAAAGCATGACATTAAACATGGAGCGTGGAGCGTTTTACCAAATGGCTTGGTCATGTGTTGGTGGTACGATGTCACTGCTAATTAGCAAAATGTATTGCACCTTAGAAATGTTGAGAACATGTGGCTGGTTATTGGAACGGCACAGCCCAATTAACAAGAAATGTTGTGGCAGAACCCCAAGGCAGCAGTCTGCATTAAAAAAGAGAATCTGCAGTCTTCTGCGCAATTTGTTGAAGGACTGGGTGCTGTGCAATCATGACATTCTGTAAATTGCACTATCCCTCCCATAATGTATATAATTCGAATTATAAATTGTAATCATAATAATAATTCACCACCTAGCACCTGCACACACGACACGTTTCATTCCATGGCTGCCACTCCATTATGATTATTGACCATCATTATTCATCCCTTCTAGCGATGTGTCCTGCAAGGTTGACAACGGCTTGGGGAGACCTTCATCCAGTAATGATATTACCGCGGCTGATGATGATGATGATGATAATAAACTTTAACGATAATTTACAACCCTTTTGTCAATCTCCTCCTGCATTGAAGGCCTCCCCATTCTGTTTTGAATGAAAGCCTCACCATGCTGTGGTGACCATGGGGCTTGGTTGACCATACTTCAAGATTGTTGATCAGTGCAGGTTAGTGAAAGGGGAGCACAGGGCCAATTCAGATTTCACTCGCTATGAATGTTTGCCATGGCTGGGAATCGAACTCGGATAAACCAAGTTCAAACGGCAATGCACTAACCAGCGTACCACTACTCCACCGTATTGGATTGTAAATGCAAATTAAATAGCACATTCCACATCAGAGCAGGCATTAAATTTAGCCTTAATAATCCACTCTATTGTCAGATAATGGGATACTGTAATAGCTGACCTTGGAGGTCGAACATTGCCTTCACAACAGTGTTGAATTTCCAAAAGGAAGTAAAGGTGAGATGACATCAATGGCAGATGCTGATGATGAACTCTTGATTTAGATTGTATTTAAAAATAAATAAAAGTAATACATTTAGAATTGGGTTTTATCACCAGGTTCTCACTTATAATCACATGAATGACTCGTGGCTCAAACACTGGATGATAAATGTGCATTTATTTGAGAGCATGGTTCACATTTGCCACTCGTTTTTCATTAAACCAAATTTACTTGGTTCTAGTTACAAAAAATATTTTTAGATATTGAAAAATAATTATCCATTAGAGGGAGTTCAGGATGAGTCCTGAATAAATGTGATCTGTATATGAAAGCTGAGTTTACGTGGAAATAGCTCAATTCCAATCACATTTGTCGAAAACAAGCCAACTACAGTGTGAGTGTGCAAATTCGAAAACACGGAAGCAGTAAATTGGTGTGCAAACACATGCAAAACAAAAACGTGTTTTTGACTCAACGTGCATGGGATATATAAATAGGGTACATAAATGAAAAGCAGCGGCTGTGTAAATTGACATTTCACACCAATTAAAATAACTCACTTCTCTATATCCCTATTCAAAAAAGCACCCTACATTTTTTTTCCTCTCAGCTGTTTTCATGCGTTCAGCAGTAAATGCTATGGATCGGAAACAATGATGTCCCAATTAGTAACCGGAGACTGAGAAATAAACTGCCTGCTACCCGACTGATATTTGGCCAGATCCACAAATGCCAAATGGAGCTGAGGTTACTGAGCTAAACGTGCTTCATTGTCAAGGCAGGGGCGTGTCAACAATACGCCGGGGGGGATGAATGAAGCTTAATTATCAGCTGAATTGTAAATGTAAGTGTGCATATTCAAGTGGCACGATGTTATTGGGAACAGCAAAGCATGGCTCATTTCTTATCCCATCGATTTTGGCAAATCCGTGCAGTGGCGTCGTCGTCTCGGGCCTCCCCTCTGTGTCCCCATCCGGTTACTTGTAAAATTTCCACCATGTTTTCCTTTGCGAAAACAAGGCCGCGAATTTGACCTATGACACCATTTACCACGTGCGCTCTTCTGCGTTGTCCCCGTGACATTAAAACTGTTCCTGAGCGTGAAGCTCCCTCGCCTCAGTGATCCATGTGGACCCCGTGAGATCGGGCACCACGGCCCAGCTTTAGACACTTGACCCATCAGGCTGTTTGTAAAAATCCATGCCAAGTCAACTTGGCTCGGTTTGTGAATCAGGCCAGCCTACTTTCATTTGTCGTGGGCATGTGGCATCAGAATGTAAGCTTGAGGCCTGCATTTGCAAGTAACTTCAATTTCTTTTAATGCTTATTATGATTCAACATTTTTGTTGAATAGCCTAAAGATGTTTCGGCAGACTTTAAATGCACCAATTAAAAGTATGTTGTAAGCATAGAATGCCGCAAGATTATTTACACACTTTCCTAGTTTTCTGTGTCCCTTAATAAATCAGTAATATATTGTTTACAACAAATTGCACTTGTAACTCTACTGCAGTAATTACCAGCACTATGCCTTTATATCCTAGGGCAATCGCTGTTTTACTTATTTATTTGCATTAAAATCAATGGAATTTACCCAAGAATGACCACTCGTGAGAACCTGGTGGTAAATTGTACAGATGTACCTTTAACGCGTTATTCAAACATGCATGTCTGCTTAAAACTATGCTGTTTTTTCCGACTGAATGAGGTCAGTGCCACTCCCAGGAGAGAAGTACCCAGTGCAAATCAATTCAAATGTTTGTGCTGATACTTGTTAAATAAATTGGTAAGGGAAATGGGAGAAGGATAACACAGTTGCATTAATTAAAGGCACGTTGAAACCCATCAAATTTGCCGCTGCGTTAGATTGAAGTGATGAATTTCGTTAGGCTGCGTCGTGTTAAGCACAGGTGAGGTCGTCTAATTTTGTCTGCCAGATAGAATCCCTCGGTCTCAAATTATGTTTTTGGCAAGATATTACTTGAAATAATGTTCACTTAATCATTACGGTGTATCTAACCTTTAATGAATTACCCTTTAATTAATTCCTCTTATCTAAAGCATTGAAAGTCGATTGTTGTAGCAGAGCTCATTGACACATTGCCAGCAGACATTCAAACTAATAAGTTTGACCTCATCTAAAAATACGTATAATTGTGAGGTTTATTTTCACGTGACCGTGTTTGATAGCTTGATGGAGAACTCATGTTTGAAATAAAAAGCCATAAGCAAAATATAACCACCCCAGAATAGTAAACAAACATATACATTTTCACTATATCGCGAAATGAAATGTAATGTTTTTGTTTAAGTATAAATCTCCCATTGTGTGTTAACACTATTTATAGGCCAGTAGCAGCAGAATTTATAGTTTACACAAAAAGGAACACTTCTGAAACGAAACAATTCATTTAAAAAAGGAAATTTCATGATGTTGTTTGATTCTCTTGGGAGTCTTTTCCCACGACTATGAGAGGAATAAAACAGTAAATCATTAAAAAACTAACTAAACTCATGAACTATTGACTGATTTATGAACGCGTGATGGGTTCACAGGTCGAACACAATCGCTACTCAATTTAATTTCTGAGCCGATCAGGATCCAATCCACGTTTTCTCGTATTCAATTTGGTTATCAGGACCAGATTTTAATTATTAACTGCTTATGTATTACACAATACCGAATTACCTAAATTGATTTCATATACACACTACAATTGCAAAAATCAATCAATTAGTATAACAAATGGTCGCCCAGAATTGTGACAATTTGTCGAATCGTCTAGGGTGTGAGTTATTACATTCCCATTGAATAACACAAAAAAATGCAATGCTGGTCATTGAATATATTTTTTTCAACGAGCACTGTACACATATTAGAGCTCTAATGATGAATAACTTACAGAACACTTCCGTTGTGGGTGGACCAAGTTGTGATATATCTTACCGGCCGGTAACAGTACCGCATTTAACAAACATGCATTCACAAATATAACCACATATGACTAGATGTTGCAGCACAGACCCATGCACGTTTCAAGAGAAATTAAAGCTGTATCCATTGGAGCAGATAACATGTACACACGTTGCGCCAATAAATCCAGGATGTTGCTTGCATGCACACACTCATTAGTGCTGTACGAGAAGTTGTATGTGTAAAATGTATGCCGCACATGCTACGTTCTTGTGGCCGACTCCGCCCTCGGCCGCACCCCCTTCGCGATCCTTCGGGAAGGTCTAGGTCCCTTACCACGTGACCCCCGCGCCCCCATCTGGGGTCTCCTGCCCCCCCCCCTTCGTCCGGTCACGTGCCCTGTCGGGTTCACCCAGGGTGTCACGGCCTGACGCGACCTCAGTGACACCTGGGCGCACCCCACCGACAGTACCCGTCATCACCTGGTACTGTCTCAACACAGTAGTGACATCATTAAATGTCACTACATATTTAGCGTCTACTTTACAGCAAATGGTGTCGTTTGGCAAAAAATGCCAGTTGAGTACAACCTCTTAATTCGGGGATTTTTCCTTTCGCGAAATTTGATTAATCTCTATTTTATATTTGTATACCACGGTTTTACTTTATCTCGCTTTTCCGTCCAAGATGTGCTATTTGGCAACATCGCTTAAGCAATGGCGGAGCCAGGATTTTCAGGTAGGGGGTGGCAACCCCTCCAGCAATGGAACCGCGTTGTGTGATCGGCATCGTGCTCGCTGAAGGTGAATGCTTTCAGGGAAGTCGTGTGGACTGTATAAGCAACTGCGTACAATTCTAAGTCACTTATAACTGATTTGCCGTTACTTATTGCCAATTATGGACTCAGAATATTGTCCTATCATCTCATAGAGTAACATACTACACAGTGGCAGTGGTGATCGCAAATTGCCGATTTATTACTAATAAACCCCAATGATCCGATCGAAATGAGGAATTTCGATCGGACCATTTGGAGGGGCACGTGCCACCCCACCCCCACTGGCTCCGCCAGTGCGCTTGAGTCTCTTCATTTGTGAACAGTGGTGGTTCGTGACATTGCCACGAGGTGGGGCTGTTGTGAGTGACCTCTGAAAAGATGGTGTTCTAATTAAGAAAAACCACGTGATGTTATTGGCCTTCCCGTGAAAGTGATATAACTGTGTTATACATCAACGGTAGGCATTTATAAAAAAAAAAATACGAAAACAAAGCACTCAAATGCTGTCCCCATGGCCCTCAAGTCCCCACTACACAAGCGTTTCATCCTTTCAAATGGAATATTTAAGCGAATCCACAGCGTTCTTTGCTAATTATTAGTTTGCTACCATCGGCAGTGCTGTTTCCTCCTAGATCGTGTAGGCCGTGACCTGCTATATTTGCACAGCGCAACCTCGCGTTGTGACATCGTCTCGTTATAGCCATGGGCGTCTTTTTCACTGCCCTCAATGGGTCTCGAACGGCGTGGTTACAATGCTGGAAGCTCATCGCAACGAGCGAGAGGGGGAATATCTCTCACTCGGACGCCTTCTTTACAGCCGCACCGAGACCTCCCCGTGGCACAAATCAGAGGGTTGCGTTGCAGCGTTTTCTCATGTGAACAACTTAAAATGTTATCTTAAATAGGCAATTTACGTTGAAAGAATCGTTATATTTTGATTTTTTTCTACGCAACAAAATAATTTCTTTAAAAGTAGTTTTTTTTTTTAATTAAAACAATTATTTCTCATCTCCTTGTGCTTGGTGAGGCATCGCCCCAACTCCCCTAGTGGACGAACCGCGTCTGTTTGCAAATTCGACTCGCAAAGATTTGTTTCAAGAATCGAACCCAGTTTCAGTTTCATTTATTTGGTATCGCCCTGTGAGCCGTTCGGCCCTTGAACCCGTTACTGGTCAAACAGCCTTGATGGCAGCGAGCATCCAAAACCCTGCGCTATCCATTATTGGCGATTGTCTGCAAACACTCCGCACCAAAGTCTCCTCGTTAGTAATTTTATTTCACAATCAATTGACGTGCCTTGTCTGAATGTCTCCTTTGTACAACATCGGTGGTAAATATAGCTTGTTACTGAATTCTGTAGGACTCATTAGCCGACAAATCCATTTTGTGGTCAATGAACCTAGAATCATAACATCAGTATTTTGGATTGATTTATGTTGGCATGTCAGTTAGTGTCTGTATAAAACAAATAGTAATTTTGCCAAAATAAAAATAGTTTAAAAGGTAATTGTTTCCATTTATGAGCCCATATTTTCTCTCTTTTTCTACTAGATATTAGTATTTGTCCTTGGAAAATTAAAATGTGTATGTATATGGTATTGTTAATAATAATTAAGATAAAAATAATCGTGGTCAGCGGTATTGTAGTGGTTAGTGCACTGCGCTACGAAACTGGCGACGCGAGTTCGATTCTCACTCACGGAAACACCGGCGTTGATTATATTATCTGAACTGGTTCTGCACCTCCCCGAGTTCGGCCGAGCCTCATGTGACTACTTCGTGTGATGTATAAACATCGGCAATAGGGAGACAAAGGCGGCTAGGCGTGATGCTGGTCCCCTACTCCCTCGAGTGTCATACAGTCGTCCTTCATAGGTGCTCGCTAACAGCACTTACCCCAAAAGTTTATGAAGGCTATACGGGGAAACGTTTTTCTTTGTATATGCTCTTAATCATAAAAACAAACTCTAGAAACATTTCCCAGGAAAGCGAAGCCGATGTCTCAGGTCTGTTTTTCATGAGGTGCCTGCATTCAGATGTGTGGCCGTTGCCATCCAGTGTTTGGAATGTTGGAGGAAACTGGAGTGCCTGAAGAAAACCCACCACGCATAAGCAGGAGGGGGGGTTAATCACTCAAGTTCCGCACAAATAGATACAAGGATCTATGACCGTACTAATACTTTGCAGACTTTTCTCGAAATGTTTATACGCGTAGAGAGTGCCGAAAATCGTATATGTTAGAATTATACTTATATACTGTTGACTATGTCACCACAACGCATTTGAAAGAGCACAACTTGAGAACGCTGACAGCACTAGCTTTTAAGCCCACAGGAGATTAATAAAATGTAATAACAGGAGCATTTGGTGGTTTGCACCCAACGTAGCCGATGGGTTCGTTCTGGGGGGCTGTTTGCTCTCCGCAGAGTTGGTCACACGCCGTCGGCCACTGCAATGTGTGCAGCCAGCGGAAAATAGAATCAGCCAGCCCATCCTGTCAGCTGAGCGACCCCACCTCCCATCTCGGCGGCACACAGCAGGGTGACACATGGCTTGGCAGCGGCGGCGGCTGCTGCTACTGCTGTTACTGAATGTGGACAACACAATCCATTTCATTTTTCACCCCTTTTTGTCTTTTTTTTGCAGCAAGCAATAATGAAATAGAATCAAGTTATAAGCCACGCAAATTCATCAGTTGAATAACGGATGATGAGATCTCTTTGTTTCCAGCCTATAGCTGCTTGTAGATAATGAACACATGATGTAATTTGTATTTTTTTTTTATATGCGTATGTTACAGCTTCAGTGATATTTCAAGATGTGCACAGGAGATTGTGGAGAGGGACACAGGCCACCCCATCACAATAATTTCTATTTCACAAAATACCGTGATTGTCTCGATATATTTTAGCAGGAACAATTTGCTTTCAGTGCTTTTTCGATCAGTTCGGACGTCCACAATAGCGTTATATTTTATAACACACAATTGTAAAGAATGTACAAATGTGTACTTGTATGCTTACATGGTCGAACGATTTAGAAAAATGCAATCAATAGTGTACGACTTAACAATACATACTAACCGAAATTGAGTAATTATTTTGTTGATTTATTTTCCAAATGAAAATATGCTTTAAGAAAAAAATGTATATGGAAACACCAATAAATCTACCAGGTTATTGTTTATATGTTAGTGAAATTGGAATATAATGGAAACTAATAAAAAAAACATCTGTATTAAAAATGATTACGAATAAATTTGAATGCAAAAAAGAAACGTGATTTTATTTTCATTTGTGTGCTCATAAAGCATTTCAAATTGATTTTCATTTGTGTACATTGCTCCATGTGCGAATGTCAACGGTTGTCAAAACAGACATACGGAGTACCCACTGCGAGTGATTACAAGGTCTGAAACACGTAAACTAGTCAGGCCTGAATCGCTTATCATGGAGCGAGTTTTGTACAGCAGAGCAGTAAAACAAATACAAAATACAATACTACAGCATACATGTAATAGCTAGTTTCGTGGCCAAGACGTTAAAGGGATTTGTGTGGAAGCCTGGTGGCTCAGATGAGTAAATTGCGAAACGCTGATTCCGTCCCTCAGAAAAGAATAATCGACACAAACGAGTGGCAACTACAACTGAATAATGTACGCGAGTACATTGAGACCGACAGCATCGGCCCCTGATTAACGATGAAGGCGCTGAAAAGTATCCACAGCACTGGTAGTGACCTATTCCAAAAATATATGTTAATTAATTGTAGTCACTCAGATATGAAGGTGATTAAAAAGGCAATGCAAGAATGGAAGATATTCAGTTGTCCCACGACAGTTGAATGTGGACAGCATCGAGAATAAGCTCACTCGTCGCATATTGAACGTCTCTAACGTCTTAGTTATGACGTTTGTTTGGGATGTTTTTGTAACTGAGGCTTGGAGGTTTCAAAAGGTATGGAGGTATGCTGAAGCTCGGCAGGATTGACAAAAAATGACACTGAAATATATCGAACAACACACACACCAATTCATTATTGATTTATATAAAATATATATAACGATTGCCTCCCAAAATATTAAATAATGGAGCATTGAAATCAGCACTTGTGTGGGCACTGGGTGAATTGTTTCATTGAAGGAAGAAAAGGGATGCCGACTACTTTGGGAGGCTTTCATCCAGCGGTGGATTTGTCACGGCTGGTGGTGGTGATATACATATTGCACACCTACTAAAACACACTACTTTAAAAAATGCATTCCGTAAAATGCTTGCAGGAATATAAAACCCACCTGAAATGTCCCTCAACAGAGATAACTGTGAGCTGATGCACATATGCATTTGCAATTTGGTATATTAGCTTAAGCGCTGCTGCTTGCACACATGTTTCCGTGCACACATTGGCCGTCGTTTATGCAAATGGTCGCACAAGGGCTTTGCATGAAAATTCATCTCTGTGTACATGTATGAAGGGGTCGCTGAGCATGTGTGCATTGTTCCATATGTGGGGATGCATGCTTGTAAGCTCCTGCTTGCCCGTAAATCTCCCCAGCATACATTATTAATGAGTTTATGGGAGCGGTGATCTACAACCCCCCAAAAAAAGATCCCTATACATATTTATCATTAACCATGTTCCATCCACTGCAGGATTAAAGCCTCCATTAGTCGTCGTCGCATGCTACTCCTTCTGCTCGTGAATGTGCTCATCATGCATTTTGTTGTGAATTCGTTTTTTACGGGAATGATGATCACCAAAAGACACGAAGAGCCCACTACATTTGTCAGTGCTTCTCTGCCCAGAATGGCCTCACAGCCAGCGTTTGGCTCTACACCAGTGGTGCGCCGACACATTTTTTAAACGTTAAAATGAGTGTTTTTTTAAATTCAGAGAGAATAAAGAAATACTATTCGGAAGGACACGCAAATGTGGTGGCCATCAGCAACGCTGTGTGCAAAAACATGCACAAGGAATGGTCACGTGCAACGCAAGCTGGGGTTCCTGATATGTTTTGTGGCTCGGGATACATTTTTTGTGACATTATGAAATGCGTATCCAGTTAAACTCCTCCTTATCTGCGATGAGGTAGGGGGCGCCACGGGTGGATCCCGCTTCCTGCACCTATCGTCAAAAATAATTATTCCTCTGAAGTGTCAAATAAACGCAGATAAATGTGGTCAATGATATAAGGAAGATAGGTTAACATGAGGCTCGCCGTAATTAGAAATGCATGCACATATGTGTCGTAAATTTAAATTAATTCTCACTAACGATACTTTCACCTTTGGTCTATGGCGCATAACAGGGGATCTTTGACCTTGTGTCTTTGTTTCTGTGTATGTGTGACAGAGGCTGCTGGGCATGGTGTTGGACCCCCACCCCCTCGTGTGCCAAGCCAGGTTTAATAAGTGCACGCTAACAGCACTTACCACACCAGTCTGTGTCGGCTATAAGAAGGATCTTTGTGTTGGTGTAGGTGGGCGTGTTCATATGCCCACTGGCCACCCACCCCCTTCGTTCGCCGTGCCGGTCTTCTTTGGTGCTCGCTAACAGCACTTGCCCCAACACTCTGTTAAATGATAGATGGGGGATCTTTGTCTTTGCCTTTACACGTGCACTTCACAATCGAATGTACCGAGAGAATCAAAATTATGACTGCAGCGTTCACATTTGAAAGGACGGACCAATATCCAATAATATTAACGTTGTTCAATTCGTGGATTTTAATACATTCTTTCAGATTAAGTATGCTCAGTGTGCATAAAAAAACGAAGAAATATACTGCATGAGAGATGAATAGAAACAGAGCTAATTAATTACATCTTGTCTGTGCTTTTACCCTGCCTTTGGTAAATTCAACACGCAGCTACTGGTCAGAATGTCCTAGGTGTGCACGAGTTAAATGGTTTCAAATTCGAAGGCACATGGTGTACCGTCACTAAAGTCTTTTGTTGGACTGTATAACTTCATAAAGACATTTTCATAATTATTTTGTATTCACTACTTGAAGAAACAAAAACCTCCATCAATCATTAATTCAGCAGTACAGCCCCCATTAGCTCGAGTCATTTCATTCAGTGCCTTTTAGTTTAAGATTTCGTATTGTGTTGCACCTGGCGAAAACGGCGTAACTTCACATATTTGTCCGATTACCCATATTTTGTTTCTTCATGTGGATTTTTTTCATTTGTATTGGCTGAACAAAATGTTAGTATCGCAGAGAACATGCTTTTACTAGTAGGAACCTCCTGGTAACACCAGCCCACAGGGGATTATTTTGTCCGTCCGTCCGTCGTGCAGGGAGGGGCTGGGTGGGGAGGGAGGGGCTGGGTGGGGAGGGGAGGGTGAGGAGGGGCTAGGTGGGGAGGGTGGGGCTGGGTGGGGAGGGGCTGGTCACCCCGTGGTGCCCTTATAAAACTCAACGTTTAACCTACTCACGCCGGCTTGTGCCCGCCCTCACAGTCGGGCATATTTGCGGAATACACCACGCCGCCGTTGACCCTGGCCATTGACCGAGCAACCCAACGTTCCTACCAGCTCCCTCCGCAGGAATGTGTTTAAAAGGAGTATGCCTATCTAAGTGCAAAACTAAGGGACTGGGAGGAAGCTTACCACCAAACATGGCACCTCTTCGCTACCTCTCCTCCAGTGGGCATTGATTCTTAAGAGCATTAATTAGGGCAATTAGGCACTCCCCCTCTGCCCCCGTCTCTTATTTTCCTTTTGTTGCGGGGTATCAGAGCTTGGAAAGACACCAGGGTTGTAGAGTTTATTGATACATGCGGTTCAGACAGGTTTCCATTGCACTGCAATTCGTAGTGTGTTTGTGTCAACCTCCTTTCATATCCTCTGCGTGTACCCAATTCGTCTTGTTAATAAAATACTTTTGAGAAAAAAGGAGCATGCCCAATTTAATGTTTCTGAAGTCAATGGAAAAAATATATACAAACGGTATCGAGGACATATTATTTGGGTCTTTCGGTAAAGTCACGTAGATAAGCTCAAAGAGAATAACAAAAAAACCTACGACGTTTCGAAAAGAACAAAAAAACTAAAAACTACGATAAATATTAATTCCTGCAGTCACGAAAGCTTTAAGTCGTATCGAGTACTAGTTGTGTATTCTTCACATGTGTGGGCTGGAGAGTAGGAGTGACGATTCCGTAGTCAACACGAGTTAAATTCCTCCTGGCCACAGCTAAACATCAGTGGAAAATTATATCCGAACCGGTGTTCTGGTTGTCTCTTCAAAATCCAAAAAACTATAAAACTATTTCATTTTACCAAGTAAGGCCCACTGAGCTATATAGCTATTTTGCAGAAGAGACCTGGCCACAAATGATAACTCAACGAAGTGGCTCATCATGTGGACATTTTTTGCAGCCAAATAGTCTAAAAGCATGTTCGAAATGTGGAGAAAAAAACATGAGGGCCTGGAGAAAAATCCACGTGGCCATGGAGAGAACATGCAAACTCAGGCATCCGGATCGGAATCGAACCCACAAGGTCCTTTATACCAATCTTGATTTGAAGTTTTCGTGACTGCAGGAATCCATACTCTTTGGTTCTTTCGGTAAAGTCTCGTAGGTAGAAAAAACAAGTAATAAATCACGAGGTTTCGATCGCAACACAAGCAATCGTCATCAGACAGAAAGACAGCAGCAGAACTGCTGAACAAGAAAGGGCTGTTGCAACCAGAGGTTATATACAGGATTGAGGTGGGTGTCACCCAAGGGCAAGTAGGCGGGGTCCGAGATGGAAAGGAGTCCCGGTCGCCGTGCGCACGCACAACAGCTGCGCTAATGGACCAGGCGAGGTATTTAACACCTTGCCATTGTGGTGCCCCAACTATGACCAGCATATTCTTAGGTTTTTTCGGTAAAATCACGTAGGTAAAAATTTAAAATTAATAAAAGTAAAATAAAAAATAAAATAAAAAATCACGACGTTTCGGAGGCAACACCAGCATAGTGAAGTATCGTTAAACAACCTTTATGATTGACACGGCGTGAGAAGGCCTCCACAGAACTACTGTTAAACCACTTCACAGCATCAATGAATGAGGTGTATAGTTTATGGGAACAATGATACATTTACAAACAAATACCTTCGACCTGATCATTTGGCACATTCAGGATATTGACCTCTCGCTGCTGAACTACTTTAATATTTAGAATTAACTTGCCAGGTGACTGGAGCCTCATTTCAAAAGCAAACAACAGATGACCCATCAACTGCCATAAGTAAGTCAAATGTACAATAAGGGAGCAAAACGTTGCGTCATCCTGTTTGTGTTATACACCGCATTTGTGAAAACATAAAATGGCGCCTCTTCAACAGTAAATCCGAAATTAAGTGCACGTATAATTGACAGGGAGTGCTACACTTAAAGTCAATAGCACAAAGGTTCTACACCATCAGAATAAAATATCAACTCGCAGGTAGTTTCTGAATACAATTCCAAATGAGCCGTAATGTGTCTATATTGGCACTTCTGTGAGCAGAATTTCAAACTAGCTGTAACAGCGATAGATAGGTGCCTTAGCTCAAGCTCAGCCAACCAATTTCACAGCATCCTGCTGAGGCTGCACAACGCACAGCTCATTTGCAGAATCTCTTTCAGATAATGTGGCTTTCTCGACGGTGTTAACTTGGAAACGAAAGGGCAAATGTCTTTGCACTCCACAGTGGTAAATGGTTTTCCAACTTGTAACTCTTAAATAGTAGTGGGTGGATGAGAGCAGTTTGGAGTGAAAATTGAACATGATTATGAAAAGCAACATATAAATAGCAATGTGTCTAAATAAAGAACGTTTGGGATGAGTGTATATTACCTGCTATTACATGGATCACCTCCGATTAAGACGGTTGGACACGTACGGTGCGAAAGAGTTCACCAGCATCATGGGCACTGATAAAAAAGAAGCAAAGGCTGCCAAGTTGCTCAAAGGAGCAAAGGCATGCTTTAAATTTACAATGAGAGACAAAAAGCGAGTTAAATGGACCAGAGCACATATAAAACTTAAATGCATCATATTGACCGTGAAGAAAAGTGAGCTGGGGCAGAACACATTCCTGAAAGTGATGATGGCTGGTCGAGACTAATGGTGGAGTGGCAGGTAAAGGAAATGAACTGCCTTAGAGTACATCCACCATAGGGATGGAGTGAGAAGATCAGCTCAAGTGGAGCAGCGATGGCATGTCGCAGCGTGAGACAGTCGGAGGCAGCGACAGCTTGAGGCAATAGACTGATAATGGCTGATGATGAAACATACTGTACAGTTATTATACATTTTCTAGAAAACTTAACAATGCATAGTAATTGTTTTATTTTAAATAGTTTGGCATATCAGGACTTCCTGCATGTTCTAGAATATTTACTGATAAGAGCTGGCAAATCGCCCGAAGATGCTGCATGTAATTTCCAGCGAAACGTCATACTCAAATTTTTTTATGTTGTGGATTCACTCTTCAATACACCGGTGGGCTGAAGTCGTAAACTATTTGTCTTTTTGTTAACGTGAAACATTTTTTTCTGATTGGCCGTGTCGGGTGGTGGAGGGTTGCGACACATTTATAAATAACGCGATCTAACCCTAAAAAACCTTTATTATGAAGAGCTACTGAAGAAAAATATGAGAAAACATGTGTCAAAGATAAGGTTTACTTTATATGTAATAAAAACATTGCGTTAATTCAATACCAAATGTCGTGACAAAAACATTTCCACATTTTTTTTTTACTGCAGCAGAGGTCAGGTACTCAAACTTTTAAACCAATTGCCATCATAAAGCATAAAGCTCGTAGCTAAATTAATGTTTTAAAATTTCAGCTGTTCATCCATTTTTCCCCAGAATTTTGGTCACAAAATAATTTGCAACTGTCGTTTTTGGAAATACTTAAATTGCACATTATCTACTCGGGGCATATATGAGTATGATAGAGTTCTATGGGTTGACATTTCAGTGCCCGTGGACAGTAGGTAGCCAGGGCAAGACTCATGAATATTGCAGAAGAGACTTGCCAATTCTATTCTGCCCCAGAGACAAAGTGGAAGCCTGGCCATGTTTAATACATGTTTCTCTTAAATTGTATAAACTCAATTGTAGTCCCATATTAAACAGATGTCTGCTTTGTACAGATTTTTGTGCGTCATTTAAATGTAGTCATTCTGCCTCGAACACTTTTAAGAGTGCATATGTCTATATTGGCGCATGTAGAAAAGATGGTAATGGAAGTGACACCGCAACACGTTTGCAATTCATGAAAATGGTTCTTATTTATGGAAGGACGCAAGGCAAAGTTAATGGAATCCCTTTAAAAGCATGTGCCTTGCCACGACAGCCCAGCTAATGAGAGTTTTTCGGTTCGTTGGTTGACGCCAAGCATAATGAGGTGTCAGCAGGGAGCTTCTATGTGGTGGAAATATATTGTTCGCTAAAAAAAATATATATGTCGAAAATTATAAAGTCGCAGAATACAAAATTTAATAAATGAACACCGAGAATAAAAACTTGTTTTACTAATTGCAAAATGTATATTTCATGTCGGTAAAATACTAACATATTGACAATTGACGAAGACAAATTTTTATTGAAAAATGCAGTCCAATAGCATCCAAAGTGATAGCATTCAAATTTTACATTTTCTTAAGTGCAATTTTATCTGTGTAGTAATTTGCATGGTTCATTTAATAACCTAGAGTATTATTTCTATAATGAATTAGGGAAATATTATTTTCGTCTCATTTGAATTTCAAACACTTACAAAAAGATGTATGCATTTATTCCTCTTTGATGAAGCACGATGTTTTTCAGTCGCGACTGGTTTGCCCAATAATACAATATTCTGCACACATTTATAACCAAATGTTTATCAGGTCATGTGAAGATTAACGCTCAATCACCATTTCACTCTGGGCCATCATAATGCCTTTTTACATTTATAAAGAATACACTCGTGTTTTTTAAATCTGCATTCATGGTATTCACTCACGAGTACATTTAAGTGAAATTGCAGATTATACGATGGAAAATACCGTGTTTTATTGTGTTAAAAAAACATGATTAAAACGTGTTTTGAATACTGGCTCAAAAAAACGCGTATTCTCCTTTGTGTAAATGGATATTCTTATGACAAGACATGAGACAGCGGAAGCGTTTGAAGATGTATTGATGAATGCATACAGGTAAAATATAGCTAATTATACAGTATTACATTCACAGTGGCAACAGATTTTGTCCACATCGTTGAAATCAATTATTCCAAAGCAATACATTGAATATTTGATTTAATACCTGCAATATTCTAAAAAGCCACAAAATGTGACACAATTGGCTTTAATTTAGGAATCATGGAAAGAATTACATAAACATGCACATTACCACTTGATAGACCGAACCCTGCTACAATGTAGTTTTCCATAAAACAAACATAATTATCATTAACAACTCTTTGTCAATCCACTGCTGCATGAAGGCCTCTATATCGCGTGTCAGCCATGGGAATTGCTTGACAATACTTCAAGGAAGGGGAGCGAGGTGCAATATTGGTTCAGATATTTCTCGCCACTGATGTTAGCTGTGGTTGGGATTCAACCTCTGCTCTATGAGCTTATTGTGCAGAGTGATAGTCACTTGACCTCCACTTCTTTCCACCCCCCAGTTGCAGTTAAATTCTGTAAAGTCTCTGCCTATGACCGCATGCTAGGCAGCTCCATGTGGCCTTGTTTATGTGTAGTGACTTTATACAATACACCCTAAAGTGTTACACACTCTCTGTCTCTCGCTTATACGCAACTCTACACTTGTTGCTAGCCTACACACAACGCTAGCTGTCTGACACTGACGGCGCTGAACCGAGACAGCCAACAACGTCTAGCAGCGCAATTATCAAGTGGAGACGACAACGGCGATGGCGACGATCTTCAACAGCAACGACGACGACAACGAGAGGGATCCCACTGCAAACGACAGCCCTGAGCTCCTGCTCGGGGTCTTCTTTTTATCCTGTTAACGTGGCCCTGCTCCGCCCCGGCCACGCCCCCCTTCTGGAACCTACTAGCGGGCTCTCGACGTGTCCCTTCCGTAACCTTTACCCTAGATCCCTCTCGGGTCTATCACGTGGCCTACTGTTAGTCAGGGCTGCTACAAGCTGCAGATCCCCTTCCCTGCCAGCAGCCAGCGCTATGCTGTATAGTGACTAATTCTATGTCACTACACATGGAATAAAGCAGTGCAACCCAGGAGGGTGGGAGAGGTGAGATGTTGGGTTTACATAATTTACTAAACATATGGCAGTTTGTGTTTGAACAATGTGTTATACTCGACTCACAAACTCTTTTTTGTTATTTTTGTGTGTGCACAATGTTCATGCATGAATGAATGTGAGCATATGTGTGACTTTACTCTTGAAACAGCTAGCCGATAGCAGGCTATTGTGGGTTTGAATGGAGTGCTAGAGTGATGCCCATGGTTGGAAGCACAGTAGGTGCATCTTACAGGTGATAAACTGGTGTTTAGTTGATCGATCAGCTTCATAGTAGGTACTGATGTTAACCACATGGGCTATATAGTTCACTATATAGTTCAGCAAATATTATTTATTGGACCCAGCATGCTTTCCACAACACGCCAAAGCATTACCGTCTGGTCCCAGTGAATATCTCACTCTGAATCAGTCAAACGGCTGATCTTTTCATCGTAAGTGTAACTCTGTTTGGAAGCTGACTGGTCTGTCACTCTACACAAATCTCAAGGTCTTATCAACAATTATGCCTTCTTTTCTTCATATTTACAAAACCTGGACCCCTTTTTTGGAATAGCTGTGCCTGGTTGAAATATTCAGACTGGCCTGCCTATTATCCACCCTCGTTTAATTCAGAATGGGGTATATGAGGAAGTCACAGATCCTCAAAAGATCTGGACATTGTCCCATCAGTGAGTTCCTCCGCAAGGTGAGGGAGCTTTGACTGGGTCATGTAGCCAGCAGACCCAGCCACCAAATTCTTGCATGGTGCTACAGATATGGATATATTATGAAACACAATCCATGAGGTATAGTCTCAACATCTTCAAAAATATTTGATTGAAAAGAATACACCTTTTACAAAATGCTGGTACGGTATCAGTCGACATTGCTTCTTTAGAATATTGTTCACATTTATATACATTATGTCATCATCATTATCATCATACATCATGTATGGTACACTTAAAACGTTAATAATACTGCATAGCTCTTCGTGGTTGTGCTGCCTGGCTCTCCAAAGTGTTTTCGTGTCGTTCGGCGCGATGTCTGACGTTTCACTCCACGTGCTCTGAGATGCTTCAAAATAAGTTCCTGGAAAAGCTTCCAGCACGTGGAACAAAACGTCAGACATTAAGCTGAACAACATGCGATGCAACCTGAATATACATGGGAAAGTGTAAAATATATAAAGCTGAAATTGTATGGTACTGTATATGCAGTTGCTAATTACACAGCATTCATAGTTTTTATTATAGGTAATCATTAAATGTTTCTATTATAGGTAATCATTAAATGTTTTATACTTGTCTAGTTGGTCTATAATGTTTGTGTTTGATAATAAAAACACAGGTCAAGCTTTGTTTCATGTTTGTTACTTCTAAGGCATGTTAAAAGCATCAATTTATAGATGCTTAAATGAAATTACGGACATGCAGTCAGATAAACATGCAACTATACACTCAAGCTACGTACAGATTTTAGTGATAACATCTTGCCGCACAATAAGCACAACATTGTGAAAAAACAGATTCCATTAAGAATATAAACACGGCGCATGGATGTTTTTTTTTTGCAAACACTAAAAACAAAATTATGTGTACCGCGCATGTGCCTTTCAAAAATTTCTAAATAATAATGAGATTAGCTGAGCTATACTTTTAGCGTACCATTGCTCATCATCATAAGGCTATTGCTAATGAACGCACATTTTAAAATGAATGAGGCTCATTAAAGACTGGTGGTAGATATATTTTTGGTCTACAACCCTCCTCCCCCAATGTTTTCCAATTGCACTATCGGCATCAAAGTCTGAGACAAAGCATACATTTGGAAATGTAACAGAGCAGCACACCCCTTGCTTTGCAGAATAACCCGTGGAGACAATGTTCTCAAGACTTATCTCAAAACAAATCTGTCGAGACTTTTTAAAATACTTACACACTTGTGGGTGCAAATTCCTATTCGTTCTACAATGAGATTATTGCATGACAAGCATATATATTACGGATGTGCTCCACATTTTTTTGTTATTAATTTGAAAGGCAAACCCAGTGATCAAATTTCAGAAGATCAGATATTTTTTCTGATTGAAACAAAACAGGAAGGGACATCACTGTTATTTACACACTTTCCCTGCCAATAATAGTGTCACTTGACATTGAGTGACATCATTTTTGTTCGGGTGCACACGTAAATATATAACTTACAATATTAATTATCCCAAAATTCCAAAAAGATTTTAAATTGCCCTAAAAATCCAAAATGCTATAATTTTTTCATCTGTAACTCATCCATAATATATGTCAAAATCTCAGATATAGGATTTACTCAAATAAAATAGCTTGTTTTTTTCTGTAATCAGTGTAGAAAGGGCTGAGACCATCGACTTGCTACACCTGGTTTAATCACAGGTAGCTGTCCAGATTCGAACTAAGGATCTCAGTAGCGCCGGCTGAACACTGACCTCTCATCTACCCAGTCACCTCAATGGATCGTACTATTAATCATAATGTGACTGCAATCAGAAATTCTATTTTGAAAATGCTGTTGCTTTGTTATCACTACAGAGCTTACACACCAGGTACTCAGTCGAAACATAATCACACATTCACCTGCTTTGGTGTGAGAAAATATTTTCCCCCTACTGTCACATTGGTAAATATTTGTTTGGAGCTTAAAATCGATCTACAGGGAAGGGCGCCATATGTTTGAGCATTCGATGGGCAGGCTTACTGCTATGGAAGCGGGCTTGCCAGACACTTTATTTAGCACAAAATCAGCAGCAATCACATGAGTATCTACGTTTAGAGATCTGTCACTTTTAAAATGTCAAGCAATTGGAATAAGAATAAAATTAGCATTAGATACTATAATTTGCATAAATTATAACTGAATTGTCGAATATAGACAATATATTTGATGCAAAAGGCCAACACATCTGGCAGCAACCATGTAGGAAATGTTTTCCACCAGATCAGATCAAATGAGCTGAAAATGAACCAAATGCTTTGTTATTCTTTGGGTCTTTCGGGAAAGTGTATGAAGATTAGAGGTACGTGCATGATAACTCAAGCTATATGGCTGAAAAAAAAATCTTTACACATAAATTTTGAGATATTTTTCACATACTAAGCAAATACCAAATTCTTAAAATGACAACATTTTAAACAGTGTTTTTGGTCGTTTTTCTATATGCCTTTAACTCGATACTACAAGTGACAAAATGCGCTACCTTCACCAACCCAAACTGACCAGCGTGGTGAAGTATGATCAAACAACACCGCCCTCAGTTCCCAGCAGCTTTGGATCCACCACTCATGGTGTCAGATGGGATTGTGAAGGAGCTGGGAGTCACTAAACATCACTGGATACAAAGAGGACACCTTCCCCGAATTGCCCATCGCTACGTACAACACACACACACTGGTGAATCAAACATTATTGAATTGGGAGAATTGGCTGGGGGGGGGGGGGGAAACTGCGATATAGTTGGTCTGGCTCAGGTGAAGGAAAAAGGAGAGAAAGCAATACATTGAAAGTGCAAGTATTTTCTACTATAAAGGGAAATTAGACAGTAATTGTATGGTACTGCATTTCTTTGTCTCCAAAGAAAACTGAGTTTTAGAATTCAAAAATAACGACGATAGTTTCCCAACTTGGGTTAAGATTCCCAAATCATTACAAATTCAAGGTAATTCAAATATATGCCCCAACAATAAGCCATGAAGATGTAAAAAGTGGACCAAATACATGGAGAAATTAACCAACTGAAAAATTTGAGACGGACAGAATATAGTATGGTAATAATGAAACTTCAGTGCAAAGGTAGGCATGAAGAACATAGGCGAGAAGATGCTTGGTAAATTTGGCATTTTAAAGGAGAATGGCTCCTAGAGTTAGCAGCCAGCAGGCACGTGAAGAAAATTTACACCTTTTTCAAAAACGAGATCTGTAATTGGATGTGGAGGAGCCCAGATGGAGAATGTAAAAATGCAATTGACTTAATTATTATGGATATACAGTATCACCAAGATAGCAGCGATGTATGCCTCTGTCGCCAGTAAATTTTAAAGGAAGTGATCACAGGCTGGTGAGATTCAAGTTACTTTGCAACAATGCAAAGAGAGGACAACACTAATTACCAGAGGTGGGACAAAGTCATTGTTATGCAAGTCCAAGTCGAGTCGCAAGTCATCAAATTCATGACTCGAGTCTGACTCGAGTCCAAGTCACATGACTCGAGTCCACATCTCATAGGTGGGACAAAGTCATTGTTATGCAAGTCCAAGTCGAGTCGCAAGTCATCAAATTCATGACTCGAGTCTGACTCGAGTCCAAGTCACATGACTCGAGTCCACACCTCTGCTAATTACAGACAGGTGCCAGTCAAAGGTCAATTCATTGAGCTGGCACTGCTGATATCCTGGTGTTAAAAATCCAGGCAGCGACCTGTGATTATAAGGGGTTCTCTCCTATAGCGAGTTAATGGTTCCAGTCCAGTCAACACTGAGTGCACGAAACAATCATCACATTAAATTTGGTTCTGCACTTTGGCAAAATTCCACCTCTGAGAATTATATATATATCAGTCGCATTGTTATATGTATCATGCCGCTTTTCTTAAAGTTGCTGAGCACAGGCCCACATTCCCAAAATGTCAAAGGACCAGCAACAAACATCACCATCAACGTTATAATAGATATGAATTAACTAATTTCTTCAATTGCCGGCACATGTTGTCGCTGCAGACTCTCTCTTGCTTCGTCGGCCCTGCTGTTCACTGCTGTGTGCAAATGGTGCTGGCCGTCACCTTCATCATCACCCTTGCCTCGACTGCCTCTGGAGTCTCCACCCTGCTGCCGGCTTAGCTGGTGTTGCTCCTCGTGAGTGGAGCTGTTCTTCATCCTCTGCCAGCGTCGCCATCACGTAGCCAAGCCATCGCTCGCCTTCGCTGCCGCTGCTTCCGAGGGCCTGATGCCCATTGCTGCCGTCCATCGCCTGCTCATGCCGGAGCTATCCAGTTCCAGGGCAGGGTGGGGTGGTCCCTGCCGCTGCTTGGAACCGAATGCTGGGACACGCTGGCCTGCTCTCGCCCACACATTGTTGGGCCGTATAGCGGCCTGCACTTTTAGCACTCTGGTCCGTGGCGACACTTTTCATTCGTATGACTGTGGCTGAAAATCTGGCAAAGGCAGTAGGCGAGCTGTAATTTCTAGGTCGTATCTTAAATTTAACTCCTCAAACCTGCCCTGGTGCAACTCCTGTGACCACGTGTTACTCTGTCTACCTCTGCCTAGAAACCTGAAAATGTCAGTTTTTAACCGATTGCCAAAGCCAACCTCGACATTCCTGGATGATTTATCTTGGCACATCACTACTCTGGGCCATGGGCTATTTAAACATACATTTCAATAACCCTGAAAATCCACATACAATGACTCACTGTATGTCCTGCCCTGAAAAATCACGTAATATAAAATAATTTGAGTAAAACATTACATCATAATATGCCGTTAAAAGCACACAAAAAAGAACATTGCCTATAGTTGAAAGTTATTGCCACTGGTTTACCAACTGTAAAAAATCCATACATTGATTTTAAATTGGTCTCTAAATAAACATGTTTATGAACACGCACTAATTCAATAACTAAATATGTGAAATTTTGTAGAAACAACGAGATAGACTGTCGTTTCTGTCGACCACTTGATTAATGAGTTTCAGCGCAACAAGCATGTCCTCAAAGCACTATAATTTCATTTTGAGCTTAATGTAATATTTTAAATACAGCAGGAAAATGTAAGGTGATTTATCTACATTTACATAAAAGGTAATGGGGTCCCGTAAAAACATCTACAGAAACCTACAGTGAGACAACTCTTGCTTGATATGGATTTAAGACTAAATACAATAGAGCATTACATTGTCCGTACATAACATTTAAGTGGTGTTGCTAACCCTCATCCATTATCTTTCTTAATTGCTGAATGAGTCATCTATTGCCAGAGAGCAGAACTGGGGAACTCTTTCCTAACTAAGGGTGGGGGGGTATCTAAAATATTTTTGGTGGGCCACGCATGAACACACACCTCAGTTGCCACTGCAAGAAGCCCTTGCAGACGAACACAAATCGTGAAACCATTACCTCTTCAATTGTTAATGAAAAAGTTCAAAATAAACTATTAACCGCTTGATACTAATGTAATGCGGGCGTAAACGACCTTCCGGAAGTGACGTCATGGGGGGAGGAGTTACGTCACGTGGGGGAGAGGGTAGAGGTCTATAAGGGGGGTAACCGGAAGCAGTGGGGAGTGATCGGAGGACTGGGAAAGTGTGAGGCCACGCAGGGCAAAGGGTGAGAGAGAGAGAGTGGCGAGATCGCCACACACTCGGGCCACGAGGATCGGCACCGTCGGCCAACGGTGACCGACCCCCGGGCAGCAGAAGCAGCGAGGAGGCTGCAGAGAGCAGCGGGTCTGCAAGGGAGGAGTTGGGCAGCAGGGGTCTGCGCGACGAGACAGCAGCGGGTCTGCTAGGAGGGAGTTGGGCTACGTGAGCGACAGCAGCCTGGGGCTGCAGAGCCGAGAGTATATAGGGGAGTGCCGTGAGGGAAAAGAGATCGAACCCAAATAAAGGACACAGGACAGAGAGAAGCGTCCGAGTCTTTTATTACACTAATAAACACTCTATAATGCGTGCATATTTCGTGAGTCAGATGCAACATTTAATAAAGAACACTTGGTGACATGACATAAATGTAAGTGCCTATTGTGCACAGATTTTATATGCATGCTACGATTGTCATCCAGGCTCAATTTCAGCCGCGTCTATTCTGGGAGGCGACCTGTAAAATATTTCCACACCCAGTGCATCACATGGCTGCGGCTACTTGTCACATGTCTACTCCAGTCTAGCAGTGATCGGAAGAAAAAACATCGGTGAGAAACGAATCTCTGATTGTCATAAACATTTTATTATAAAATGTGTCGTAAAATTCCTGAAAACTACGGAGATAATAATCGACTGACATCCGGCCAGATGCGAACACATTCTAAAATGAATATGATCTGCTGCATAAACCATACATCTAATTGCTGGGTTGCAAAGAACCGTATGATGTGACACTGAGGTTTAATGCACTTCAACACCATCGCTGCATGGGACTCAGGTGTACGGACGCTTCATTTTAAATTAGATTTATGCGCGCAACAAAAGTGAACTGAAATTTCCACAGTCCGTTGCCAATCACCTGCATAGTATACTATACATCCAAATAACTTGGGTGTCATTATTCTCATACTCGTGATGAATGGCGGGTCGGAGAATAAAACATTGCCTATTATTTTGTGCTCCTCGTGAGGAAATACGGGATTTTTTTTTGCATACACGGTGTGATAACGTCTCTGCATTAATCTTGTGTTTCATTTTCACACTGCATGATGAATGTTCGTCAAAAGTGGTTTCGGGTATAAAATGAAAAACCCTCAAGTACAAGATGATGAATCAATTATGCTGTAATGGAAAAATTGCAAGTGGCTTTCTTTGCCCGAATGTGAACATTTTCAAAGTATGAGATATGTCACTGATGAGGTGAGATCATATCTCATCGGCCGAAATCCATGCATATTGTCTGCCAGCAAAACCGAAGCATCCATTCTTCCTAAAATCCTTGATTCAAAGTTTGGCTGCAAACTCTGGGACCTACAGCGGCTAACTGAAGACCCCATAACCATATATTTTTCTCGTGTTGGCAGTCACACTTTACACCACATTCATATTCATCACTTCAGGTGTCACCTGTCAACAAGGTGACCAGGCTCCATCACATGTGGTGCATCATGATTTCCTTTGACTGCGTGTGGATGGAAAAGGCTTTAGCATCTCGGGGGTGCAGGGCTAAGGGGAAGGAGTTAGGGCAACACTGGTGCCGCCGCGAGGTCTGTCCTGTGCCCCGGAGATGACAGACGAGCCGAAGTTATTTACCAGGTCGGATCATAAATTGGCAAATGGGAGTGAGTCTGCCGTTACAACTTAGAGACAACCAGAGGTGGGTGAGTGGCGGGGGGGAGATCGTAGGAGAGGCAATCCAAAGGGAGACAAGTGGTGTTGAGTCATAGCTACGTAGAAGTCACTAAGCCATCAATGGACCATTTAGAATGGTCCAAATGGAGGCATGATTCATCTCCCCGACAGGCCTACAGTATAGGCATGTCTGTGTGGGGGCTGTTTCTTTGCTGTGGCATCACATCTGCATCGAGCGCGATGAGTCGTGAGCACCAGGTTGAGCGTGGGCGCCCCTTGGGCGAGCCCCCATTCAGTTTTGTTTTGTTCCACATCTATTTTCAACACTGGGCCACAGGGCTAGGCAAGGCGGAACGTCTTGTTCAAGATGAACTTTACGCTCAAATTGGCGCAGACGGCGGTGTCGGATGAGGTCCTCAAAACGTAGCTATATCTTCGCAGTAATATTCAAATATGGAAAGGCACTTTGTGCCTTGGGGCCGATCTAAGGACTGTGAGCGGAATGCTCGGGGGTCCTGGTGTAGATCATTACCGGCTCGGGGCTTATGCCCCGGAGCCCTCCGCTTTGTGAGAGCTAAGGGAGTGGCGTCTCCATAACGCAGGAGGTCCTCGGACTCAAGTTTATCGTGCGACTTCATATGAATAGCCATTAGGACCCCTTAGTGCAGGGGTGTCCAAACTTTTTGCAAAGAGGGCCACATTTGATAAAGTGAAGATGCCCGGGGGCCAATAGTTCATTTTGACATTTTTTTTTACCACAAAAGTTACGTGGAAATACACACTGTTATAAAACAATTTTCATTGTCACAATTACCTTTATTTTTCAAATGACAATGTAACCAAATAGAAGCCACTCAGGCAGACGTGAACAACTCTAAAACACAATTCTGCCTTTCATTCAGTCAGATAACATTGAACAAACTGTATAGAATATCTTACATTTCCATGAGTTTTATGATGTATTTATTCTGACAGAGCTGGCGAGCCATACATAACACATTATAAGACCGAAGCTGCGGGCCGTATGAAATCTGCCCGCGGGCCGTAATTGGCCCGCGGGCCGTAATTGGCCTGCGGGCCGGACTTTGGACATGCCTGCCTTAGTGGGTTGACACGTACTCCTTTGTCGTCTAAGAACGTTGTTTGTAACATGAAGTTACTCTAATCAAGTGTTTTGCCCAGCTTGGCCCGACTACATATATCATCCAGCTTTTCAGTGTCTCCAGTTTGGCTGTGGTATCAGTAATGGTGGTTCCTGGGTCTCCTCTGCCCATATGATGCTGTCTTGCCCACAATGTATAATTCTGGAGAGAGAGAGATCAAAATAAGCAAACAGGAGGAATGCTTAGAGAGACCAACAAAGAGAGAGACAGAAGATGGGAGGATGAGGATGATACCAGATTTGCATTCCATTCCTATGCTTTGAAATGGAACAGTTGGAGAATCAGCGGGGTCCTTCCCCGTGTGTGGAGAGACCGCTGAAGAAAAGGAGGCTCGTGGGGTGTGGAAGAGATTAACAATTCCATTCGTTTCATGACCCCTGGTCGAGAGCAAAAAAAGGGACACCCGCATTTTTAAAATCACGAATAATGTTAGTAGTATATAAATATCACTAATAATTTTAGTAATCTTAAAAATACTAATGAGGATAATGTTCATCTATAATGCTGCATCGTATCTACCCAGATTTATAGAATATCTAATTTACTACCTCACTTACTCTCCTTGCCCCGCACATCCGATTAGCATGGTTGGCTACGTACGGTGCAAAAGAAGTTCAACATACATACATCGGCCATCATCCCAGATAGCAACGTGTGCTGCCCAGGCCTATTTAACTTTCTGAACAGTTGGAATAACCTTACACCTGCGTGTTTTATTCAATCAGTGTGTCCCTCTTTCTGTCCCTCCATGCGATTTCACACACACACACATATATATAGCTCCATGTTTCTCAGCACACTTTGAATATTTTGTTAAATTGTATTAAATAATTGCCGTGTTCCCTATGCATAACATAGCAGGTTGCATGCATTAATTGACATTTTTATAATAAATACAATAATCAGTCGAGGCAAAGTGTTACCATCTTCAATTGAGCAATAGAGTGGTGTTCATCTTTGCTGGTGGCTCTGAGACAATTCTGGAAATTGCACATCCTCTTATTAGACATTACTAGGTCTCTGCATTGCAGGGTCCATTGCTAACTTCCACAAAATTGTACTCATCTTATTGACCCCCTGATGATGAGATTAATCAACCATGGATTTGAACTTGTAACCTTCCTTTTGCGAAGAGTAGTCAAACCACTTTGGCACTCTCATGCAAACTCATATCAAAACACAGACAGTACACATGCCTTGAAAGCAGCTGTCAATTATTAAAATGGATGTTGTCGGTCACAGATGCACATATGCCGTGAGCAGTAATACGCTGACATAAACGACTGGGGTGGTTCTGAATGCACAATCCCATCGGCAACCGCCCCAGTTGAGTAATGTCCAACACTTTTTGCAAAATTATAAAATTGCGTGTCCCTGAACGTACCTTATTTGTGGACATATTACATTTTCTTGGCTCGTATTTCTCCTGGCGTATTGTTTCAAAGCCATATTCCTTCAATGCAATGTAGATGCACGGGATCATCTTCATGACTGGATGTTTATTTATTGAACAAACGTTCTATGAAACAACTGATCTGCTCATAAGCAATTACACCGTACTCGATGCAGACGGTTCATTAGGTCATGAATTATTCATTTAATATTTTTTTGAATACACTGTTTTCAGACAAGCTATAAAATACATGTAACATGATGAATATCTGCAAATTAAGTATATGTTTCTTATTTTATGCAGTGCTAAGGAAAAAAGTGCTGTTCTTCAGAGATCTCATTTCATAAGGGGTTTTTTTTATTGCATGATGAATGAGTTGGACGCATAAAATAATACAATAAAAAGAATATTCTCTATGATAAAAAGTACATATTACTTGACATTACAAATGGATCAGAAACATGGCCAGTGACACAGAAAATGGAACAAAATCTGAAAATGCCGAAAGAAGCACAGATAAATGCATGCTGGGAATTTCAGAGAGCGACAAAGCACACCAGAGAAGAAACGAAAATCAGGGGCTGTTAAGAATAGTGAGTGGGCTTCGGCATGACACGACGTTTAGAAAAATGATGCTCGATGGACAATACCAGTGATGGAATAGCAGCTAAAGGAGTGAACATGCCTGAGATGGCAACCGCCACTGAGATGGGGCAATTAGATCAGCTTCTGTGCATAAGCCAGGTGCATAAACGAGAAGCGATCACGAGACCATGAGGGATAGTGTTGACATGGGAAAACCCTCAACTAGCAGTGGATAGATCATGATTGTTAATGATGATGAGTAAGACTAAGACCATGAAACAAAATATGCAAGATACATGGGTGTTCAGATGTAATTCAGAAGAGCTTTGAATGCAATACTATAAATAATAACATACATAAAACGTATCGTGTGGAAATGTATAGCAGCCGAATATATATAGCAGCCAAATACTCTAAACGCACGTTGATTCTATATGTGGAAGGAAACTCCCGAGGACCCGGAGAAAATTCCACACGACCAAATATATATACAGTATATATACGGGATTGAACCCACGACCTCCTGCATACAAGGTGAGGTAGTTAACATATCGCTGCTGCGGCGCCCCTAATAATAATACATAATACAAATAATAATATAAATAATAATGAATGCAATAATATTTATTTGAAGCAAAAAAACTCTCAATATGCATTTCATAGACACGCGTCACTATGCGTATCTCCTGAACCTAGACACGACGACGACGAAGAAGAAGACTATGAATTCTAGATTTGAAACTTTCGTGACTGCAAGGATTCATACTCTTAGTTTTTCGGTAAAGTCACGTAGGTAAAAAATGAAATTAAAATTAATAAATAAAAAATCACGACGTTTCGGAGGCAACACAAGTCTCCGTCATCAGGTGGGACCGTCACAGCCAGATTTGCTGTATCAAGTGTAAGAAGACTATGATCCTGTGATCCGAGTTTGATTCCCGGCCACGGCGAACATCAGTGGCAATAATCTCACAACTGGTCCTGGCCATCTGCCCCACTTCATAAAAGCTGCATTGAGCAGCCTCTGGCATCATGTCCAAACACACCTCGAGATCGACATGGTGTGAGGGAGACCTTGGTCTGCTGGTGAACTGAGAATGGCTAGAATTTAAACAACGTTAACGCATCCGCAGTGTTAAAATCCCCCCTTCACATTACTATCAACCACTCTACATGTTTTTTTTTACTCTTTGCAAAAGAACGCTCCCATAGGCATCCTCTATTTTCACATACACTGAGGCTGAAGGAAATTGTAATTTGCGAGGATTACATAATACGTGTCAAAGTGGTGCTGCAGCCTGTAAGTGGAAAAGTTGACGATGATGAGGATGATATTTCATTCTTCAATAGTCGTGGCTTCGTGCAACAATTATACTGTCACACAAGGATAACCAGGCATGGCACTTGCTTAAGTGAAAGGTAATACTGTAAGTAAGTGAAATGCCATCAAGTGTGATGCTTTTAAGAACCGTATGTGTGTGTATTTATTTAGGAAGTACTGTGCTGCTTTTTTTACACTTTATGGAACACAATGCACAGTTCACGCATAAGAGGGAGATGATTAACTTAAAACAGCCAACTCGCCCTGAACGTGCGCAGTTTCATCAGATCTCAGAAGCTAAGCTTGAGTTTTTTGGATAGATGACCACCAGGGCTTCCCAGGTGATGCTGGTGTGATGCTGTGAGTCGTTGCCTTGGTGCGGAGTGGTGGTGGAGCGGTTAACACGCTGCGCTACGAACCTGGCGACCTGAGTTCGGTTTCCACTCACGGCCAACACCAGTGACGGTTATCTGAACCAATCCTGGGCTTGCCCTAGGTCAACTCAGCCTCAAATGAGTACCTGGTGCAGTGTGTAAACACAGTCACTAGGGAGACAAATGCGGCCGGGCGTGGTGTTGGCCACCCACCCCCTCGTAGGCCTTGATAGGTTCTCCGCTAACAGCACTTGCCCCAACAGAATATTAAAGTCTATATGGGGATGTTTGTTTGGTGCAGACTTGAGATGGTGGTGTTTGTGCCATTCCCTCACGCATTTTAGCTACTTGAGTCTTGAGACTGAATGAGATGTTTTTGGGGTAAATTATTGACAAGCTGTATTATTGTCTAAATTTCAGCATACTGGAGTTTACAATTTTGAGCAGGAATATATTTTTATGGCATCATACATTATATGATGCCATAAAAAGTGACCAATATGCAAGCATTGAACATTAACTGCTTAGATTAAAACAATAATTAAATTTGAGGTGCTTCAAAAGTTGCATATTTTTCTTAGACAATATAGCAGGCATGGAATGGAACGCATTCAAGATGTTGTCTACTGGCGAGATGGAGCTATGAAATCATCTCACTTGCTCGATGGATTGTTACATCGCAGGATTGCCAAGACATGTTGGTGGCTTGGAGATGCTTTCGACCAGCAGTGGATTGACCATGGCTGCTGCGAATGATGGCTACCTAAGCTTTACTGTCTTAAAAACTTCGCAGAAGCAGACATATATTCCAGGTCAATTGAAGCTGTAAGAAACTCTCACCGAGTATGCAGTTGAGCTGGCACGGTTGAGCATTTTGGGCAGAGTTGATGCGGGAAACGTGCAGTAAACACAACGGCTGGGAATGGAAAACTGCCCACCGGAATGTGGACACAAACACGTACAGCATTTATCCCAACACACACCCACTCACATGGCGACTACCCAGAGTAAATTCACTGAAAATTGTGAAACGTATCCACGGCAGTGCCCTTTTTTTTCCCAAAGCCCCATTTGATTCGACTTCAATACGACTGTTTATTGCAAGGCTCATTTCATTCTAAATCACATTCTCAGCCGACAAAGCTTGCTTGTGGGTCACTTACCGTACTTTATAGAACGTTGCAGTATTTTTCAGGATGAGTTATTGTTATTGCACAAAAATGCCCTGTAGAGGGTTTAAAATGTTATAACAAATTCACTATAAAGGAAGGAAATGTTTTTGTCAGCTCAATAACAAAAAAAAGTATCGTTATCCCAGAGGCATGTTTTGCCAGCCAGTTTGCGGTCCGCATAGATTGCGGTTTGGCAGAACCCTTCTGGTTTATCGTGGTGCTGCCTCGAATTTAATCGCTCCTGTGCCCAGAAGGGGTGGCTCAATTAAGGCCAATATTGTGGGAATGCACATGCTGTAGTTGCTGCTTCTGTAGAATGTTGTGTAGAACTTGTAAAACTGTAACTTCTGCACAATTACCGATACACCTGTTCCACGTTTATTTGGGCAACAAAAATTAATTAATTAATTAATACAAATCTATATTGTGTAAGTTGATCTCGTGTGTAATTGTCACTTGAAGTACACAAGCATAACAAACTAACAAATTTGTCAATGGCTATGCCTTAAAAATAAAAGTATAAAAGTATAGTAGGCAATTTTTCAGGCAATGATCCTTTTTCACAGCACTTGCAGAGGCGATTACAAAGAAAGGGCAATTATCCAAAAGGTCTTGTATCGGGGTACCCGCAGTGGCAAGATGTGAACTCCCTCACGTGATGTGTAGGAGGTCCTGTATATTTGGAGTTTGCATGTTCTCCCTGTGGTCACGTGGAGTTTTCTGTGGGTCCTCCGGTTTTTCCCTCCACATTTAGGATCAACATGCGTTTCGAGTATTTGGCTGCTATACATTTCCACATGATGACAAGCCACTTCCATTGAGCTATCATTTGTGGCCAGGTCGCTTCTGAAAAAGAGCTATATACCTCAGTGAGCTTTACATGGTTAAAATAGAAAAATTGTTTCGTTTCGTTGTATATCCTTTTTCTTGACGAATGTGCCGATGTTTATTGTATGCTCCACTGCTAATGCAGCAGCATCACCAAACCATTTGCTTAACTGTGAAGAGAACTAAAAATAAATCACATTTGGCATTAACACTGCCTTATAATAATAAAAACAGAAAAAATGATAATTGGCGAACGTTTCAGGAAATGGTCCACCTTCTGAACTGCTTGTATACAATTTTGACTTAAAACTATCGTGACTGCAGGAGTTCATATTCTTTGGTTCTTTCAGTAAAGTCACGTAAATAGAAAAATTCTAAAAATGAAGTGAATAAAAAAATACTGTAGCCTGGTTCTTAATCGGAGTGAGTGTACTCGCAGTCTGTAATGTAGACTGTGGCCTGGTTATTAAGTTTGGTGAGTGTACTGGCAGTCTATAATATAAACTGTAGCAATGGACCATTGCTGCCATTCCGATTAAGAACCAGGCTACAGTATTATTTTTATTATTAATTATTTGTATTCACTTCATTTATATTATTATTTTTCTATCTACGTGACTTTACCGAAAAAAAACAAAGAATATGTTTGTATCAACTCAAAACTATGCATTTATCAACGCATTTAACACTGACATGTTTTCTAATGGTTCCACAGTGTAAAATATGATCTCTATAACTAGAAGCGCTCTGCTCTGAAAAAGGGTCATTCCCTGAAACATTAATGTTTGATATATATGTTTCCAGTGTAGCTGATGAATGTGGATTTCATATTCTTAACGCTCGCGCACCACTGGCAACAGTCCGCTATTTTGTCTAAAAAGCAGATGCACACAATAGGGAATTGTATTTATGGTGGATATAATATATTACTATTGCCTGTACATATTATTTTTTATCGAGGAGAATGTTTCATTGCACAAAGGATACAGAGCTTTTCTACTAATCTTAGGGTGCTGTTTATTCTTCCGGAATACAATGTGTGTGATAAGACCTTCTCTGGAGATATGAAATGCTGAGATGCAGACCTATAGGGCTTTGGACAGGTCAGGCTGATAACAATGTGATGTTGTGATTAAACATAAAAGCTTAGAATCGTATTCGTGACCTGACCTTACCATTAATAACCAAAAATTGCATTGGCAATGGCTCTATCTAGCAATCTTCTGTAATACAATTTTTTTACTAAATATTATTTTGTGCAAGGGAAAATATGTTATTAATTTACTTGGGTACTAAAACGCGGTTTTATTAATACTAGGGGTGTAATGATGAATAAATTAAACAATTCATGTCAATCCCTTAGCTCACAATGTAAGCGTTGAATAACGGTGAGTGAATGGATGGGGGTTCAGATGAACAATGCTGCGGCGAGACTCGTGGAGGACAGGTAAGAAGTGGAGGGAGGTGATATCCCCTAAACAGAAGATGGAAATAGACGACCGTCAACTCAGATTACTCAATCATAAAGCACCGTGTTAGTACACTGCTGCAGCAATAACAATCCAGGTACTATCAATTGATCTCATACTACCAGGGCTGTCGATTCGCATGTGCTGCGCCTGTGGGGCCGTCCATAAATGACGTCACGCGATTTTGGACGATTTTTAACCCCCCCCCCCTCGTCACACATCGTCACAAATGTCTGACCCCCCCACCCTTAGGTGTGTGACGTCATTTATGACAAAGGCAAAGATCCCCCGTATAGCCTTAACAGACTGTAGGGGCAAGTGCTGTTAGCGAGCACCTATGAAGGCCAGAACGGTACACGAGGGGGTGGGTGGCCAGCACCACGCCCGACCGCCTTTGTCTCCCCAGTGGCGATGTTTACACACCGCACCAGGTACTCATTTAAGGCTGAGTCGACCTAGGGGAGGCCCAGGACCGGTTCAGATAATCGTCACTGGTGTTAGCCGTGAGCGGGAATCGAACCCGGGTCGCCAGGTTCATAGCGCAGCGCGCTAACCGCTACACTACCGCTCCCCATTTATGACGGCCCCTGTGACACACGCAATCGGGCCCATTCACATCCTATTCATATTCTTTGGGTCTTCCGGTAAAGCCACGTAGATAGGAAAAAAAATAATATCACGACGTTTCGATGGCAACACAAGCAATCGTCATCAGGTGAAAAAATATAGCGGGAGAGCTGCTGAGGCAGGATGTTATAAAGGTTTGAGATGGGTGTAGCCCAAGGGTCATACGCGAAGTGGGCGGGGCTAGAGATTAAATTTGCATGTAAATGTAAGATCGGAGAGCTTCACATCATCACACTTGAATGCACGGACGACTCGCTCATTATCAATCCCCAGCTTAGGGCTACACAACAAACACACGCATGCATGTTGGACTTCTTGCGCACCGTACGTAACCAACTGTGCTAATCTGAGGTGCGGGCGAAGGTCAAAACAAACTAAACGCAAAAATCAGCTCTAAAGAAAAGAGTTTTCAATCCAGATTTAAAAGGTCATCGCTCCAGTGGCTTCCGAATGTTGGAAGGAAGAGCGTTCCAGTCGGCCGCAGAAGCGCATCTGAAAGCGCGCGATGCAGTGGCCGTCTTTGTTCGATGGTTAGCCAAAAGCCGCTGCGATGATGAACAAATCACAAACACACAATTCACGTTCAAATACACCTGACGGGCACTGAAATCCCCACCACCCCCACCCCGTTAATGTTGACTTGATGTTAACATTTACAAGTGAGATTTAACCTTACTAGCGGCTTACCACAGTCTATTTCCCCCAAGATCTTATAACCTTTTACCCCCCCATAATCCTATATCTGTTATACAACTTTAATGGTGCTGTTTGTTGCATGCTATGCCTTTGGGCCTGTGCTCAGCAACTGCCAGATTGGAAAGAAACCCCACACTTAACAGCCCCGTATAGTCATCGTTACCTTCAGCCATTATTAGTCCACTGCTGGAGGAAGGCATACCCCAATCTCTCACGGTCATGCAATGAAATAGTCCAACGAGCGCCTCACAGTGATAAATTAGTCAAGATCCCGCGTTTCACTCCCCCAACGGGGACTCGCAGTCCTAATGGGTTCATAATGAGAAGATGGAATTAAGAGATAGTTTATTACACAGAACATTGTAATGACGATAACCATGGGCTGCTGTGCATATATTTTTTTTATTGCTTCCCCTTAATCACAAAGCAATTTGGATCTCAGGAAATTAAAAACTGACCATGGATTAACGCTATTATTTGAATTACCAGTGATGAATGAATGTGCCTAAATGTTCATTTAATAACTGGAGAATTATATTTTAAGGATGTCAGCATTATATAGAAAAAAATGGCGTGCTGTTTACAAATTCTAGGACCTAAACAAAATGGACATTTTGCCAGTGTTACGCATACAAATACAGCACATTATAATTGTTGTGGGTTTCCTCACCAAAACACCGGTGATGCCGAACTAGAAGCGAATTAGCATGTTTTGTTTGCGTGACAAGCCTTACTAATTGGCTGTGTTAGGTGGTGGCGAGTTTAACGACGCATTTATATTTCTGCGATCTAACCCAAAATAGCCTCTATTATCAATAATACTGGTCGCGAAAGCCTACGTGTAAAATACATAGACAGACATGATATCAACCTTTCAAATAAATACGTGTCTGAGCACCTGGTAAATTCTCAACAGTTCTGACTGACTTCTGAAGCTGCGTGTTAGGCAATGCATGATGCGTAAAATTAGAAAGTTGGTGGTCTGATATTGACTCGCATCTGTATAAGAACCAGTGGTCGGGAGGAGAAGTCAATATTGTACATTTCTGTCTTTTGCTATATACAAAATACCGATTCTTACGGCTGTGAAAAGTGTGATAATTGGCAATGCTGCTGTAAGAGCATAAACGACTTGAGAGGTGTGGATTAGCTCGCCGCGTGGCTTGAGTTAATCAACCACACAGCTTAGCACAACACCCACAATCCAGCTGCAGCCAACACCACTAACTTAAAAAAAACTATGGCAGAAAATCACTGAAAACCAAATGGGTAATTTTTTTTTACCAGCGAAGCTGTCAGCAGAGTCTGAAAAAAATCAAAGCACGAACTCTGAATCAAAAGCTCCTGCAATGAGGGTAAGTCTGGTTTATATGGGAGAATGTCAATGCTAAATAATGATGTAAGAAAAGTGTCATTAAGCGTCCATGACACTTTTTCGTATATGCTCTATGATAGGGCATATACTGTGTACATTATTAACAAACACTGTTTTATATGACTCGACTGATCCAACTTCAAAAAGGAAATGAGAATGTTTGAAATGTTTTGGGACAATTTAAATAGTGGTGGCTTGAAAAGGGAATTAAATGAAAGCAACGCTGTCGGAAAGACAGCGCCATTCGGACGCTGTCTTTCCGACAGACCTGTTCTTCACCTGAGGACGGCTGCTTGCGTTGTGGCCGAAACGTCGTGAGAATTGTATTTTATTCTGTTTATTATTATTATTTTATTATTTCCCTTCTACGTGACTTTACCGAAAGAACCAAGAAGATGAATCCCTGCAGTCACGAAAGCTTTAAATGGAAATTTAACGTTGAATGAGAAAAGATTACACTGTAGTCCATAATAAAGTAAAAATACAAATTATGTTTTATATATTTAACAATTATGAGTGCACTATTGAGAGGAAGGAAGGAAACCAAATTCACGAGTTAAAGAATGGCAAATGAGAGGGGAAATTGATGGAAAACCAATAGAATTGCTGAAGTAGGTGAAAGAATCTTCTTGGTTCTTTCGGTAAAGTCACGTAGAAGGGAAATAATAAAATAATAAAATAAAACATTATAAAATCATTCTCACGATGTTTCGGCCACAACGCAAGCAGCCGTCCTCAGGTGAAGAACAGGTCTGTCGGGAAGACGCTGTCCGACAGACCTGTTCTTCACCTGAGGACGGCTGCTTGCATTGTGGCCGAAACGTCGTGAGAATTATTTTATTATGTTTTATTTTTGTTATTTTATTATTTCCCTTCTACGTGACTTTACCGAAAGAACCAAAGAGATGAATCCCTGCAGTCAGTAAAGCTTTAAATCGAAATTTAGGTGAAAGAAGCATGAATTATAGAAAACAACATCTACACATACATTTGGAAGATGTGAGAATGGCTAGATTCTCAGACAAGAGCAAATCTCATACCGTTAAGGAATAAAGAATATTTAAATCTATCTTCAAACAACAAAACTACAGCGTTGATCGGCTACGAGAGCAAACATTTCTAGAAGATTATGAGGATGGAAAATGAAAAAAATGAGATCATCATGGAAGAGATATGATTGAGAGAAGGCAGAGAGAACAGATCCAAGATTGTTAACATCAGGACCATCATGAAAACATTACTCCAGTTCAACCAAGGATTGCACGTGCTTTATTTGTATGGAACAGCAATTGATGCTGTTGAACACCTGGCGTTTTGGGAAACTAAAACGAATGGGATTTGTGGCACATACAGGGTGGCCCAAAAGTCAGGACACACATGGTTATTCAGACAGCTCTGTCTTCACCTGAGGACGGCTGCTTGTGTTGTGGCCGAAACGTCGTAAGAATTTTATTATGTTTAATTTTTATTATTAATTTTTTTCCCTTCTATGTGACTTTACCGAAATTACCAAGAGCATTATGTTTTGTCTCAATTCATTCAGGGTTCTTGGTCGAATGTTGTGCATCTCATCTGCAAAGGGAGAAGAACAATAGATATTAATATTTATAATAGATACAATATCATTTTATAGAATAAACAATTAAAATATTTGAATGCCATTGTTAAAATAAATTAAACAACCCGATGTGTCCTGACTTGTGGGCCACCCAGTATAATCAGCCTCATATTTAGTCTGCGAAATGATCAAGAGTCAACAACCCACACGGAGAAATGCACGAGACAAAAGAAGAAATGTACCAGACAAATTGGAGGGTAGTCTGAACAGAGGTGGAATGTGCATCAATAACCTTGGATATGCAGTTGGCGTCACATTACTATCCGGGAGTGCCGATGGAATACGAGGAATATTGCTGAAGGTCAAAGATGATGAGGAAAAGGATAAATGTGATGGTAATTGACTAGGTGAGAGTGGGACAGAGCCATTATCATAACAAGTGAAACCATCAAAGGAAGTCAGCATGTTTGAATGTCTGGGATCTTAGATTAACACCAAATGAAGCTACAGAGACTATCTAAAGAGACTGGCTGTAGCAAAGGGTCACTTTACATAAATGATAAACAGCCTCAAAGCACAAGGCATAAAGCAACTAATTAAAGTGGTATTGGGGTGTCTAGGAGGCCAGACGACTAAGCTGGTACAGGTGTGATCATGGGTTTTGAATCCTGGTAGCCAGCCACGTGTGATCAAAACTGGATTCTTAAGCATAGTGAGTTAAGGATCTCAGTCTAGCTACCAATGACTGTACAAAATAACACCATCGCATTTGTGCTGGCACTTAATTTGACTAAATTATAGTTTTGAGAATCAGAATAGAGTTGGAGGGGAAACACAAAATAATGAAAAAAATTGACGTATCTAAGTGCAATGGTCTTTCCTATTGTATCGTATGAATGTGAGTCCTGACCAATTAAAAAAACAGATGAGGCTCGAATGTTTTAAGATGCAGTGCAACAGGCACACTCTTTGCACCCGCTGGGCATCAAGAAATGAGCACTGAAAGAATTGCAAGTTAAAATAAAGAGACTAAATGGAAATGTAGCTGCTTTGAGCAATTATGAGAAAAGCCAGCAATGAAAATCATGTGAAGATGGTGTTAAAGAGAAGATGGGAAGGAATGTATGAGCGGCAGAAAGTGAGGCACAAATGTGGTGAAGGTGGAGGCGCTCCGCAGGGGATACGCGAAACGAAGTTCAGCAGGTACAAAGCATTCAAAACCGCCGTTCTCCACTAAGCGGCAGTAACATCGCCATGGTGCGTGTGCCAGGCTAGGTGTACCTTAAGGCCACGTGAAAGTGTCAAAGGCTCACTGGCAGGTGGTCAAGAGACAGACCCAGGTGTTATGGGTTGATTGAGATTTCAGCTTTCTGTGCTGCCCGCTGTGCCACCTCGCTGCGTTTTCGCCGTCTGCCGCTCTGCTCCGTTTTTGTTGGAAGTGCAGGAGGCACACATTTTAGGTGAAAAAAAAATCATTCCATTATTTCTAACGCACAATACTCCAAAAAAAATAGTTCCTAATATAACTATCAAATGACGCAAACTCATGGTGCACGACCTTTACATAGCCACAAGAATATTCTCCCGGTGCAAATACAAAAGTGGGGGGGGGGGAAGACAATAGAGTAAAAAAAAAGAATTGCAACAGTGCCCCGTGGTTACACGTGCATGATTTATTGCACACAACCTTTTCTCAGCTCCCAAAGCTCCGAGACCCGCGCCGTTCACGTGCATTGCACGGCAGCAGCTGCTAAATCGGGCAGCATCTCGTCACGTGTCGACGCGCGGCTGCACTCTCCACTTGATGACGGTTGCGGGCGGATTGTGCCGAGAAATACAAAACCGCGTTCGGAGCAAACAGCTTGTTTGCCAGGACGAAGCCATCGCGACGCATCCTGCGTTCACACGAGCGTAGACGAGAACGGATGTTGAATTCAATGCCTGTGGATCAATGTGTACGAATAGGATAGGAGGCGTGTTTAATTTTACGTGATGCTTTGCCATCCGTATTTATGGTTTGGGTTTCATGGTGACTTGTTAGTATTTTTGTTCGTATTTTCTGGATTGTGCAATACAATACATCATTATGTACCACTGAGATTTAACTTTAAAAATACAATATATTTATCAATTGATTACAGTATGATTGTTATATATTTTTCCATGCAAGTTATCTTGTTATTTTCCTCTCACCAAATCACTTAGAATGCATCCAATCTCCATCACAAGATATCAAAAGCAAAGCAGGATTCATCCTGGATAGGTATTTGAATGGGTGACCATCACACGCTCGGTTGTTTTAGGTTGCGGGGATATGCTGTGGGCAGCAGAGGGCAACACAGCAAGCATCTATTGTTTTACTATATTTCTATGATCCTATGTGACTGCTGCCCTGCCTTCGATGTATCTCGTGCGTGAATACAAAGGTCTGGAAGCGCTCTGACAGTCATGCTATGCGCATAAACACCGAGTGTGGTATTCACAATGAAATAACATAATCTGAAAGCGTAAGTCACTCAAAAAGCATTCAAAAAAGGTTTTGAAATAATTCAGGCAGAAGAGAGTCACGGATGTTTTTTTTTTTTTAAACGACAAATTCATCTGTAAATATAGGTTTGATTAGAGCAAGATAAGTCGTTAAAAACATCGTGAGCAGAGATGACAAGCGACAAATGGTTGATGATAATAGTGCAGGTCCAGATACTCTGTACCAATTGAAATGTATGATTGTTGTTTTGTTCATCTGGACAGCCTTTACGGAATTAAATTGTTAACGAATAGCTAAACGTTTTGCTGGTCTTAAATTTCCACAGTGCAGTGCTAAATTACAATTCAGCATATAGGAGCAAGGCCATTACTTTCAAGCACATCTGGCAGCTTGTTATTGCTTTGCATCAAATGTTAACGAGCATTATATACGAAGGTACTGTACAGTATATCCCCAATTTAAACTGTGCGGTTTGTTTATTCAATACAAATGCCTACACATTTCTCGCACCGTGTTGCATTTGCTTGTTCTGCAATTAAAATTAGTATCACGGGTCACTCACTGGGCCCAATCAAAGGCAACGATGGAATTGTACAGCTGAAGAACGCGGTGACCCTGCAAATGTTGCGTTTTTCCCACCTTTAAAAGCTGAAGGTATAGACGTGCTGGGGCTGACGTGGGTCAGAGCCCACCTTATTAAATTGGGTTCGGATTTTGAAGAGCTGCCCTTCCACCCTCCCTCGGCTTGGCAGACCAAACCGCGTCGTGCTGCTGTCAAGCCTCCGACTCCCCTCCTGCAGGTGCGTTATTTTTAGCAGTAATTGCATGTTGCTGTGAAAGACGGCCGTCAAACCGGCTCCGACTGCTGCACGACCGCTGATCCTGCAAATTTGAGCTGATGAGGGAAAAGTCAAACATGACAGGTGCTTAGAATTTCACTGCTTGCTGACAAATGAATGAACACGTCTTGTTTTCTGAAACGTATTTGTGTAACCGATTATTAGCATTTCTGTAACTTGTTTGGATTGGAAAATTATTGACTATTCAAAGATTCTGTGTTGATTTGAAATTTGTGATATTTAAACATCACAGTTAATCGTGTTTTGTCCTATTTGTTCGTTGGAGTCACGAATATTGGGATCTGCAAAGAATGGTAATGAACATCGAACAGGGGAAGTATAATACATTCAACATGTATTTAATAATGAAAAATCTGTTCTTATAATTCAAATATATTTATTATATAGACTGCTCATGCAACACGATTACCTTAGTCAAATTTGAATACAGCCACAACGGGGTCATTATTGTGCACGAGCTGTCGTTGCAGATGCTGGGCAGTGCACAACATGAGGACTTCGATTGATTTCTGTTAAAGCTCTCAAATCCCAACAGGTGTTTGTACCTTGTTATTTTGTATTTCTGAGGGGAGTAGAAAAAAAAGAATCAAAGGAGGCCATCACTAGGTGTGAGATTGTAAAATCGATAGTCGGTCATGTGCAAAATTCCTGGGTCGATATGTGGTGGCTGCTGACTTCTTTAAACCCGCAGTCCCTGAGGCCGGCTCCAGCACTTCCAGAATGGACCTTTGCGTTTGATAGAAAGTCAGCATATTTGGGGGGCTTTTTATATGCAGTACATCTGTACTTAAAAAAAATGCAATAAAACACATCACATATATTCCGTCACCCTTTAAAGCTTTTTTCTTTCAGCATCCCCCACTTCAGAGATTACCAACACATCAGCGGAGTATAAAATTACACATACGACTCACATTTGAGTTTTCACCAGCTTTGTTTACAAAAGGGATGCTGCTGAACAAATACATATTTTCTGGCAGTAATAAAGCCTGATGTTGGAAAAAATATATATAATGTATTGTACAGTAAGGCTGCAAATACAAGCATCATGATAGTTTTGTGGCGAGCTGTTGAGATGTTAACTACCTCACCTGGTATACAGGAGGTCGTGGGTTCGATCCCGGTCCTGACACCTGTATATTTGGAGTTTGCATGTTCTCCCTGTGGTCGCGTAGATTTTTCTACGGGTCCTCAGGTTTCTCCCTCCACATTTAGAAACATGTGTTGGAGAATATTTGGCTGTTGTAAATTTCCACATGATAAACCACTTTATTGGGCTATCATTTGTGGCCAGGTCACTTCTGAAAAAGAGCTATATAGCTCAGTGGGCCTTACCTGGGAACATAAAAGAAAATAGTTTATAGTGTATTTACTTATAAAAAATATATTCTAGTAAATCATTACTTGTGTAGTGGGTTCACTTGAGAGACACACTTATTCAGGAGGCAACACGTTTATTATACGACCACAACGGGGTAACTACATAACCAGTAACCACAACGGGATAACTATATAAATGGGTCAGGTCAGTCGGCACACTGCCTAAATCTACGATGCCGAGCACGAAGATCGGAGACCGAAGAGAAGACGTAGCACGGCGGGTTCCATTCCAGCAAACAGCCCCGATGGGATCCCGGGACATCCCTTTTATGCCCCCCAGCGTGGCCTGGCGCCGCCCTCGGCCATGTTCTCTTCTGGAACTTCCCAGAAGATTCTGGGCCATACACCACATGTCCCTTCTGTCACCTTTGGCCAACAACCTTACCCTGTCCTGTCACGCGCCCTTGCCAGCCAACCAGGCTGCTAGTCCTCAGATGCCCCCTCTCTGCCAGCCACCAGAACCATGCCCCCTAGGGACCCTTTTCCATGACATAGCATACCTTGCTGGCAGAGAGGGCAATTACACTCCCAGTTTCCCTCTATCTGTAACTGGCGAGAGGCGCCGCAGTGACCCATGAAACGTCACAACATCAAAATTTCGGCCCTGGTCTGTAAGGAGGCGTTCCGAGCCCCCTTATCCAACACGCAGCCGACTGGTCTGGCAGCGGTCAAGCCACCGGCCAACACGAAAGACACTCCACCCCCACCAATAAATATATATTTTCCCGCGGAGTGGCGGGAAATGACCCGAGGATGTCGAGCGCGACGAGTTTGTTCGCCGGGACACACCAATAAATTTCAACTGTGGACGACCCATTCTCAGTGGCAGTTTTCGGCGAGCACATTCCACACACCCCAAAAGCACATTATAAACATCTTCTGCCATCCCAGGCCACAAGGAATCGAGACTGAGAGTTGACAATGTTTTCTGCACCCCAAGGTTGCATCAATCGTTCGTGTGCAGCCTGTATAACTCTACCCCAGAGAGCATTTGGCACGACGATGTTATCGCATTGGATCTTCCCGTCTGTCCTCATCAGCAGCCCCCTTATGAGGACCAACGGGGGCATCCTCTGTCGCTCCTTTTCACCCTCCGCCTTCCCGATGCGGCGCCTCAATTTCAGGCAAGGAGGCGTCCTCCGCTTGGAGTCGCCCCCATTCAGTGTGCACGAGGCCAATAGTGCTGTCGCACGCGTAGGCTGTATCGGGGGGGGGGGGTAGGACGTCCACCGATGCCGCAAAAGTGTGAGATAATGCTGTCTCCGTGGGTTTACAGCCCCCGGCAGCCATCAGACATGCACACTGGCTATTTGGCATCTGCATTACAGTGGCTAACACCTTTCCTCTCGGTGACTTCCCGGTCGAGCTGCTTCCGCAGCCGTAAGGGCACAAGCATCTGCGCACCGGGGGAATTTGTTACGGTCTCTCTCACTAGGGCTCGAACTGTAGCGTTAGCTGTACATAGTCGGGTCGGCGAAGACATAAACGCCAATCGACGGCCCGATGGTAGCTCAATGCACCCTTGATCCAACAAGATCTTAAGGGGCATTCTCGCAAGAAAATCGGTCCCCAACAGACAGGGTACAGCCAATGACTTAGAAGCTAGCACCGGACCTGTCATCTGGATCTCTCCGATACAGACTGTCGACGATATCTGGCCAACGATTCCCAAGGACCCGCCATTAACGGCAAAACACGGGATTCCCACGGGGCTCAGATCGCACGAATTCTTCTGGGATGGATGGTGGCGGGAGTCAGGTTTTTGGTAGGCATCCGTATGAGTTGCTTTCCTGTAGACAGTGTCCCATCGAGCCATCTGGTTTCTTTTCGATTAGAACATCCAAAAATGGTGGCTTGTCATCCTTTTCCACCTCCATGGTGAATTTCATGGCTGGGTGTATGGAATTAATGTGGTTGAGGAATTGGTTCAGAGCTGGTCGGCCATGTGGCCAGATGACGAACTTGTCATCTACGTTCCTCTTCCATAAGGACGGGCGTAATTTGAACCTATCTACGTGACTTTACCGAAAGACCAAAATAATAAGTGTATGCATTACTTTAATGCTGTACAAAGTTGTGAATATCCATCGTCAATTATCATATTAGCTATATATTATCGTGCGTTAATTGAGGCTTATTATGCGAAGTTGGCAAAAACTGCAAATTGACTAATTTTATACAATAATTGCACAAATCCATTTGCAGAAAAGTGTTCAACTGAACGGTTCAACGATTTCGGACTTACACTTTGGACACTTAAAAAATATCGGGAATTGTTAGTATAATCGTAAAGTGGCTTTTTACTTGGACACAGCGTGTCAACCAATTCGGACTGCAATTCAAATGGAAGTAATTTATCCACATTTTTGATAACACGGTGTCAGACGTACTCACATGAACTGACTTTTCCATCCATGCTCAGATAGTGCCTTAATTTTCAATACGTCAGTTCACTGTCTTATTCCATAAATATGCCACACGTTCTAAAACTCTCGAAAATTACCTTAAAGAATTGCTCCCCACATTTATTATTAGGCTGACATGTTGTGGATTGCGGAGTTGCCTCGTTTGTGGAATTGCCTGCTTTGGAGTGGAAATGGGACAAAGTCTGTCTTTTCCTCCAATTGGCAGGATGAAAAATATTCCCAACAATTTTATACATAAAAAAAATTATGGTGATCCTAAATTTGTGGCGTTATTTTCGGCCTATTAACATGATTCATGCGATGCACACGATGTTATTGCAATATATGAACGAATTGCGACCCACTTATGGCGTTGCTAACAGAAAATAAATCGGTCTTAAATTACTCTACTTATGTGAAATATATAAAATGACTTGTAAATGTAACGGAATTCCCTGGAATATAATGGCATAGGAGGAAGTATATTCATCGATTGCAAATATAGGCACATCGGTATGTTGATTTTAATGATCAAATTCCGCTTTCCACATTCCAAGCTGCTTGTCCACCTCTTTATTTCATCACTCTGGTCTGCTCTCAATTGCTGTTCTCAGCACACGTACTCTGCTGTGTTAAATGAACTACTACTCTGCACGATATTGTATTGCTCATATTTATCCTGAGCCAAACGTTGTTCTATAGTTCATTCCCATTGGACGTTATAATGACTATGTCCTCGACAAATCTAAGATGGTTATGATTTCTCCAGTAATATTTATCAATTTGTTTCTCCAATCCATTTATCAGAAAAGATCCGATAATGTGAATAACTTTCGCGAAAGTGACACCTAGTCTGACCTTTTAATGTGTATTTTTATACTTTTCTCCATTGAAGTATTCTCAGTGTGGCTTTTTTTAATAATTCATATACATATGTATTATTTAGGCCTTGGTTTGAGAGAGCTTGGATGACGACATCAATTTCCACTTCGCCAGACGCATTTTCATCATCTACAAAGGCAAGACACAACAGTAATTGAAATTTCTTCGTCATTAATCGCGTGTTTATTCAATTTTATGAGTGTTTCATGCCGTCGATGGTAGAGACAATTTTACTAAACCCTGCTTGTTCCTATGGATTATTGGTCTCTCATCCTTTCATTATTCTATTCCGCGTGATTTTCGTGAACAATGTATATAGTGCAAACAGCGGCTTTTGGCTTCGGAGCCCTTCAAGTCAGTTTTATCACCCTTTTTGAATAAGCGTCTAATTGTGGCTTCATTCCATGTATGCGGCATTTCATTTGTTGTATCACCATTGATGAGGGGGGGGGCTCATTTAGCAATCGATTTACAAATCGACTGTACATGTACGAGTGTTTCTTTTTTGTTATGAATTTCGATAGAGCTCACTGCACTGTTACTCCAGTGGAACGTTTCTCGACAACATGCGACTTTTTTGTCCGTTAACTTCAACTCGGCTGTGAAGATTGACCCAAGTGTTATGGTTCACCAACAAACCCACCGATGTTTAATGACTCGTCGAGCTATCAGACCCAGTGGTTTTCACGGTTAGCAACCCACCACTGCACATTTGCACTGGCTGCTGAAAGAGCATGCTGTTCTTCACTTTGCTGGGTTATGGAGTGGCAAAAAAAATGTTTCAAGAATTACAATTTCAATACAGATTACACAACCTTATATATCGGCAAAAAACACAAATACAATGTAACTGGACTCGGTCAAGCATCCTTATGCTGAAAACATGTATGCAAATGACTCGCTTGGGGATTGCACACGTGAACATCGCCCCCCTCCTCCCCCAACTTTTATGGAATAAAAAAAAGTATCAGCAACCTTCTGAAAAATTGTCTTGTACTCAGTGAGGCTTCCCTGAGCAAACAAGCATAATAATGACTTTATTCCCAAAATGCTGTTTTTATATACATATATATTGTCATATCGGTACACTATTCCAGTGGGTGTGATTGTAAGCAATTGCCGCTGATATTATGGAGTCTAGCTCTAAAAAAAAACTCCATCAAATAGTCAATGAAATTCCGCAGGGTTTACTTCAGCTGCAAATTAGTTTTTTTATTTTAATTTAAAATATTGTATTCATTTCAAAACATGTATATCCAGATGCACAGTTTCGGCCTCTTCACATGAGTTGCAAGTGCATGAAATACAGGGATTGTAGCCGTGTTGATTGAGACCTTTGCAAGTCTTTATCCTCCCATGAAACAAGTCGGGTGGTGCTTTCGTCTTGTTATTTTTCACTTGGCAGCTCAATCTGAATGTGGATCACATGGAAGAGGAATCCCATTATATGTGCCTCTTGCCGTATTCTAGATCTATCACTCGCCACCACAAACCTAACAACATCCAGCCGTGCCTTCATTATAACATCCCTGCCAACTGTCTGACTGAGAGACGAAGCCATTTAAAGGCAAGAGAGCCTTGAGGACTTTTGCACGGGAATACCCTTCTCAATGCTCTGTAACACCTTGCTGTCATAGAAATGGGCGAGGGAGAAATACAGTCACTTTAAATTTCGATTTAAAGCTTTCGTGACTGCAGGGATTCATCTTCTTGGTTATTTCGGTAAAGTCACGAATATTTCTTTTTCGGTGCGCGTAAGTCTGATTTTCTCTGAGATAAGAGCTAAGCTAGGTCTAGACAGAATTCGTTTAGCATTAGAAGAAGTTACAGCAGCAGAGGTTAGTGTAAATGCGATTGGTATTACCTTAGAGTCGCGGCATCTCTTCAGAAAGGTGAGAGACTCGATTAGCTGAGCCTTCTTATCCCAGAGTTTGTTGAAAGATCTTAGAGTTTTGTGGAATCCCACCCCGTAGTGGCGGTTAAATTTCGATTTAAAGCTTTCGTGACTGCAGGGATTCATCGTCTTGATTCTTTCGGTAAAGTCACGTGAAAATGTCACGTGACTTTACCGAAAGAACCAAGAAGCCAGTCACTTTACTTTAACCTTCAACTAAATAACACGTGGTACATGTTTGATATATATACACGAAACTATTATCTAGATTAAAGAAATACAAGTAATCAAGTACATTGAAGCATACAGGCCCTCTTAAATGTGTGCGCCGATGGAGGAATGAAGTTCAACTATGAGAGTCCCTTTACGAAGCAAAATTCCTTGTTTACTCCATTAATGGAAACGATCCTTTACAGAGCAGAATACAATGCATAGAATTGATCACAAAAAGAATCATCACAATTTTCAGCCCTTTGGCAATTAAATGCTGAATTAAATCTCCACCAGGCAATGTCAGTTGTGGGGATTGTTTGACTTTACTGAAAAAACCTAAGAATATGAATCCTTGCAGTCACGAAAGCTTCAAATCTAGAATTTACCATGCTAGTTGACTGCGCATTATTGGAGGGCCCTGGACCAGATGAAAAGTAACGCGCGACTGACATGAGCCATGTTCAGGAATCAATATCAGGCCGCCGGGTGGGATAACCAACTGTGCCAACGTTTCCGCCCCCCCCCCCCATAAAAATAAATGAACGAAAAAATGAACTTTTTACAAGCCAGTAGAAAATGCAGACGCTTTGTTTTTTGACCAACTTTTTATTTTTTATTTTCTGAAACAACAACATAGGCCCCGTAACAACGCTTTAGGTGACAGTAATGCCGGACGGGGACAAACTTTGGGCCCTCGGGCCCGACGCGACCGGTCTAGAAAGACGGTGGAATTTAACCGTGGGTGTAACGAGGGTATGCATCTATCGCCTTTTTTTTTTATCTGGGAGAGAGGAAAAGTGGTGGTAATAAAATAAGTTCGGGGGGAGAGTACATTCAACGTAAGGAGGGGGTAATCCCAGTCCCGCAGGGGAAACACGAGTGTGAAACAAGGGTGGCTGGGGGTCGCCCTAAACTGAAAAACCATAAGTGCGGTCGTCATACGACCACATTCCCCCACCACCCATTTGACCAACTTTTGACAATGTACAAGGTGCTTCAACAAAAATGTTAACACTTATATGGGACTATCGTTGATAATGGAAAAATAATGTAACATGAAAACAAATGTAATGTTAACAGCTTCAAAAAGCCATAGAGTGTCCACTTTGTTCGCCATCGTTGTCAACCCGTGCCTGGAATCTCCTCCAGGTGGTCTCCAGAGCCCGGAGGCACAACATTTCTTGTGGTTTTGTTGCAAATTCTCAGAAGTGTTAACATATTTTTTTTGAAGCACCCTGTACAATAAAATAGGTAAAAATTGGTAAAAATGCAAGCTTTTCAATGCACGTACTTTTATTTGCACTAATGTAGACAAAACACGTTATTTTGACCCCGGAATTAATCAAATTTTATGTGCTCAATACATAAAGAAAATTAAACATATCAAAAGGAAGCCACCCACTTTTGTTGAGCACATCAGATTTTATTTTTTCCGGGGTCAAAAAAGAATCTACTTTTGAGTGCAAAAAAACGTGTATGCATTGAAAAGCTTTGTTTGTTCATTACCTAATAGTTGTTGTCTACTTGTTATTGCTCTTGCGCTAAGAGGGAAGCACAGTGGCCGCTCCGGCACCATGACGAACCGCAATATGACCGCTCATTTCATTGGTCAGAGGCTGGGTAAAATGTACGATAATTACTAATTCGTAAAATTTAGTTAAAAACACGGAATAGACCTGGAACGATTTTGTTCAATTAAATATTGGATTGTCACGCAAGGCGAGTCTGTGTAGAAAATGTCAGCTCATTAGGCTCTGTAGATCCGAAGATATTAAGCGTCAAAGATTCCAAAGAATATGAACAGACAAACTCTTTGGTTCTTTCGGTAAAGTCACGTAGGTAGAAAAATAATAGATCATGACGTTTCGATCGCAACACAAGCAATCGTCATCAGGTGGGACAAGCACAGCAAGAATGAACAGACAAGATGACATTCTGCACACATTTATATTTTTGCCCCAAACATACCTCCAACACTTACCTGCAATAGTTTATTCTGGACTTTTGCCTTGCTAATACTGCCTTGCCACCAACTACTTAACATCCATCTCAGACACCTCTGTTCAAATACCAATGAATTTTTATCGAACTGCTTAGAGTCTGGCTCTCTGTTCCACACAGTAATACAGGTAGTACTTCTGCTACAATACCCATTATTTTACTCTCAGTCTTACCCCTCCTGTCTTCCAAAGTGGATTCACAACCCATCAAAAACCTACCCTGCTAAAGAGTGCACCTCTTGACTTCCTTCTACCGTGACTTGCGATCCTACTCCAGGAGTCTCATTTCTAACAACCACCATCACCTTTGTCTTCTGAAGCTTTTATTCAGACTCTAGTGGTCCAGTGCCGAGCTTCAATGTCTAACAACAGTCCTAGCCAACAAACCTGCACCATCTGCACACTCCAAGTAAAATTAATCACACCTGTAATTACTCCTCAGTTTTCTACTGTTATACTAACCTCATTCATGGTGTTCGTGAATACAGGGTCAAGCACAACCTTCAACAATCAGCTATATGTTTTGCAAATACACAGCCTTATCTGATCAATAAAACGTAGTGTATTTATCCAAAGCAATGGAGTAACGATTGCTCAACTGGCTCTAGTGACAGAACAGCCTAAGTTATATGACAGAATGTATATCAAAAAGATATGAAGGAGATCTATTAGCTTAATTGAGCCATTAAGAAAAAACACACAAACAGGGACATTAGATTAGCTCTTCGGTGTGTTTTGGGTTCGTCCTTATGCTGTTTTGTTCCACGTACTGGGAGCTTCTCTGGGAATTTAAATGTGGCTCAGCCTGATAAGACACCCAAGAGCTTTACATCATAACTGAAAAAACCTTCGCAGTAGGAAAAAATAGTATGTTACAGAAGGCAGAATTGTATCGTTAGGACATACATATATCTGGTGGGTTCATTTGAGAGACACATTTGACTTAGGAGGTAACACGTTCATTCTCTGACCACAACGGGGTAACTCTATAAACGTACAACGGGGTAACTATATAGTGGTAACCACCACGAGGTAGCTCTATACATGTACAACGGGATAACTATATAGTGGTAACCACCACGGGGTAACTATATAACCGGGTCAGGTCAGTTAGCACACTGCCTGACCCACGATGCCGAGCGTGAAGACCAGATACCGAAGACTTAGCACGGCGGGTTCCATTCCAAAAGACAGCCCTGATCGGCTCTTGGGACCTCCCTTTTATGCCCCTGAGCGTGGCCTGGCTCCGCCTCAGCCACGCCCCCTTCTGGATCCTCCCAGAAGGTTCTGGCCCATACACCACGTGTCCCTCTTGCCACCTTTGGCCCACATTCTTACTCTATCCTGGCCACTGTCCTCTCGGGTTCAACCAGACTGTCACGTCCTCAACTACCCTCTCTCTGACAGTCACCAGAACAATGCCCCCTAGGGCCCCCCCTTCCATTCCATAACATACTCTGGTGTCAGAGAAAGGTTCTTACACTCGCAGATCTACTCTTCTATCAGTAGCTGGCGCTAAACGTCATAGTGACCCAATATACATCACTACATATGAACCTTATGGCGGTACCCCGGGGTACCATAGTACCCCGGGGTATCGGCATAATGTCCGTGATGCAGTAATTTTTAGTACGTTGATGGTCAGCGATGCGGCAATCGACTCATCTCGACGAGCTGTACACTGCGCTGAAACATTCAGGGTTTCAGCGCAATTGTCCTCGCTGCGTTTCGACATCGCAGAGTAGCACTGATTTCGGATTGATTGGTTCCCCAGTTAAGTACACCCCTGGAAAAAATAGTGCCCACAAATCAAATATGTAATTGCCTCGGCCATTTTGTATTATTAGGTACACTGGAGTACCGCCATTCGGATCATATAATAATAACTTTAGATACTGCTGATTGGACAAGCCAGTAAATGGATCCTAAAACATGCTAAAAGATGCATAATCCCCCACACATGCACACGTACATATAACAACAACAACCATCATTCACCACTAATTGGTGGTGACGTCACCACCGTGCTTGTGCCAGGCTATGTGCAAATTGAGACCACGTGAAGTGTCGAACGCTCGCTGGCAGGAGCTCACGGGGCAGGCCCAGGTGCCACTGGTCGACTGACTGAGATGAGTGGCCGATGCGCCACCCGTGCCCCCTATTGTGCCAACTTTTTGTGCTTTAGTCACCCAACGCTTCGCTCATTGTTGTGAGTGTCGCTCCTCCGCCCTGCGTTGTTGTTGGAGGGCGACTGTCTCCAACTGCCCAGTAGCATCCTTCACGAGCCTCCTCCACAGAAGGCCGATCTTGACACTGCTGGTACCAATCATCGGCAAGTCTACTCAGCTCCACATCCTCCTGTACCACATCACTCCATCTCCAGCCCATGCCACACCCGTCTAGCCCCCTCTATCTGGCCGAACAAAAGCTCTTTAGGCATGCGGTGGCTGGGCATGCGGGCTATATGACCCAGCCAACGTAGCCTTGCCTGCTGGAGGAGCTCACCGATGGGACTTTGTCCAGATATTTCAAGGATTTGTGAGCTCTTCACACAATCCAGCCTGGTTAAACCCAGGATGGATCGTCGGCAGGCGAACTTAAATGTTTCTAACCGGCAAAGATATTCAATTAGGGGGGGTCCACGTTTCGCTAGTGTAGAGACTGGCAGAGAAGACCTGAAGCTTTGTGTGGAGCCACAGACAAGGTAGCTTCCACACAGCGTTACACAACCAATGAAAAGATAATGCCGCTCGACTGATTCGGAGTGAGACCTCTGCTGTCAAACCAGAGCTGGTCATGATCACACTGCCCAAGTATGGGAAACTCTCCACTCTCTCCACAACTGCCCCATCACCAATTGGTAGTTGTGGGAGTGGAGTGTCCGATGGTACAAAATACCCACGCAGGTGCTTAGTTTTGATGGGGCTGATTAATTTTTTACCTACGTGACTTTACCGAAAAAACCTAAGAATGTGAATCCTTGCAGTCACGAAAGCTTCAAATCTAGAAGTAAAGGCCCCACTTCTTCGTGGCACACTCCAGGTTCAGCAGCAGCACCTCCAACCCATCCTCTGATTGAGCAGCAATTACCAGATCATCGGCATACTTAATATGGTTGACCAATAGGGAGGCACCCCTTGACTACACCCGGGAATCGATCAGCCTCCCATTGTATTTGTACCAGATGGATATTCCTCCGGTACAGCACACATTCGCACGCATGCACCATTAGTGCAGAAGAAATGCTCAGAAAATGTCCATGAGCATGACCATGTTTTATGACACGTGAGTCAGCCAGGCACACACACAGGTGACAGGGGAAAAAAAATAACAATTTGGCATTATTGTAGTGAAGGCAATTGCAAAACAGGATAATTCCCCTTATCTGCAGCCCTATTAACTGTTAACTCCTGTTATCCATCAGACTGAGTTCATAAAAACTCCAATTATGTGTGACGCTATTTTTTTTATTATCCATAGTTATCCACTTATATCCCATCCTGCTTTCCAGAATTGCTTCCTATTATCTCTGAATTGTTTGCAGATAAGGAGAGTCAAATGGAAAATGTATTCTATTGTCCACAATTTGTGAGTGAAATAATTTTGTAGATAACCCTGCAGATAATAGGATCTGCTGTTTCTTCTCGTATACGTACCGAATTATAAACCCACTAATGCACAAGCTGATGTGCGGGTCCTTAAAATGATGACTGCTTTAAGCAGGGGGCTGTGAATAATTGAAAGTATTTTAAGCAGATTCATTTTTTCTAGAACTTCAGATGTCTTGTAAGAGAGTGATTTAAATGTATTATAAATTTGATTTTACATATTATCCATACGCAGATAAATATATGTTTTACAACCTTTTGTCAACCTTCCGTTTTGGCAATGCAATTATGCATTAATATATTTATGAATATATAAATATATAAATGTATTTATTGTATAGACAGAATAAATATGTATGCAAGCAAACACAAGCAGTGGAAACGCAGTAAACACACTGTATAAAACATAACATTCTATGCTGTTTGCATAATCTGTACAAATAATGTGGTCAAAATATGGGTGATCACGAATAATTACAAGTGAAATGTGTTTCCCAAGAAGTAGTTTGAATTTCTGAAAGCAACGTTGTAATTTGCAATATCAACAAAACATACTTTACATATTGAACTGTCCAATTACATTTTTTCTACACTTTAGTTCGTGGCTAAACAAGAAGGTTTATCGGGAGTTATGAATGCAAGCATTACAGGCAATCTAGTCACCATGTGTAATAACACTTTTAAAAAATATCAGATATGGGCAAAGCACTCTGTCACTCTTAACCCTGCACACATAACACCCCAGCAAACACACGTAAATGTAGAATTATTACCCACATGCAAAACAGGTATTTTAATTTCTAAGGTAATTTGGACAAAAAATATCTTGACTGTGGCAGTTGCAATTTAAACTAATCATGATTACACTTTTTCAAACTACATTATACCAAGTAAAATTATATATTTTTTAATATGTGAATATTATGCAAATATAAATAAACTATAACCCACGGAAGTGCGAAAGGAAATTCAGATAGTCAACAATAAAACAATAACAGTCAGTCAAATATTTTCTTTTAAACCAAGTGACACATTTTTGCACCGCTAAAGAATTAGAATGCTAAAGAATCATGATGGCAATGTAAACACTACACCAAACAACAAAATAAATGGTAAATCCTTTTGACAGATTTTTTGTCCAATAAAGTCTAATCACAGGCTGCTAAATGTTATTTGTTTTTAGTGCAAATTCATACCATTAATCTTAAGAAAATGTCAGTGTTACCATCACGACGGAGATGTAGCAATGGGATCAGCTCACGTGTATGAGTGAGGATTATACCATCACAGGACCATGGGGGGTAGTGACACTGTGGGGAGGCATCTAGCAGTAGGTAGAACATGGTCGATGCACATTTTTGACTCCTGTGGCAACTAAACACCTCACCATCACCATATGCCAGAAATATTTCCCAAATTAAATCACGAACCCGATTCATGACAATTCGTTGAGTCACGGAGCTGGCATATCATTGCATGCCGAGTGTGCATAGAACTGATACAGTAACTTCATAACGCAAGTCAGGTTTTGGGGGGATATGCTATTTCCACTGGCAGAGCATACACATGTTTAAATCACCTGCAGCATGCACTCCCATATCATAGAGCTTAATACAGTATATAAAATAATGTCGTTAATGATAACAGCGTTTTTAATATGATTTAAGGTATGCCTAACATTTCCCTTATCTAACAAGATGCAATACACCTTTATTTGCTGCATAATCAAATATATTTTTAAAAACTGTTAAACACGTAATTAATAAAGAAGCAAAACAATACATAACTATTTGAAACCCACATCATTTATAATCAGAGACATCATTCACATCGTGTTGGAAATTAAATTTGACTATGTCCCTCCAGTGTCACATTTGATGTACATTCTTTGACCCAGCTGATCTACGTATTATCACTGGAAAATCATTATACCCTTGAGGGAACGTAACGTTAATTTATAGAGAACAAAGTTATAAACCAAGCTAGATTTCACGTAGACAAAAAATACTTCATCTTGCAATTTATTTATACATTATTTTATAATTGACAAAAAGTTCAAATGGTCGTCTCATGCTGTGGAATCCGTTGTAAACAAAATTGTCCAAAATTAGTATATTTGTACATTTATTTGAAACTGAATGTCTGCATTTTCCAATAGTTTTGATCATTCTTATTAAACTATTGAGTGCCACATCAATTGATTAAGCATAGTATTTTCTGCACACAGCCTTAGGTCCTATTAGTACAATATAATTAGGTGATTTGGCCTTTAGTGGAGAAAGCAGTCCCTGCTCCTGCTCGCCATGGAAATAAATGTGCACCCCATGAGGCCCTGAAATTTCACAGCTCTGACTCACAACGCATAATGATGCTCACACTGACAACACCATCATTCAACTGCCAAATGTCACCTTTCAGGCCTTGTGCCGGAGCATTTCTCTCCGAGTCAGGATGCAACAGACTGCAAGAACTCATCTTCTTGGTTTTTTTTCGGTAAAGTCACGTAGAAGGGAAGTAATAAAATAATAAAAATAAAACATAATAAATTGTTTAATTTTATTATGTTTTATTTTTATTATTTTATTATAATAAATTGTTTAATTTTATTATGTTTTATTTTTATTATTTTATTACTTCCCTTCTACGTGACTTTACCGAAAAAAACCAAGAAGATGAATCCCTGCAGTCACGAAAGCTTTAAATCGAAATTTAGACTGCAAGAACATCAAAAATATCTCACTTGTAGGAAAATAGGTTGCCACTAACATATGATGTTCAAGAGTTACAAATTAATGGCAAATTATATCAAGTGGTAAGTTCAAATGATATGGAACCATAACATTGTTCTCTCAAACTACTTTTTTGTGTTTAGTTTGTGGTCCTTATCCACACTTCCGATTAGCATGGTTGGTTAACGTATGGTGCCACCAATAGTTCATTATCTTTTTTATTTATTTCTAGACCTCTTCTGCGTTGACTGTACTTACCATGGCTTGATTGGCGACCAGTTTTCCGATCGACTTTTCTTTGTTCAGGAATTGGTAGAAAAACTTGTATCTAGAAACACTCCTGGCTGACTCTCATCCACACTTACGAAACGATTGGGTAGCCATCTTGGTTGTTCATCATATTCACTACGCTGAAGAGCTCTCATTTTCCTTTGCCTCTCATTCTGGGTCGCCTATACATTGACTTCTCACCTTTCTTCCTCTGAAGCAGTGGTTCTTAACCTGGGGTGTACGCACCCCTCGGGGTGCGAGATGCCCTTTCTGGGAGTGAGAGACATGCCAGATCTTTTTAGAAGATAAATCATTAAAGCACAAATTAAGCACGAGCACGCAAGCACAACTACTTTGATCTTAAATTTTGGTGCTTTCTGTCTGCTTATATGTCTGTCTATAGTTTTCTGGTTAGATTTTTGTTGCTATTTCATCTATACCTGATGATGATTGCTTGTTTTCCTCTTCTTGGTTCTTTCGGTAAAGTCACGTAGAAGGGAAGTAATAAAATAATAAAAATAAAACATAAAATAAAACATATCTTATTTTATTATGTTTTATTTTTATTATTTTATTACTTCCCTTCTACGTGACTTTACCGAAAGAACCAAGAAGATGAATCCCTGCAGTCACGAAAGCTTTAAATCGAAATGATTGCTTGTGTTGCAATCGAAACGTTGTATGCTATTATTTAATTTATTATTTTATCTTTATACGTGACTTTACCGAAAGAACCAAAGAGCACAACTACTTTGTTTCATCAAACCTATGTATTTATTAACAATATAGGTTTTATACAATTGAGAACCAAAGGAGTGCAAGGCTGCAGTAAATGTTAAGAACCACTTATCTAAAGCTTCTTGTACATTTAAGCAAATTCCACTATTATAGCATTTGCTACTTCCTTCTTTGCAATCTCCCATGCTGTGAAATATTCCTATTATCTTTATTGAAGTAGAATATCTGCCATTTCTCAATATCATATATTGAACATTATGTAATATATATTGCAGTGCTGAGAAACTAAGGAGCTTCTTCTACCTTGGAAATCAAACGGAAGCACTTGAACAAAAGATTATCAACATTGGGGAAAGCACAATATTAGCTTGTGGAGATATTAGCTTGTGGCGATCAATTTGAAACTCGTGTGCCAATGCTGTCACAATGCACTGCATGAGCAGAATTTGTGCAGCATTAATTTGAAAGTCTACTTTTTATTATTTAATCAACAAATCCCATATCTATGTAAAAAAAGGTTCTCGTAAACAACTGTTTTAACACGTAGGCTTTCGCGACCAATATCATCCATAATAGAGGTTTTTTTTTGGGTTAGATCGCGTAAATATATAAATGTGTCGTTAAAACCCGCCACCACCCGACACAGCCAACTAGTGAGGGTCGTAACGTAAACAAAACGTGGCCAATTCGTCACTAGCACAGCACACGGGTGTGTTGGAGAGCCAAGCCACAACATTTACAAACTGAGTACGACGTTTCGCCAGTAATTATAAACTAGCTTCATCAGGCAACAGCCAGATTTGTGGAGAAGTCTTCCTGTTTCGTTCCTTATATAGAGGCGTAGATGTGTTGACCACCCTTCTGCGCTCTTGCACAATGATGGGGGGGGGGGGGGTTACCGAGGCCACGTACATTATGTGCATTATGAGAGCCCTTTAATTTCTCTTTCCTGTCTATTGTGTTTATTAAAATAGCCATACCAACGGTAATCCCTATTGAAGTATGCTGCCCTTTGTAGGCATGCAATACCTGATCAAACCAAGGCCATCAAATCTACCAAGACTTTATGGGCTACCAAAAATTCACATAACTGATGTCCCATTAAGACCCATGGTTAGTACAATAGGCTCTGCCACGTACACATTAGCACAATACGTAACGAAACAAATACAGCCCTACATCGGTAGGACCTCTTCGTTCATTAAACACTCTGAATATCTCGTAAATATAATTAAAGATATTAAGCTTAATCCTCATGATATTCTCGTAAGTTTTGATGTGACATCTCTGTTCACGAAGGTTCCGGTCAAGGAGTCAATTCAATTAATCGACACTCTGGTAACGAACAAAGATTTAGCCAAAGATATCCCAAGACTAGCTGAACACTGTCTAAAGAACACCTACTTGTGGCAAGGTGACTTCTATAAACAAAAGGGAGGAGCAGCAATGGGCTCTCCTTTGTCTCCTGTGATTGCGAATTTGTACATGGAAGATTTTGAAACAAAAGCAACAGCTTCAAGCACACTAAAACCATCTGCTTGGTTTAGATATGCGGATGACACATTGGTGGTCTGGCCACACGGCAAAGATACACTGAACGCATTTCTAAATGATCTCTACTCGCAAAACCCATCCATCCAGTTCACCATGGAAGTGGAAGCTGACAGAACTTTACCATTGCTGTTTACCAAAAGAAAACGCATACTAACGCCTATCTGAATGCAGAGTCACACCATCACCCCTCACAGAAATCTGCTCTTATCAAGACGCTCATTCATCGAGCTAAGAAAGTGTCAGATGGTGACAGTCTGAGAACTGAAATTCAACATGTTAAAGAAGCGCTGCAAATGAACGGTTATAATGATGCACAAATCAACAGGGCATTGAATACCAAAAACAAATCAACTAACAAGAGCATTGAAACTGCCCAAGTAATTAAAACGATCAAAGTGATAAACTAGCCAGATGTTTGGAAAAACAAAACATCTGAGTCAGATTTTGCACGGTACATAAAATACAGAAATTAATATCTGGTACAAAATATGTATTACCGAAGCTATCAACATAAAGTATGTACAGGATTAGCTGCGCGTGTGGTAAATGTGAAGTATTGGAAAATGACGGCAGGAAACTCCTTGACGGGAACACACTTCTTTTATTAAATCTTGACTTGTAACAATACAACGCGTGGCCTCTCTTCTTCACAATGCGCTTCTCTTGACTCTGGATTCTGTGCTGCCGGCTCTCTGTGCCTCGTGTAGACTCCGCGCCTCGGCTACACTCCTCTCTCGCCTCGTGTAGACTCTGCGCCTCTGCTACACTCTCCACTCGCCTCGTGTAGACTCCGCGCCTCGGCTACACTCCTCTCTCGCCTCGTGTAGACTCTGCGCCTCTGCTACACTCTCCACTCGCCTCGTGTAGACTTTGCATCTCTCTCGCTGGCTACACCGTATGCATACTCGGCTCGTGTAGACCTTTCTCTCTCGCTGGCTACACCGTATGCATACTCGGCTCGTGCAGACCGTTCTCTCTCGCTGGCTACACACTATACATCACTCAGCTCGTGTAGACCGCTCTCTCTCTCGCTGGCTACACACTATACATTACTCAGCTCGTGTAGACCGTTCTCTCTCGCTGGCTACACACTATACATTACTCAGCTCGTGTAGACCGTTCTCTCTCGCTGGCTACACACTATACCTTACTCTCTTCTACTCTCCATTACTCTCCTCTCCGGGCTCTATCTCTGCACCTTCGTCTCTCTCTCTTAGATGGTTCCACTTCTGCCCCCTGCTCCTCTGTGCATCACCTTATATACCCCTTCTTCCCGGGAGACGGAGCGGATGCGGACCTCAACGTCGGCACCGCTCCTCAGTTACCCAATCCACACGCGCTATCCCTACGATCCGGTTCCGCTCAGCGCGTGTTTCCACTCCCCGACCAATCACACCGCGCTGCTACCCGATCACTCCCTCTGGGCGCGTCACCGGCACACAGCCAATCAGCAGCACTACCCCCACCCGCGCACTGACGCCTGCTCCTCCCCGTCAGCGCGCGTCACCACACACACACCCGTACATACGCGCTGGCACACGACATATACACCCAGCGCGTATCACCACTACATCACCCCCTCCCACATAGCTCGCAGCCGGCCCGGCTGCTAACAACAACCAACCGCGACGATAAAACGACAACCAACAAAAAAAACCCCGTAACCCCCCGAGTGTGCCCCGTAACATAACACAACAACAACAACAACAAGAATAACTATGTACAGATTGACAATGAACCCGAAAAGTCAACAATAACACGATACGAGCAAATTCGAAACGAACGCGCCCCACGTCCCTGCGACTACACGCAGTGACGAGGCGCTCCAACTGCCCCGACTCCTCACGAGGCAGGTCATGCAAAGTAGCACGACCTGGCGCGAGTCCGTCTGGCTGGTCCATCGTATGGGGCGGGACACTGACGACCGTCCGGCGGTTCCGGCTGCTCCAGACGGCGCGGAACGGGCCTGAAAGGGCCGGCCCCGCCGCGGAGATCCGGCCGCCGGTGATCGGCAGCTGTCAGTTCCGAGACACCTGGGAGCAGATCAGGCGAAAATACGTGTGGATCAGGCAGAGACATTTCCCCCTCTGGGTCACCGGTCACGTCACACGCCCGGCCATCACGACACAAGGGGAGGCCATATGGAGGCGAGAACGGTTTCAGTCGGGAGGGGTGAACGTACCACCGGCGCTTTCCCCACTTTATCTGAACGCACTGGGGCCGTGCAACGCGCACGACCTCCACGGGTCCCCTCCACGGTCTCAACAATTTAGGCGACGTAGCCAAGGGTGCCTGAGGGCAATGCAGCCAGGCCCTGTCACCTGGTTTCCATTCGTGCATGGACACCTTCCGTGCCCGCAACCGTTCATTAGCAATTTGGCGAGCCCGCGAATTAAGCCGCGCGGCCTCCCTCGCCTCTGTCAGCTTGTGAATATTAAACTTAATATGTTCTGCCAAATTAGAATTAGTTCGTGGAGCGGACAGGCCAAGTTGCGTTTCTATTGGCGGGTCAGCTTCCCGACCGTACATCAAATAGAATGGGGAAAACCCCGTAGCTGCATGGGGGGCCATTCTATACGCAGCAAGGACTCCCGGGACCTGCAGGTCCCAATCTACATGTGCCTCGCACACCTGCTGGCACAGCATGGAAGTCAAGGTTTTGTGGAGTCTCTCCACCATCCCGTCAGTCTGCGGGTGGTACGGGGAGGTACGCACCTTCTTGGTACCCAACAGATCGCACACCTCTTGCAACAATTTACTCGAAAATTTTTTACCTTGGTCGGTCAGCAGGCGTTCGGGAGCCCCCTTGTCCAGGACATAGCCCTGGACGAAGGCATCCGTCACAGCCGCTGCCGACTGGTTAGCGAGAGGCCACGCCATAGGCCATCGGGTAAAGTATTCGACCCCCACTAACAAATATTTATTCCCTCTCGGCGTGACTGGGAAGGGCCCCAAAATATCGAGTGCAACGAGCTCGTTGGTACGCGAGACCTGAATAGATTGCAGCGGTGGATTAGCTGCCACGGCCGGTGGTTTTCGCCTGGCGCACTCAACGCACCCCTTCAGAATATGCACCACATCACTTCCCATTCCCGGCCAGTAATAGTCACGCTGAAGCAGGGCAAGCGTCTTGTTAACTCCCAAGTGCAAGAGGCGTTCGTGTGCCGCCAAGACAACCCTCCCCCTCACAGCGGAAGGCACCACGAGTGCGTTCCGCCGGGACAAACTGTCCCATTTCAATAACACGCCCCGCTCAAGTACATAGGAGCCGGTACGCTCCTGGTCCCCCTCGGGACCCCCAACCTTGCGGCGCAATGCTAGCAGCGAGCTGTCCGCCATCTGAAGGCGGCCCCATTCGCTGAGCGACAGCGAGAGCAGCGAGTCCCGACCCTGAGAGGCAGTGGAATCATCCCCGCTCGGTGCGCCCGCTGTCGCAGCCAGTGCCCCCATCTCCCCCGCAAGCGTCGGTTTACAGCGCGCCGATCCCGACAAACACGCGCATTCATCACAAGGCAACAACCGCGACAAGCAATCGGCATTCGTGTGTCGCAACCCCTTACGGTACGTAGTCGTAAACTGATAGTCCTGGAGGACTTCCAACCAACGCGACAACTGGCCCGAGGGCTGGGCGACCCTCAATGAATACTGCAGCGCCGCGTGGTCCGTTCGGACTGTAAAGTGACGACCATAAAGATATGGCCTAAACTGCTGCACAAAAAAAACAATGGCAAGCAGCTCGCGACGGGTGACACAGTAGCGCTGCTCCGCCGGAGACAACACCCTACTACCGTAGGCGACAACTCTTTCGACACCCCCAACGACTTGGGATAGCACCCCCCCAATGCCCGTGTTGCTAGCATCCGTGTCCAGCAAAAAGGGACTGGCAAAATCGGGATAACACAAGGGTGGGGCACCCACCAAGGCGTCCCGGAGGGAGCGAAACGCGGCCTCCTCCTCCGGTCCCCATTTGAACTTCACTCCCTTCGCCGTTAGAGCGTGCAAGGGTTTTGCAATAGTGGCGAAGTGCTCAACGAACCGCCGATAATAAGAAGCAAACCCGATGAAACTACGCACGTCGGAAACGGACGTAGGTGTCGGCCACGAACCGACACAATCCGTCTTCGCGGGATCGGTGGAGATCCCCGAAGAATCGACAATGTGACCCAAGTATCTAACGGACCTACGAAGGAGGTGACATTTGGCCGGTTTAAATTTCAACTTAGCCGATCGCATTCGCAAGAACACCCCTCTCAATCGCCGGAGGTGTTCCTCAAAGGTTTTACTGAAAACAATGACATCGTCCATATAAATCAAGCATGTATCCCACTGCAAGCCCGACAAAACCAGCTCCATAAGTCGCTGAAACGTCGCTGGAGAGGAGTGAAGTCCCATGGGTAACCGGTTAAACTGGAACAGCCCCCCTGGAGTCCGAAATGCTGTCTTAGGTTTCGACTCTTCGTCGAGCGGCAACTGCCAAAACCCCGATAACAAATCAAGAGTCGAAAAATATCGCGCACCAGACAATGCATCGAGGGACTCATCCATCCTGGGGAGCGGATACGCGTCAGCCACAGAGATCTTATTCAGGCGACGGAAATCAACGCAGAATCGCAGGGACCCGTCCTGCTTCTTAACCAGCACAATAGGCGCTCCCCACGGGCTAGAGGAGGGCGAAATAATATCGGCTTCTAGCATGTCGTTAACAGCCGACTGAACATGTTCCTTCTCCACGGGACTCAGTCGGAAGGGATTTAGCCTGACCGGCGCCGCATCGCCCGTTTCAATGTGATGGTGCAACAAATCCGTGCACCCAATGTCATACTTATGTTTACTGAATACATCAGAGAATTCAATGAGCAACTCGCGCAGCGCACCCAACTGCGCCGCCGACAAATCGTCCGAGGCGGCACATAACGAATGGACCCACTCAAGGTCTTCCCTTGGCTCAACGTTCCGCGCGGGGCTCGAGCCCACCTGCGCAACCAACCCATCATCCCCAGGGACCTGCGCCGCGTGAGCCAGCACGGTGCCCTGCGGAATGACAGCTGGTCGCGACCCCGCGTTCAAAACCATCACAAACGGATCCCTGTCAGCCCGCACCAAAGTGTGAGCCACCGATAAATCAAGACCCCCGACAGCCTTGTTAGAAGGACCCAAAAGCATACTCTGTCCCGAAGCCTCCCTCACCCATGGTTTCCGCAACCGGAGGGGAATCAACATCTGTGAACCCGGGGGCACTTGCACTGTCTGCGTCGCCACCGCTTGTATCGTAGCGCACGCCGTCCGAATGTCAGTAGGGCCCGTCAAAAACGAAATCCGGCGACCCGATGGCAGTTCAATGCATCGTTGATCGATAAGAATTTTAATGGGAATTTTAGCCAAAAAGTCAGTGCCCAAAAGACACGGAACTGCCAAAGAAGACGAAACGAAAACGGGCCCCGACAATTTGATATCTCCAATGCAAATGGACGCCCTAACCTGACCGATAATGCCCAACGATCCCCCATTAGCGGCGTAAAATGGCACATCCACTGGAAGCAGCGGACGACATTGGACTGGAAGAATATTATAAATGAGGTCCGATATAATAGTTGCCGATGCCCCCGTGTCCACTAACACCCTAATCTCAACCCCATCAATAGATCCCGTAACAATGGACGAACCCGCCGAAGCAGCCACAATTCTATGCCCCAATTCCGCCCATTCAATGTCTCCCTGGTCCCGGCCGAACCCCCCTCGCCGAACCGAATCCCCATGTGTGCCGAATAAACAGGCCGAGCGTGTGAGGTGCCGCGACTTGCCGGGGATTGTAGAGATGACTTGGGCTCTCGGTCGTCGTCCAGCCGAGCTCCCATGGCGCGCTGCCGCGGAGCGCGGCACCCGGACGCCACGTGGCCCCGGAGGCCGCAGTTATAGCACGTGACGAGGGTCGGAGTAGATCTTGGTTGCTCCGACTTTCGGCCCGATCGCAGAGGCGACCGGGCCCCCGGCCTCCAGTTCCCTGGTCGTCCCGTGGCGAACGCCTCCTCTCGTGGGCTGACGACTTGGGGTTCGGCGACCACCAAACCCGGGGCTGCGACGACAGCAGCGTTGCACCCAACGCCTTGCTTCCGTTGTAGGGCCTCGTGCGCTTGAATACTCGTGGCGACTCTCAAGGAAGAAATATCAATCTCGTCAGCTGTGTTGATAGGGACCCCCAGGTCCTGCGCCAACTTAAGCAGCTGCTCCAAAACCATCGCGTCTTGGCCCTCCTCGTCCATCCGAGGGAACGCAGCATCAGCAAGAGCCAGCAACGCCGTGCGATAGGCCAGCGCGGTCTCCGTGGCCGCTTTCCGTCTTGCGTAGAACTGATGGCGGCATGTAGAGGGAGGCCCGTAGACCCTGGCCAACAAACCCAGCGCATCCTTCAGCGTGGAGCGGTCCGACTTCCGTGCAGCCCTGAAGGCCGCGAGCGCATCGTCGTCCAGCATGGCGGGCAATGCCCGCAGCGCCGTAGCATCGGACCACGCTGACATCTCTTGATGCGCCAAAAACCTTCGCTGAAATTGGCCCCAGTCTCCGCCTTCCGCCTTGAAGGCTGACAACGTGGGCAGGCGCTGCTGAAAAATGAAGTCATCCGCCTCGTGGTTCCTCTCCGCCTGTCCGTCGGTGTCTAAGATGGCGGCTCCAGCAGCAGACGTAAGATGGCGGACCCCCTCGCGCGCTGATGACGTCGATGCGCGCGCTTGGGAACCCACCACCACGTGGCGCTCGCCGTTCCCGCCAAAAGTAGGCCCAGGCGCAATGGCGGGAAGCCCCCATTCGTTTTGGCGGGAATCTGCGGGGCGACCTTGTAAAATGTCCCCCACCGTCCCCGCTCCTCCCGACGAGCTGATCTCCGCCAAGATGGACGCGGCGGCGAGCAGCAGCTCCGCCAGTCGGGAGTGCGCCTCACGAAGCCCGGCGTCTGTCCCCGGTCGCTCGGCCGGCGCCGTCGACGGACCCTGCAGCGTGGGCAAGTCCTCTTCCTCACCCCCCGCCACCAGCGGCTCCGAGTCGTCCAGGTCTTCCTCGCGGTCAATCCCGTGGGTCCTACGGGTCTTCCTCGTCTCCATACTTGGAAGCCCGTTTCACTTCTGACGCCAGATGAAGTATTGGAAAATGACGGCAGGAAACTCCTTGACGGGAACACACTTCTTTTATTAAATCTTGACTTGTAACAATACAACGCGTGGCCTCTCTTCTTCACAATGCGCTTCTCTTGACTCTGGATTCTGTGCTGCCGGCTCTCTGTGCCTCGTGTAGACTCCGCGCCTCGGCTACACTCCTCTCTCGCCTCGTGTAGACTCTGCGCCTCTGCTACACTCTCCACTCGCCTCGTGTAGACTCCGCGCCTCGGCTACACTCCTCTCTCGCCTCGTGTAGACTCTGCGCCTCTGCTACACTCTCCACTCGCCTCGTGTAGACTTTGCATCTCTCTCGCTGGCTACACCGTATGCATACTCGGCTCGTGTAGACCTTTCTCTCTCGCTGGCTACACCGTATGCATACTCGGCTCGTGCAGACCGTTCTCTCTCGCTGGCTACACACTATACATCACTCAGCTCGTGTAGACCGCTCTCTCTCTCGCTGGCTACACACTATACATTACTCAGCTCGTGTAGACCGTTCTCTCTCGCTGGCTACACACTATACATTACTCAGCTCGTGTAGACCGTTCTCTCTCGCTGGCTACACACTATACCTTACTCTCTTCTACTCTCCATTACTCTCCTCTCCGGGCTCTATCTCTGCACCTTCGTCTCTCTCTCTTAGATGGTTCCACTTCTGCCCCCTGCTCCTCTGTGCATCACCTTATATACCCCTTCTTCCCGGGAGACGGAGCGGATGCGGACCTCAACGTCGGCACCGCTCCTCAGTTACCCAATCCACACGCGCTATCCCTACGATCCGGTTCCGCTCAGCGCGTGTTTCCACTCCCCGACCAATCACACCGCGCTGCTACCCGATCACTCCCTCTGGGCGCGTCACCGGCACACAGCCAATCAGCAGCACTACCCCCACCCGCGCACTGACGCCTGCTCCTCCCCGTCAGCGCGCGTCACCACACACACACCCGTACATACGCGCTGGCACACGACATATACACCCAGCGCGTATCACCACTACAAATGTTAAGTTAGGCAAACAGGACAAATGATCAGCACGAGGCTAAAAGAACATCAGATAAATATTACATTCTCCCAAATGCAACTTTCAGCAGTAGCAGAACACGCGTGCCAACAAGGACACTAAATAGATTTAGATAATGGTTAAGTTTTGTGCAAAACTAGCTACTATTGGCCAAGACTAATTAGATAGTCTATCGAAATTGAAATAAATCAAAATAACTTTAACCGTTCGGATAGCTACCGTCTTAGTGCTGCGTGGAAGCGAATAATCAAATAATACATTATTGAAATGCATGCCTACAAATGGCAGCGTACTTCAATAGGGATTACCGTTGGTAGGGCTATTTTAATAAACACAATAGACAGGAAGGACAAGTTAGAATGACTCGCATAATGCACACGCATAATGCACATTGCCTCAGTAATCCCCCCCCCCCCCCCACATTTTGCAAGAGCGCAGAAGGGTGGTCACCACATCTACGCCTCTATATAAGGAACGAAACAGTAAGACTTCTCGACAAATATGGCAGTCGCCTGATGAAGCTAATTGTAATTACTGGCGAAACGTCGTACTCAAATTGTAAATGTTGTGGCTTGGCTCTCCAACACACCGGTGTGCTGTACTAGTGACGAATTGGCCACGTTCTGTTTACGTGACAACCCTTACTAGTTGGCTGTGTCGGGTGGTGGCGGGTTTTAACGACACATTTATATATTTACGCGATCTAACCGATAGCTGCTCATGTTTGAATGAATGTGTGAGGTCTGCAAGACTGCAACATGGCCTCAAAAACAACGAGTCTTGTTGGTATGGAGCCATCAGTGCAAAAAACGGGCTGCCACTGCGAGCTGTCGGGAGGAGTGCTGATCAAAACCGTTGACCCCAGTGCGATCTTCAAGAGATGTTGGGCACAGAGAATCCTTGCAGTCAAACAGAACGGCATGGAAATGAGAACGACACCCGAATGAGTTTGGAGCTGCTGGGTGCTATTTCCACCGTGGGGCTTCTGGCGTGCAGACAGGTCCATTGCTTGTCGCAGTGGCGACGGGGGGTATCATGTTCGTGTTGGATTATGGACCATGGTTTATTGTGCTCAGTGGGTGAGGTGTCCCACAGAATATTTGCTTGGAATACATACCAGGGCAGAATTGTAGGTATTACAGGAGAGGCTGAAAATCAAACTTGAAAAATGTCGGTAACCATAATGATTCTGAAAGTATTATTTTAAGAAATATCTGACCAAACAATGGGTTGTGGTACCCTGCCATATAGCTGCAATGTTGATAGTATATTTAATTTGTATATATTTTTTTTTACATGTTAAATGACTCAATGAATATAATCAGCAATTCGTTGCGAATTAAATAATTTGTCTATCATTATCGCAATTATCTAAAATAGCTTTTTTTAAGGACAATCTGATGAAACGAAGAATACTGCAAGTAGGATTAACTAATACATCCTCAATGCTGTCAATCTAGATTAAATCACGGCATACCGTAGAAATGTTTTTCACTATCTGATTCGCCTTTCCTCTTTGACAGCACAAGTTTTTAAATGAACCTATTGTGCGGGCTCTTCTGACAACAGTCAGATATGGTTGTTATTTATTATTCTTATTATATATTTATTTTACCTACGTGACATTACCTAAAAAACCTAAGAGTATGAATCCTTGCAGTCACGAAAGCTTCAAATCTAGAATGGTTGTTATCATGCGATCTCTGATTTTGGAAATCCATCATAAGGGCATTGCTCACAATAATGTGCAAACAATGACACTGGCGCATTTAATATAATGCACGACTTAATGCATTTGTAATTATTATGATTCTTAAATGTCTCTGTCCATTACTTTAGAATAAATATGAATGACAACCCATTATATTATTCCACTATATTTTGCAAAGGAAATAATCCAATGTTTTGACATTTAAATGTCACCGACTTACAACTCAGCCTCAGTCACGCTGTTGAGAGTTGAGTCGACCCGCGCGCTATTTGTGTGTTCCAGGCTCTGCAGTAAAACTCACGAGTACAAGTCAGTGGAGACGGGTGGAATATGAACCTCGATTGTCACGCTCGATCACATTTCAAGGAGCGCATTGGCAGAACATTAGCGTCGACAAACGGGGCCGTGTTGAAGAATAAATAACCATTTCACAAAACATTGGCTCATTGTATTTTTCAACAAGGCAGTGTTTTAATTAAAAATAGATTGTTGTGTTAGGCCACGTGATGATCTGGCCAAATGTGTCGTTCAGACCCTCCATCACCTGACAAAACCACACAAATGTACGTATGTATGTTAAACTTATTTCGCGCCGTACGTAATCGTGCTAATCAAAGGTCTTGTCACGGATAAGTTTAAGGATATTCTTCAACAACAATAACATTTAGCAACTTGATAGGAAGAAAAAACAGGAAATCAAAATAAACATAACCATATAAGCCTCTAAAGTAGGGCACATAACATAATTGGAACGACAAATAAGATTAACCTAGACACATTATTTGGTGATGCTGCATTGGCAGGGATGTACAAAGCACAAATAAAAAATTCATCTCATTCGTCAATAACACTGCCTTAAAATGAAGTACAGTAAAACCTTGGATTGCGAGCATAATTCGTTCCGAGAACGTGTTTGTAATCCAAAGCACTCGTATATCAAAGCACTCGTATATCAGTTGTGATCACGTGACGCTCGGCAGACAAAGCGTATACGTACTACTCGTATTGCAAGACCTCGCTCGTTTATCAAATTTTAATATTTATTTTAAAAAATTGCTCGTCTTGCAAAACACTCGCAGACCAAGTTACTCGCAATCCAAGGTTTTACTGTACAATCACATGGATGAAACGTCCATGCGTTATGAAGGAATACTGCCTGAAAACGTTGCCTATTAGATATTTTCCTACGAGGGCAGTCTTATTGACGAATGTGATTCGTCGTCAGATTTAAACTACATATTAACCATTTCAAATTTATCAGATTTAAACTACATATTAACCATTTCAAATTTATCAGATTTAAACTACATATTGACCATTTCAAATTTACGAACGGTAATATTTAATTCTAGATTTGAGGTTTTCGTGACTGCAAGGATCCATACTCTTTGTTTCTTTCGGTAAAGTCACGTAGGTTAAAAGAAAACAAATACATTACATCTTGATGCAGTAATTTTGCTGTGACGGTTCCACCTGAAGACGGAAGCTTGTGTTGCCTCCGAAACGTCGTGATTTAATGTATTTGTTTTCTTTTAACCTACGTGACTTTACCGAAAAAAAACAAAAAGTATGGTAATATTCTAATTTATGTAAACCAATGATTACCACTATACATTATTCATTATACAAATGTGCTCTTGAATATTCTAGCCTATAGCTGAATATCATTATTACGTCGTGTTTGTTGATTATTGTTTTGTTTTTACTGAATACTTTGGTTATTGCCAACAAACTTACAAAAATAAACTCCTGTCCCGTTTGTATTGCTGAATCAGCGTGTGTAGCCAACCGTGCTAATCGATCACATTAACAGTAACTTATTTTCTAAACCATTCTATATACAATAATTCCATTCTTTCAAATTGTGAATATGACCATGGAATTTACAGTGTTTCACAGTGTTTCACATTGTAAATATTTGAGAAACCCAACAAATATTTTTTTGTCTAGATGCTACATAGGCAGTGTCACGTCTCACATGACAATTTAAGCCCTAGTTCGTATAATTTTTTTTACTTAAAAAAAATATATCTGAAAAACATGTTCTTTAAATCCCCATTATTTTTCTCTCTTACATTGGCCACATTCATGCTTTACGCTCACATCATAATATAATTACATTGAAATATTAACACTGCGTTTCATTATTCACATTTGTCCAAATATCGGCTGCTTCATTAAATGCAGCTAACAATGCGTTTCCTATGCATGGATTTGTCTCACCTTCTGCCCGTCTGCTGCTGCAATACATTTGCCTGAATTAATTATGTGAACATCAATTTCTTCCAATACTTTGACGTTTAAATGTATCCAGCCACGTAGTTGCTGTCCAACAGTGAGCAACCTCAGTTGTGCATCACAGGTGAATCCGATTGATTTTCCACTGATGTGGACCCAATAGACATGGCTTAATGTTTCATAAAATGACAATAAATACACATATACATTTACTTTGATCGGCTCAATTATAAGCTGGATAAGTATAGGCAAGGCATTATTTAGAATGCGACTGTATTTTCAAATAAATATATACACCCACGCTAAAATCGTTATTTAGTTCGCTTTTAAATTAGTGTTGTTTATGTACATTGCCAGCGTGAATACAATTACTAATTATAATATACACAGTAAAATTATATGGATTGTGGGAACATATGTTAGCTAAAGCTATAGTGCAATAAAGATCGTCAATAAAAATATATTACGGCAATAAATGTTTATTGCTGTTGGACGTTGTAAAGCTGTGGTAGTCTCTAAAACAAAATGCCATTCACAGTAATTGCTTCACAACAGCCAGATTATCATCAGTCTTGTTCCATCCATTGCTAGATGAAGGTCTCCCAAAGCGATTGCCACGTCTTGTGTTATATTCTTGGTTCTTTCGGTAAAGTCACGTACTGTAGAAGGGAAATAATAAAATAATACAAATAAAACATAATAAGATTAAATTCTCACAACGTTTCGGCCACAACGCAAGCAGCCATGTGGTCGAAACGTCGTGAGAATTTTATCTCATTATGTTTTATATTTATTATTTCCCTTCTACAGTACGTGACTTTACCGAAAGAACCAAGAATATGAATCCATGCAGTCACGAAAGCTTTAAATCGAAACATCTTATGTTCTGGCGATATAACAATCCATCTGCCAACTCTGCATACTTTCATCGCGTCTTCTCCGCAATGCTGATGATGCACCTCCGATTAGCACGGTTGGCTACGTACGGTGCCAAAGAAGTTCAACGTACAAGTTCAACGTACAAGTTCAACGTACAAGTTCAACGTACAAGTTCAACGTACAGCAGTGAACATCCTTTCAGGTATGTCCCCTCCTTTTTTTACTGGACATCTGTGAAAAATAGCTTCATGGCTTATCGAATTCCTCCGTACCAAATTATTTTTTCCTGCCACCCTATCATTGGTCTCCAATCACCGACCATTATCCCGTCTAGTGATGTGTGCTGCCCAACCTTGATTACTTTTATTCGTAGTCAATATAATGTCTCGAACTAGCATTTGTTCTCTCACCCATGTAATTCCTCTTTTTGTAGCTCAGCATAATATCCGAGCATACACTTTTGGCATGATTTATGGCAAACGATTGTGTTGCATGATTTCTTCATCATGTCATAGCAAGCAACTCATTAAAAAAAAGGCTTTTTTTATGCAATCTGGTATGCTGCGTTTTTTATTTTGAGTTCAGTTTTCCAAAAGCATTCCAATATTTTATCACACACTCACCTCTTTTCGTCAACATTTTGATCCTGCTCCATCTTCAATCATGTTTGTATTCGGTATGCATACTCTGTTGTCTTTTCCAGTCCTGTTCACAGATATTTCCAACTATTTAGGAAAATAGTTGTGCATGATTTTTGCTTTTGTCAAATTCCAACTTTGTAGCCTTCTTCATTTATTCATATTATTTTCTTCAATTATGTCCCGTATTTAAATGTCATTGGTTTCTATATTTATTTTAAAAAAACGTCATCACCATATCTGAGATGGTGAATATTTTCTCAGTTTTTGTTAATGCGCTAATTTCCCAAGTCCTACTTTCTACAATCCAAATTTTTGAACAAATTAGCAGACTTATTTCCTAATCGTTTATGCAGAAATAAAATACCTCAATCGTGGAATGATGCTACAATAATTATTATATTCAAAAGCATGAACCAACCAACTTCAGGCTCACAATTATTCTATAGCCTAGCAGTATTTTTGCTAATTTCTCTGTTGACACCAAGCAGATAAGGATGAACTGCAAGGGCTCCTACCCAAATGTTGCTGCATTCGCTTTGGATCCAAAGACAAAAGAGGACCTCGTGGAAGAAAATATTATGCGCTGGGCGACAACGTTTGCCAGGCCAAGTAAAGGCCTCTAAAGGACAACCGTGTCCACCTGGCCCAGCTGGAAGTTCTAGACGTTTTGGACCAGATGGAGGCTATGGTAAAATGGCCTGAAGGAGGGGGGGGGGGGCCAAAGCGACACTGGGCTCACTAACCCCCCACCCCGCCCCAGGGAATCCTGGAACTCCAGCTCCAATGAACCGCATCTCTTGTACTAATGTCTCCAGTAGAGACTGCCACCACAAGTGGTCCCACGGGTTACACTGTTGGTGGGAGGGGGGGTATCATTGTGCGTGTGGAATGGTGTGTAGCTGATGGCAATTCCCACCACATGCCACTCCAGTGCGAAGAGCAGTGTTTCAAGTGGTTTGAAAATGATGCTAAGAAAAATATACCCCGTAACAATATTGTATGACAATTAAATACATTTTGACATAACATGTTCAAATGTTGATTTGAAGCTTTCGTGACTGCAGGAATCCATACTCTTTGATTCTTTCAGTAAAGTCACGTAGGTATAAAATAAAATAAATCACGACGTTTCGGGCGCAACACAAGCGTCCGTCATCAGGTGGGAAAGCTTTCCCACCTGATGACGGACGCTTGTGTTCAATATACATTATTTACTGCATAGCGCAAGTCACAGTGGGAGGAGAGAAGGGTTGCGGTAGTAGAGGACTTTGAGTTCTTAGGCCGTAATGTCCATAATGGAAGGGGGCTGAGAGAAGGAGGTCAAGAGACACTTTGCAGTGGCAGGCCACGTGTGTGATGGGCAGTGGAAACCATTTTGCAAGAGATGAGAATTAAGTCTTGACTGTAAAAGAAAGGGTACTTGATGTGGAAAGATGGACCCTAACTAAGCAGCTCAAAAATATGTTGTTGGCATTTTAGTACAGGCGTATGAGTTGGATTCTATGAATGTTATGGCAAGACAGGATAAACAATGCAGAAGTCCAAAAGAAAACGTGGGAGGTCGGTGTTTTAGATACGATTAGGCAAAACGGTTGTGCTGGGTGGGACATGTGCGTCGGTTGAGTGAGGGCCAATTGCCGTGACGAGCATTAAAGTGTTCGTCACACACCCAGTGACCAAGGGGGAAGCCCTAAGAGCTGTGAGGTGGGATATTGTTCGAGCATACCTTGGAGGTCGCGTGTCTGCTGTGCAGCAGCTGTGTGATCTGGTGGAATGACGAAAGCTTTGGCGATGTGTGGTGGCATCAACAACTTTGACCATAATGTTACCCTGATCTTGACTGCATAACATATTTTCATGCATTTAATACACATTACATACTACATAATGGGTGCATTGAAAATGTCAAATATATACATATTAAACGCGACAAAAATACCACACATAATGTAAAGTATATCAAATGCTCTTTATTATATACTGAGCATTAAGCCATACAATGTACTGGGTTAAAAACTGCATTGCCTGAAACATATATTTTTTTAGCGAAGGTAACATTAAATTATTCATCAAAAGCACATTTTATGAAAACATGGTTCAGGTTGCGTTATGTTTACGGTTGCTTTTTTTTTTATAAAAACTGCACAACAAATATTTTGTCTCCATCATATGGCACAATATTTTGTATTAAGCACACCATTTTCATAACTTGGTTTAGCTTTTAACAAGGCAGATGAGCCTTATTCTTAAATATACTGGCTTTCTTCTTCTGATAGGTCACCCAGTTAAAGCCACTTACATTGTCAAAGTGTTGATCAATGAGAAAATCACCCTTTGCAGGGCCAGTGGAGTGTATTTACTCTAAATCTATCTCTCCTGGTCAGGCTCAACAGCAGCAGCAGCAGCAGCAGCAGAAAAGCATAATGAATTCCCTCCTGCATAGATTCACACAAGTCTAACACAAATAAAAGCCATTTCTGCTTTTAAAAAATGTCCTAGTTATCATCGAAGTTCTCAATTAATGGTTTAAAACATTTTTTTATTAGCAGATGGCCATGACGAGACTTTTATAATGTTAACATGATTTCCAATAACTAAACATTGTATGTACAATTAAAATGGCATTCCATTTAACGTTGGTTTACCAGAAGAACATTGGGGAATTTCCTGATTTAAAAAAAACGACTCATCATTTACAAATAATTTCAAATCAAATTAAATTTGGAAGTAAAATTACTTCCCTACTCACAGAAATGTAATAAAGAGAAAACATGACTTCAGTATTTCCATGTTAATATAAATATTCAGTCCATCTATCATGCCTGTTATTACTCACACCAGCCACCTCCATCATCCTATTTGGCCATAATCAAGTCATGAGCTGTATTTGTTTTTACTCTGTAGGAGAAAAAGACCCTAAAGAAATTCTGAAATAAATCACCACTCCAATCATCAGACAAGCAGCATGAGTATCAGATAAATTATGCAATGAACATCACAAACACTTAAAATGTCTGACATTTCACATGCATTTATACCAGCAATGTTTGTAAATCCCCAACACCTATATTTGGCTCCTCTTTTCTTGTGTTTTTAAAAGTAAATAGACTGCCACTTTCCATGTGGAACAAAGTAACACAGTGTTGTAAAAACACAAGAGGCTGACAAGTGAGATGCTCACAATTACTCACCAATTTCATCATTTGTATTCGGCAAGATCAGTGTAGCGGAATTATGACATACAATGACAAGTTTGAAAGGATTCCCATTTTTTAAATCACCAGTCATTAGGCTGCCATGTTTTACAATGCAAGGCTAATCATTTACTGTGAAACAACTGGATTACCAAATTCAAAGGCATACATGTGTGGAATACTGTACCATTAAAAAAAATCACTGCAATTCCTACAGTGGCCAATTGTGTGAAACAAGCTCACAAAACGGTTCACAAGTGTAGATGATGGATCATATTTAAAGATAATGTCTACTACATTTTCAAAAAAAATCCTGAAATATTATATATTTTAATAACCGTAAACAAAAGAAGTAACTTTTTGTTCAATATTCAACATATGCATACACAAAATTCAATGCGTCCTTGATGTTTTATATTTTGGATATGGAGACTTTTCATATGGGGAAAAATAGAAGCACAATAGTTGGCGCACTGCACTATGAATCTGATCACCTGAGTTTGATTCCCAGCCATGGCTGACATCAGTGACGTGTGATATCAGAATCGGTCCTGGGACACCTTTCAACAACTCACGCTGGTAAGCACGGTGAGGTAACAGCTAACAAACCCTGATCGTCTGCAAGGCATAGGAAGGCTTTTAACCAATATAACCATGTTTTTTATGAACATGAATTTACATGAATGCACGTTTAGTTGTACAATTCACAAATACACAACTTCAAAATTAGATTAACTTGTCCGTGAGATGGTTTTATTTCAATATTAGAAAATATTTGACCATCGATCAGTTTGTATCATAAACTGCCTGAGGATGTAAAAGTGGTATGCCTTCTGCACACATATTTTTGTTATTAATATTTTATTTCCTGTGTGTGTGGGGGCAGTTTATCATAAAACAAACCCATAGTGAATGCTATTAAGTAACTCCAGTTGGATCCACCAACCTATAATGTGTAGATTAGCCCATTAAAGCAAGCAGCCAAGCAATAGTGCCCACTCATGCAAGACACACAGAAGCCTCAGAATGTTTCATTACACACAATTTACCCAATTTAACACAAGATGTGAGCCTTAAGCCACGAAAAAGCCCTGAAATGGTGGGCGGGGGAGGGGGGTGAATGCAGTTTTGCTAAGAGTAAGCTACAAGAATACGCATTGAGGTGCCTCAACACTGAACTGATGGAACTATATTGAATATAGCAATCACATTTCAACGTTTCATAAAACATGAAAATGCATATACTGTACGTAATCCTGTCTACACAAAAAATCGAATTTGTTTAAAAATATAGAAGTAGCTCTTGGCAAAACGAGTCAAAGGTTTCCAGGAGCCATGAAATAAAAAAGCACAGAGGAACATTTATTTTTTTCCAGCCAAGGAAGAAATATTGTAGTCGCCTTCTATGACATCCCAGTGCCAGAGCATCTGTGAAATTAGGAGGCAGTTTATGGACATATTCCCACAATAGCTTTTGTTGTACCATACACAGGAATACATTGTATTGTTTTAAGTAAAAATTTCAAGTGTTTTACCTCTGGATGCCAAAATGCGATTGTGTAAATTCAAGCTTGTGAGTTTTTCAAGGTCCTCTGCTTTTGCCCCTTTCCTGGCATAGGAGGAGGTTTTTTTGAGTAGTTGTGCGACCTCTTACAGCAGCTTTGGCGTAACGAAAAAAATACCTTCATCATTTCCTATGAAAAAGCTAAAACTATGTTTTACTGCCATTGACCAAATGTACAATTACAGAAAACTTGTGAGCAGCTAACTTTACTCTAATTCACCACCACATGCTGAATGTCCTTAGTCAACGTGTTTCCGAATTAAACTTAATTCATATTCTTACTCTCACTATGTTATAGATTGAGACAGTCCAGCTGAAATATAATTTACGAAAAGGAAAATAGTTTCAATGCTGTCAATGGGTAATTCTGATAAATGGTTGGCCAACAGGTCCAATACTTTCACTGGCGGCTAAACAGAGCATTATCAAACAGTACCAATTTATCTGACATGCATGTATTTAACGTATTGTGTGAGCATTGGTGAAGTCGTATTTGTGGAGCACCATGTGAGCATTGCAGTCTTCTGAGAAATCAGACATGTTACATTGGTAGACATCACTTGATATTGAGCACAAAAAAATGTAATTTACTTGATCCTTGTGGCATTTATCTGATGCGTGTTTAAAAAAACGTACCTTCATTTGGATCTACTTTGGGGGTCCAAAATGTTTAATTAATTATTTAATATGTCTATGGCAACAGATTTTAGAATAAAAATGTGAACGTGTGGATTTAAAAAAAAAAGACTATTTAAAGAACTGTACCAAGTGGTTACCCTGCTCAATTTGTGCAATTAACTATACACAACCACATATTGATGTAAACGATGTGGTCTATAAACCTTTCATCAATTTCATACGGATGATGAGTCTTTGAATACTGTAACATTTCATTATCAGCTATTTTTTTGCCGCAATTCAGGTGCTAAGAATCTGTTACATAAATCCAAAAGCAATAATTGTAGCTGTCTATATATCGTATGATACATGTCAATCAATTGCAAATTGTCCAGGTGCTAAAAAACTTGAGGTACTCTTGGATTGGTTCAGCAAATCTAATTGTACGTCACTTTTTTAAAGATTATCCAAAGCTTACAATCTATCAATATGACACCTGCTGTGATTAACCTTTACTACAGTTCCCATTATTAGATCTCCCCTGTCCTTCTTTGAGTATTTTTATTTCTATATTCTGACTTCTGGCCAAAACGTGGTCAATCTGTGAGAGACAAATATTGGCAAAATAAGGAACCCCAACAAATCGATACACCTACAGCTTCGCTTGTCCAAAAATCTATATAACACGAGTTGATTATTTTCTGAAAAACTGATGTCACAATCACATCAAATAAACCTTTATTTCATTGTGTCTTATGTGACAATGGTAAAATGACATTCCATCAATCTGTGAACATGTTGTTACTAAATGTGTGGGATTTTTGAAATACAATTCACACTTTGTCCATACCATTTGCAATGCATTCGACTTTGTCATTATGCATACAGAAAACTATTGTGTATGAGAGCTCTGAGATTTACATATTTATTCGGCACATCCCAACATTCAAAATACCACCACGACGTAGCCTTTCATACTTCAAACACTAAAGTTGACCCATTCATTGCTTCATAACCAAGAGGGTGCATTATCAGTAGACAACTTCACGTCTATCCACCTTTGGGATTATTAGCTAATAATTTCTATGTATGCCAGTCAATTTGTCATAATTTTGTAATTACCATAAACTGAAGAAGTAACAATAAAATCACTGTGACGAAACACATCAAACACATTATTAGGAATATAGCCAATGGCATTTTGGATGGCTCTGAGTGTGATCAATAACAAAAATATAATGATTTTATTGTCTTTATATTAGAATATAATGTATTCGTCTTCACAAGTATTGGAGGTTGCTTTAGCACCGTGACTGGCGTCATACAAAACGTGCAACACTTTTCTCCACGTGTGTAAATTATCTCTGCAGTATTTGCATGCCCTCTGTCCGTAAAGATGACATGCATCATAACAGGCCACATGGACTAATTAGTAAAGCAGCAGATTTGAATGTATTTTACATCAAGTTACGAATCAACTTAAGCAACAATAGTCGCAATGTATAAATATCCACTTGGACACTTCTTCTAAAGAAGATACTGATTGTGGAAATTGATGTTTGTATAAGTGTGGTTTCCTATTTATATCAGAAGATAATCGCTATATGTTTGTTCTGAGACCTCCTTCCAGACCACTCCACCGAATCCAACGGGTGAGGTTGCCAATCAAATACTCATGATATGTAGTTTATGTGAACAAGGTTGAAATTGCCCAAGGAAATTATCTTTTAATTCACAATACATGGCTTATCAACCTCGGTGCTGCTTATCCTTTTTACCATTTACAATTACATGCCACTAACGTGAGTGATCCCTGGAGATGGGGAGACTGGGGGGAGGTATGGTGAGGTGGAGGGGGGGGGGCAGGGATTAAAACTGTACAAACAAGACTGATCAAGAAAATAGAATCAAGACAGCAAAAACTAGACAAAACATAGATTTTTAAATCGATTAATGGTCTCGAATCATGCGAGTCCATCGAATTGCCGCAGGGGGTAAAGCGTTACATGCCTAATTAGCTCTACCTACCATAGGAAATGAGAATAAAATGCCGAAAGCGAGAACATTCCTGGAATTTACCAACATCCCTTGACGTCAGTGTCCTTTTTTAAGAATACATCACCCACGTTAGTGTCCATGCGAAATCTAGCATCTCTGTTATACAGGATATAAAAAAACACATTTTCGAGTATACTCACTCACATCATGCATTTATTAAGACTAATAAATAGCAGGCATGAGTGATATTGAGAATTTTGCATTAAATATTGAACCACAGTGTCCCAATGGTTAACGTGCAATGAACCCTACCCAAGTTCAATTCCTGACCACGGCTCACATCAGCGACGAGGTGATATTTGAACCGGCCGTGATTGGCCCCCACCTACCCAACACCTTTCCAAACCCACCACTGATCGGTATCGTGAAGTATGATCAAAACCCCATAACCTTGAGTGTTGGGAGACATCCACCCAGCAGTGTTGACAAAGAGCTGTACAGGTCTCCCTAGCTTTATGCGGTTTTAACAAATATGCGGCTAGCCGATTTGTACCCAAAAATTTATTCCGCGCGACGTGAATTCACGCATACTTTCGGCTCAGGCTTGAGACACCATTGTGTGTCGTGTGTGCGCTACTCGGCATGCAGTTCTCACCTTCGGTTTGGCTTTGTGCGTCAATTTTCTTTTTGGCAAAGCATCTGCTACCGCATGAAGCGAGAGAAACCCTTATACAATTATTATTTATTATGGAATTTTACTGTTTTACTACAAGTGTAAACTTCAAAAAACATTGTTAGACTGGGGTGTTTGTGAAAAGGACAAGAGTTTTAACTCCTTAAATATACTTGTAGATACAGTGAGGGAAAAAGGTATTTGATCCCCTGCTGATTTTGTACGTTTGCCCACTAACAAAGAAATGATCAGTCTATAATTTTAATGGTATGTTTATTTGAACAGTGAGAAACAGAATAACAACAACAAAATCCAGAAAAACGCATGTCAAAAATGTTATAAATTGATTTGCATTTTAATGAGGGAAATAAGTATTTTACACCCTCTCAATCATAAAAATGTCTGGCTCCCAGGTGTCTTTTATACAGGTAACGAGCTGAGATTAGGAGCACACTCTAAAAGGGAGTGCTCCTAATCTCAGCTTGTTATCTGTATAAAAGACACCTGTTCACAGAAGCAATCAATCAATCAGATTCCAAACTTTCTACCATGGCCAAGACCAAAGAGCTCTCCAAGGATGTCAGGGACAAGATTGTAGATCTACACAAGGATGGAATGGGCTACAAGACCATCGCCAAGCAGCTTGATGAGAAGGTGACAACAGTTGGTGCGATTATTCGCAAATGGAAGAAACACAAAAGAACTGTCAATCTCCCTCAGCCTGGGGCTCCATGCAAGATCTCACCTCGTGGAGTTGCAATGATCATGAGAACGGTGAGGAATCAGCCCAGAACTACACGGGAGGATCTTGTCAATGATCTCAAGGCAGCTGGGACCATAGTCACCAAGAAAACAGTTGGTAACACTGAAATCCTGCAACGCCCGCAAGGTCCCCCTTCTCAAGAAAGCACATATACATGCCCGTATGAAGTTTGCCAATGAACATCTGAATGATTCAGAGGACAACTGGGTGAAAGTGTTTTGGTCAGATGAGACCAAAATGGAGTTCTTTGGCATCAACTCAACTCGCCGTGTTGAGAGGAGGAGGAATGCTGCATATGACCCCAAGAACACCATCCCCACCATCAAACATGGAGGTGGAAACATTATGCTTTGGGGGTGTTTTTCTGCTAAGGGGACAGGACAACTTCACCGCATCAAAGGGACGATGGACGGGGCCATGTACCATCAAATCTTGGGTGAGAACCTCCTTCCCTCAGCCAGGGCATTGAAAATGGGTTGTGGATGGGTATTCCAGCATGGCAATGACCCAAAACACACGGCCAATGCAACAAAGGAGTGGCTCAAGAAGAAGCACATTAAGGTTTTGGAGTGGCCTAGCCAGTCTCCAGACCTTAATCCCATAGAAAATCTGTGGAGGGAGCTGAAGGTTCGAGTTGCCAAACGTCAGCCTCGAAACCTTAATGACTTGGAGAATATCTGCAAAGAGGAGTGGGACAAAATCCCTCCTGAGATGTGTGCAAACCTGGTGGCCAACTACAAGAAACATCTGACCTCTGTGATTCCCAACAAGGGTTTTGCCACAAAGTACTACGTCATGTTTTGCAGAGGGGTCAAATACTTATTTCCCTCATTAAAATGCAAATCAATTTATAACATTTTTGACTTGCGTTTTTCTGGATTTTTTGTTGTTATTCTGTCTCTCACTGTTCAAATAAACCTACCATTAAAATTATAGACTTGTCATTTCTTTGTCAGTGGGCAAACGTGCAAAATCAGCAGGGGATCAAATACTTTTTTCCCTCACTGTATGTCTCTGTAATATATTATGTATGTAGTATGGATAGGTTTCGCATTTAATTTACCTGTAATCAATTTGTGGTTATTTTGAGCCCAATTTAAAATCTTTGTCTCATTATTTGTTCAGTGAAAGTACATTTCCACAATGATCAATTTTATCCCGTAACATACTAAAATTTTAAAATTGGAATCATCATTTAACATTTGGAGAATGCATTTTTTACCTTTTAAAATATGTTTGTATTGTAATCATGAAGTAAAAATGTTTATGTAGTGTAAATAGTATTATTTATCCATTTTGCCAACGATGTATATGTTTTCTTTCACGTGCACTTGCAACTGATTGCTCAGCTTTGCAGATAAAGTTATATATTATTTTAAAAATTGTATGTGATGTGTTCTATGAGCCTTCTGTGTGCTTATTGTAGCGTGTTGATGAACAACCTTTCCGTTCAGAACTTGACCATGAATGATTGTTTTTAGATTGTTTTGTTCAAGTTTTTGTTGTTGCTGTAACCAGGTTTATACGATGTAACCATCTAAAATGAGCATTTATTTTACCAATGGGTTTTACTTGTGCCAAAATACAACCTAAATTCATAATAATGAATGCCCTTCACTGAAGAAAGCCAGACTTGGCCTTTACAGTCGCTTTCAGGAGGGTCCCTGCATCACGATGTTTGTCAAATTCCTTTTTCAACTAAGAAGAGTTTTTTTCTTCCGTAGAACATCCGCTCATACAAGGAGATAATGCATCCACGTGCTGTACTGGTATTTCTTGACCACCAACTCACAGAACAGCAGGTTTTTGGGAGTTCCACAAATCTCTACACGATCCACCGACCCAATGCCTCCAAAGCGCTGCACTACAGGCGTGCACTACCAAGGCCAGCTGTACAGCGGCTGCAGGCGGTGGCATGAAGCATCTTGTGCACAGGTTCACTCACAACATCTCAGTTACTCTGACTCATTTGCTCACGCACACCGAAAAACACCTCGAACGCACTCACTCTCTCACACAATTCACACATGCCTCGGTCACTTTCACACAGACTCATTCACTCCCATGCACTTTCAAACACACTGACACGTCTTCCACGTTTTAGCAAAATTGACATCACAATAACATCACTTCTCTCCTCAACACACACTGATAAGTGTTATGCCCTAAACTGTTATTATTCACGTTTTCAGATCGATGGAAAACACAGGCTAAAATTCGAACAATCGAAAATTATTTATCAGATTTTTTTGTATTTATCCAAAAACTGGGAACACATCTCCTGTACATGTGTAGGGGTGTCAGGGGAAGGATTCCCACCAATAGATGGGTTAGTGGGAGGGGTGATCGAGGAGATATAAGGAAAGAACGGGCGGGAAGAAGGGGCCTTTGGCGGGAACGAGATTGGGACGGCTGGGGACAGGTGTGAATGGAAGAAAAGGAATAAAGGATGAGACCCCTGCAATCTCGTGTCGGCTCCCCTTTACACATGTGTACTGTACAGTCCTGCTACAGTATACATAATATGGGAATTGGTAATGCAGCTTGATGTAGAATATATGCAGCCAACAAATGAAAACAAACAAAGTAGAGTAATTTACTGATCTGAAAGTTTGGATTTTACTGTGGCGATTTTAAACAACACCGCATGCTTACAGGATTTCTGTGTGGTTTGTACACACTGTAAAAAACAAAAAAACAAATACAGTACTGTATTGTACAACTGTTCACCACCTCTGCTCCCCTTTAGCTCTTTCATTTCGTGACAGTGAACAAGAGTGGAGCCACCGAACATAATCATCATCATGCATCGACACTCATTTTCATCTCTATTACGATTTTGGCAAGAAATGATTCGGTCAAACGTATTCTTTCCCAACAGGGTTTTCCCAGTGCTCAATTTACAATGTAATCCTTCACATGGTAAAAACATGCCCATGATATTTACCAAAGATCAGTTACAGTACGGTACTACCTTTTTCAGCTTACAGAATTTAAGACACTTATACAGTAAATAAATAACATCAAAGAGGAGGGGAAAATTGAGAAAATGGGGTTTCAAAAGCAAAGGTCTCCTCCACATGACCCACTCAGTGCACAATTTTCCAGTCCTCATTCCTGCCCTGCTTTCATCACAAGCAACGTTTACAAACCTCAAATTAAAACGTTAACCCACAAAATGACGACAAATTGACCACACGTTTCTAAGGCAAGTTCTACAAGTGTTACATGGGTATATGTAAGGACTGGTGTTTGCAATCACTGCATGCGGTGTTTGGCTGCTGTGATAACTTTGATAACACACAAAAATCAAAGTCCACTAATCACTCGGTTCAAATGTTTAGCAGTCCATTGTGATACGTGGTGTGGAGGAGTGAGCCATGTATACACTACAGGTGCTCTACAGATGTGTTTTTAGTGAAGACCCTTTCACGAGCAAGTGGAGTGAGCAAGACATTTCACTGCACCTTTGTATCGTGGTAAACACGTCATCATTTGGCACGTGCACTGTAACATGGCGTACGGTGATTCGACAGATGGGTGTACATTCAATCTGCCGTACACGGATTCCGTCAAAAAGAAGACGACAAAACAAACTGTTCATTCTGTTATGAGATTAAAACAAAAACACAGCCTCCTGCTTATGGAAAGCAAACCCCCAATTCGCTTACTATCCACGAATACTTTATTTGTAATGGGTACTGTTTAACATTTAATGGTGGAAAAATAAGAAATTCATGATTAAAAGATCGTTTTATTGATTACGCATGCGTCAGTCGTTGTAATTAAACATAAAATAACAATTGAGTTAAGTCTGACATTGTTAGAGCTGTTCTTACCATATATATGTACCAAATCATTCTTATAAACATATTACAATAAAATGCACCATAACTGGCATGTAATTGTAAAAAAAAACATGCCATTACTGAGGGCTGTCTTGGTAACTAATATATCCAAGATCTGTGCATGCAAAGGATTGCAGCTACAGTACAATGGAATGTGAGATATCGGCGTGCCTGTGTTCTGCCTGTTGACTAATCCTCGTCAAACACTCACAAGCTTCAAAATGCTGACAGTTATATGCAAGTGTCTCCTATGGGCACCCAATCTCAGCTGATCCTGGAAGCTAAGCAGAGTTTGGTCTGGATAGTGATTGGACAGGTGACCACCATGCACAGTCTTTGGGAGGCGTTGTAGTTGAAAGAGAGCAGTGCAGAAAAAGCCACGGTTATGTATAACCTCCCACCACGCTACCTTCACCAAACCCGCACTGACCAGCGTGGTGAAGTATGGTCATGCTATCTCTTACAGCCGACAAATGTGTGGGGTGCCCTCATTCAGCAGTGGATTGACAAAATGTGCGATGAATGTTTGCTGGAGCCACAATACTCTCATCATGGAGCATAACCTATCACACCAACTCCGCTCATCCTAGCAGTGGCTTTTGGCTAGCCATCGAACAAAGACGGTTACCGCATCACACACTTTCAGATGCGCTTCTGCGGCCGTCTGGAACGCTCTTCCTTCCGATAATAGGAAGCTAATGGAGCGATGCAATTTTAAACCTAGATTGAAAACGCATTTCTTTAGAACGGCTTTTGTGTTTAGTTTGTTGTCCTTCCCCGCACCTCCGATTAACACAGTTCGGCTACGTACGGTGTGAAAAAAAAATTCAACATACATACAACCAATGCGGTTTAATCTTCCCTGATTTTTCTGGGATTTGCTTGTGTTGGTCAAACACCCTTGTGGACTCTCATCAGAAGAAACCCTTGAGCCAATTGTTCAATGGCCTGTTGTACATTTTTCGTACCACCAAATGCACAATCCAGTTTCTATATACAATGCAGAACACAACAGCATTATGTAGATATCAAAGACGTGAAAATTATATAAACGTCTATAAGTTTAAATGTTTTATACAACATTTGTAATACATGAAGTGCTGTTGAAGATTGACTTCGAACAAATAACACGTGTCAATGCTGTCAAATTACAACCACGACCAAACAAATGTTGATGCAAGTTAAATTACATTATACTGTTTGTTAATAAGTGTCACACGTTGAAGGCATGCACTCAACTAAATAAGTACAATCAACATATAAAAACTTTCATAAAGGTATGATCTAGCTATCGTCAATCATTATTTACAATTAGTATATAAAACAATATTCTGTATATAGTTTATAGAACATATCTATATATGCGCCTTCAGTATCTGACGGCGCTAATAAAGGCAGCGATACACATAAGATATTCCATAACAAAAAAACTCCACAATATAGACTCGTTACGTGATGATGACGACGACGACGATGATAATATTAATTGTGTTCAATACAAAACATCCACAACGCCAGCAGGTCAAAATAATCACAACCATAGTGACATAAATGTAATTATACTGTGGCTTAACAAGTCCTAACCTCTAAAGCCGAAAAAAACCCAGCAATATATGTTACGTATTAATATAGTGGATGTCATTTGCATTGATTTGACATGAAAGCATTTGTCGTAGAATACAACTCAAATCATTACCCAGTAAACATGCCACCTTGGGCCAAAGTTTGTACGTGGTTGCAAACGTTGGCTCAACGCTTGGTCCAACGTTCCGTGTTCAGTGGGTTATAGGAGCTATTGAAATGGATCATACGCAAGACACGCTGAATATCTGTAAAGGGCTGGTTGGTCAAATCTATAGCTTCCTTTACCTCCTCACCGTAGCCTTTATCATCAACCGAATCTGGCAAAAAAAAATACGTGGGATATAACATTTACCCGAAGCTAATTAATGATGGATGTGAAATCGCATTCCGGTTTAAATGCACGTCGGCTAAGTGTACCCCAACAATGACCGAACAAGGCCCTCGATTAAAGGTTTTACCAAGTGGTCACACAGTACATAAGGGCGACTCCACGCGTGGTCTCAATGTGTTGAATGCGTAAACGTTTTGCTTCATCCGATGGGGTTCGTGACACCCCAACAAATGTCATCGAACACTGTGTTAAACTTAACATCGATCGTCCGGTGGCCACATCTCAGAGCTTGGAATTTAAAAAAATAAGTACAGAAACGTGTCTGCCAGAACAGTGGAGCCGGCCTCCTACTCTCCAGCTCAGACATTCGCATGGCTCACACAGAAAAAAATCCCCCGTATAGCCTTAACAGACTGTAGGAGCAAGTGCTGTTAGCGAGCACCTATAAAGGCTGGCACGGCGGTGGGTGGCCAACACCACGCCCGGCCGCCTTTGTCTCTCTAGTGGCGATGTTTACACTACGCACCAGGTACTCATTTGAGGCTGAATCGACCTAGGGGAGGCCCAGGACCGGTTCAGATAGTCGTCACTGGGTGTTGGCCGTGAGCGGGAATCGAACTCGTGTCGCCAGGTATTGTAGCGCAGCGCGCTAACCGCTACACTACCGCTCACACAGACAGCCACACATACATACACACACCTTGGTCAAATATAAAACAAAGCTAATTTTTTGCCCCACGTCACCAAGCTGGCTGCATGTATAAAGATGAATGAATGTTTGGTGGGCACATATTCCGTGTTGTTTGGGGGGTATACAGGCACTGCAATGTAACCTGAACAGTGGTGACTCCCCCTGCTGAATGTTGAGTCTTACCTTCTCAGCGTCAACATGGAGCCAAGTCCTTTCTCTTCCCTCTCATTGATCCATTGTGCATCACTCATTGCCAATGAGTCAAAACACTGCAACTGAAATACAGTATCCCAAGTCGTATACGAACAGTGGGACGTTTAATATATTTTTTAAAAATATATATCTTTATAGTTTTCATTCAGTTCCCCAAAGAACGTCAGTCTTGTTTTCTTTCTCGCTTGTGATTGTTGGCCGATAGGTTCACAGGTGACATGAATCAAATATCACCACCGATTCGTTTCATGCTAACTTCTAACAATGAATAGAATCACACAGTAGCATTATCTGGTAAGTGCGTTATTAATGCACACACGTGGCTATTTTGATTCTCGCAATTGATTTGTTTACTAATATGCAGAAAACTACTTTGTAAAACCAAAAGACTTCATCACAGCGAAAACGTGGTCCTGCCAGTGGCGACGAGATGCTACAAATCTGTGTCACTGACTAGAATAACGCTGCGAATCAGCCAAGAGTCTGTATATGGCACATATATAATTACCTGCTTTAAGCAAAAATGTAGCAAGCACCCACCCCATTTCACAGCTTCAAAAGAGCCTCTTGCATCCATCCATACGTCCATGGACTCCACACGTTCACATCTTGAAGGACGTGCGTAGCCCTACCAGCCCACACACAGCCTTAATGGCACTTCCAATGAATTTAGTATGTGCGCTCATAGCACATCAAGGACATAAAAACCGCTCCACGAGGCATGGCCTCTTCACCTTATACATTCATCCTCCTCTCCGAGTTCATCTTGCGCAGCTTGGCTGGCAGGTTGTCCACCGTCCTCGTCCCAAATGTGCTGTTAATCCTCTGCAGCTTGGGTGGCAGCTCCGCAATGGACTTGGCCGAGTCCGCGCCAGATCGAATCGCCTTGAAGGTTGTCCTCTGCTCCGTGTCCACCAGCTGGTCACCGTGGCTGCCGGGCACTGAGCTTATCCGCTGCAGCTTGAGGGGCAGGTCGCCCATGCTGCAGGTCTTCTCCGTTGTCATGGAGCTCATGCGCAGCAGCTTCTTGGGCAGGTCCTCCCGGCTCACATTCATCTTGCGTAGCTTGGCCGGCAGGGTGCTCAAGATGTCGTCGGAATTGTCCAGGCACTCGATCGAATGCTTGCTCTGGCCCAGGTTACTGCCGGAGGCCACGCTGCCCGTGATGCAGTTGTACGGCGGGCTGGAGAGAGGGCTGGAGGGCAGCTTGAGGGCATCCTCCAGCTCCCGCACGCTGTACGGCTGGGTGGGCACTTCGAACGTGGTGTGGAACTGTGAGTAGTCGACTCGGAAGAAGCCTTCTTCCAGCGAGATCACTGGCAGGAAGCGGTGGCCCCACATCACCTCGTCTTCGGTGTAAGATGTCCTGGCCTGGCACGTCATTCCTGTCACATCACAAAGAATGAAAAGATCACCCCGGCACAAACAGCGCCCGCCCCAACCCACTCGTTAGCGACAATAGAGACTGTTGCGGGATTTAGGCTGGAACGACAGATGAGGGAGCTGTGTGGCTAAAGCAACCGCCTGATCGATTGACTTTGTCTCCCCAGTGCCTTTGTTGACACAACCGGATTAGGTATACTCATTTTAGACTGAGCTGACCTTAGAGAAGCACACGCTAGTTTCAAATATCACTTGATAACGAGAATCTTTGTGAACCACAATGCCACGAATCATCAGCCACGATCGAAACACTGCTGAATGAAGGTCTCCTCAGTCGTCACCACCCTTCATGGTCTTGCAATGCCACAATCCAAGTACTCTTGCAATGAGCTAAGATCATCGCTCCATCTCTGTGTTGGTCGTCCTCCAGGGTGTGTTCCCTCCTTTGTTATTCTAGTCCATCGAATATCAAACCCTTCTGATGACGTATGCTACCAATTCGGCATACGGTTCTTTACAGTCAATATGATGACTACATTTGCATTTATTCTCTGCTGCTCGGTGTGCTTCAAGCATCTATCCCCTTGTGCTTATTTGCGTACTTCCAGCTTATATATTTACTTTGTCGGCACTTTTTTCTCGTCAGGCACATTACCATGTTATTTTTTTTATTAAATAATTTTTTTAAAGCGCACTCCAACATGTCCAGCCTTTTCTATTTATTTTACCAATTTTATCCTGAGACCTTTGTGTCAGTATTAAAGTACAGTTTGACAAATAAGAATAGGTTTACTCTCCATGGCAACAAAACAGGTGTTAAGATGTTCAAACACCAAAAAGAAACCTTTTGCAAGGAATCATGCCTGCATTCACCGCAGTACTTGTGGTGAACATGCAAACAAACATGCTCTGATAACAAATGCATTTTCTTGGTTCTTTCGGTAAAGTCACGTAGAAGGGAAGTAATAAAATAATAAAAATAAAACATAATAAAATAATTCTCACAACGTTTCGGCCACAACGCAAGCAGCCGTCATCAGGTGAAGACCAGGTCTGTCGGGGAGACCTGAGGACGCCTGCTTGCGTTGTGGCCGAAACGTCGTGAGAATTATTTTATTATGTTTTATTTGTATTACTTTATTACTTCCCTTCTACGTGACTTTACCGAAAGAACCAAGAAGATGAATCCCTGCAGTCACGAAAGCTTTAAATCGAAACGTATGCATTGTCTTTGAAACTGTTTAGCCTGCAGCAGAGACAGCTTTCTTTATGGCCTAGTCTCACCAGTGTCAGAGCAGAAAATAACGCCAAAAGGTGACCAGTACAAAGACAATGCCACTATTAGAGCATGTATAGCTGCTCATCCCAAGCTAAAATGCTCTGATACATGTACCACCGCAAGTACGTGTGCTGAACGCAGACTTGATTCCTTGAAAAAGGCATCTATTTAGTGTTTGAACATCTTAAAACACCTGGTGTATTGCCAGAAAGGGTTAATTCTATTATTATTTTTCATGAATGTAATCCTGTTCAGCCTTATATAATTGCCTCTGTATAAATGTTTTTAAACTCATGTTCTTCAAACAATGCGGTGTTTTGTTGTTGCTTGGAGAACTTGGTATACGATTCTGTCAACGTCACGCATCATGGTTCTAGCTTGCCCGAGAAGGGCTCTGATAATTATGACTCACCAATCATCAACATCCTTTTTGTTCAGTCATGCTCCATAATGTTTGTGCTGTTTTCTTATTCACTGTCCTCATTGTATTTCCAAGTATTTATTATTATTTATTTTGTTGGAAATGTCCATCCATTTTCATATCTCTGTTTTTCTCCAACAGGCTTTGGTGGTGTCAGATTACCTCTTCTGTCAGATGTTTTCGCTTTCCCCACACGTTAAGTGTACGGTGTGCATCACAGTGTTAATATGACATGACTGAAAGCGATTAAAGCCCTTTGTAATTTTGATTTGAATTTAAATGAATTCACCTGCCTCATTAACGATTTTTTTGTTGCCTGTTTTTAGCAGTCGAAGATTAGCTTTCATTTTAATCGGCATGTGATCACTTCCTGTGTTAAATTTGTTGACGATAGACCCAACTCAGGATAGGCACAACTCAATCAAGTCAATTCGTGACTGCAAGGATTCACACTCCAACATAGCTTTCATGAACCCTCATTTACCCACCCAGCAGTATAACAAAAACAGTAATTGACCACTTCACAACTCCTCCTCCCCCGCTGCCCTTCCTGGCTCCTCCCCCCTTAACCACTATATAAGGTACAGATATTTTGCTGTGACGGTTTCACCTGAAGACGGAAGATTGTGTTGCCTCCGAAACGTCGTGATTTTTATTGTTTTATTTTTATTAATTTTTATTTCATTTTTTACCTACGTGACTTTACCGAAAGAACTAAGAGTATCAATCAAGTCAAGTTGATTTGTAATTGCTCCATTTCGCTCCTCCATTTCCATTCTATTTTTCCTTTTTTTAAGTTGATCATTATCTTCGTGTTCCTACTGGTTGAAAACCCTAATAGACATTCTCCTCTCATTCCTCACCCATATGATGCATTTACCAATCATTCTCTCATCTCTGCACACGCTTAACTTTGTATATATTTCATTGTATTTTGCCCTCATTTAGAAGTTAATTCATTCGTATGTTTCATCTCCTTCTACATCTTCAAGGCTTTTTGTTGTTGGGGCATGCATTTGTATTTCCTTGTAGTGGTTCAAGAGCGTCCATGATAGCTGGATTACTCTATGTGAAGTACTCTATCTTCGATTCCCAGACGGACCGAGAATCCCACTACCTGATCATTACCTGTCACCACCAACCAAACGATATGCACATGCACGGTCCAACATAGCTTTCATGAACCCTCATTGTCCCACATGCTTTCATGCAAGTGCACAACAGATGCTATCCCTACTTAAAAAGACAGTTACATATTCGTTAACATTATAATTTATGCTGAGAGTATGGTTATTAATAGTTTGTAATTGAGTTCAAAGTGACATAACATTCATATTACAATAACTGGGTTTTGCGTTTAGAAAATGTCCACTCGACCAACAACAATTAATATTCAAAGACTGTTCATAAAAAATTATATAACCGATGATGCCATCTTCAACACAATGTATTTTTAAATTTGAGATACATTATTTCAAATTTTATTTTAACTTATCAATTCTAGCGTTTGCTCGGCATGATATTTTATCATCTTTATTGGAAATGTTGGCGAAAATAATCCTCATGCAAATAGCCTTTCAACTAAATCACAATCAATTGTATATTAGGGTTTGCATAATAATAAACAGCTTTAATCTCATAAATTGGACAAATCATCACTGAGTCTCAAGACAATTTTTTCAAGAAAATCCTGCATTGGGAAGTTTGGCGATTTCAATCGAGTGTTTTGCATATAAGGGGAAACTGGAATACCCAGAAAAACCAACGATGCATGTGAGAGAATAACACTCACCATCGCCTGGCCAACTAGCAGCCTATCGGTTCTGGGGAGTACCACAAATCTGTGTGTGATACACTAACTAGATTAAAAGCATTATGTTGGATTGTCCAAAGGCTACAGCAGCTGTAAATATGCGCTCCATACCCGTGGTCTCGACTATGCCCTCCAGGATGACCACCACCTCAAACTGCTCCGTCTGAAGCGCCCGCTGTGACAGCTCATAGAAGGGGCTTCTGTCGTCGATCACGTGGCAGATGGTGAGTGGCGAGACGAGGAAGAGTTGATCGGCGCCTGTGCTGAAGCCCACGTCCAACTCCAGCTGGTCGAGTGGCAGGAACTCGCCTTCCCGCGTCTGTCGAGACTGCGGGCAACAATGATAACAACAACTAAAAATCCCCCCCACGCATATAGACTTTTGTATCGACTGGCGTGTAAAGTGCTGTGAGCGAACACCTATTAAGGGTGGCATGGCACATGTTGACCCAGGACTGGTTTATCCGTTACTTAGAAAAGATGTTTGCTATAGGCAGGAATTGCCAGGTTTGTCACGGAGTGAGCGTACCATTGTCCCACGACTCCCCGCATGCACATGCGCACTCAGAACCACACACCTCTTAATAATAAAAGCCCTTTACCTACGTTGAGTTTGATAATTCTCTCAAAAGGGCCTTACATGGTGATGTTTGGCCAATTCTATTGCACAGTCTATACATTTTAAATGATCTCAAAGAGGTAATGAGTTTCATTACCTGAGGTTCATTACCTCTATTGCTAAGTTATTATGAGGTCTACGAACGTGTGGGTATTGAGCTTTGATGCTGACAATGGGCTGCCCTTGCCTTTGATTCACGTTTTTACAGCAGATATGTGCTCTGAGGTTTTTTCGGTGAAGTCACGTAGGTAAAAAAATTTAAATTAATAAAAGTAAAAAAAAAGTGTGCCGTTCCTGGCCCTTCCCCCCTCAACCATTATATATACGGGGTAGTATTTCTTGTGATCTCTCATTTACTTGATACAGCTGTCGTGGCTGTGACGGTTCCACCTGAAGACGGAGGCTTGTGTTGCTTCCGAAACGTCGTGAATTTTTTAATTTGTTTTATTTTACTTTTATTAATTTAAAAATGTTTACCTACGTGACTTTACCGAAAAAACCTAAGAGTATGAATCATTGCAGTCACGAAAGCTTCAAATCTAGAAGCAGATATGTGCTTCGGAAAAATCTCCGCCAAAATTACTGGGCAGTTACCGAGTATTGTCGACTGTCGACACCTTTATCTTTGATCCAAAGGCGATATCCTTAATCGCATGGCGACAGATTTACAAGTATATATGTTTACATGCATGTTTATGTCCATAGTTCAGTCTCTTTCAAATCAGCATTTTGTACTATTATTTTCAAAGGAGACCTGGTGTTCATACTATTAATGGCAAGTTATTCTGGAATTCGGGGCTCTATTGAAATTATTTTAAATATTGGATTTTATACAAAATATGATTTTTGTGACAATTGACAACGTGAAATAAGTGTGCATGTCGTGCTTCTATAAATGCATGCACCACTAATATCCTTCTTGGATGCCACAAACGTAGAAACACTACCTAAATATATACAATTTTTTATACATCAATCATCGCCACATGGCCTTCTGCCAGTTTTTTTGCCGCATTGGTGTAATAAAAGCAATCACTGGACCAGTTTTCATAATCAGTGGCGATTAACATAGCTAGGTTTGCTGAAACCAATGCTGGGCATGTGTCAAATATTTACAGGCAAATACACCTTCTCTTTAGAAAGAGACCTTGTCAATAAACATCTGCATATAATCATCTGCCAGTGCACCAGCATTCGTTTAAGCAAACCTGACTCCATTGCTGAGACATTGACCGTCAAAAACCCGTGCAGAGTTTGCTTGTGTTAAAACAATGTTTTGAGAAGAAAAAAAACCTCACAGAAGGCCATATGATAGGATGCGAATTTTGTTTTAATGCTTTATAAAGATGGACAGAAATGGAAAAAAGCATTGTTTGCCTATGTATTTGGTTACTTATATTCTTCACAATGAGGCTGACGATGATATATTTTTTGCTGTAAATACAACCATGTCATATCGCTCAGTGCATTGATGCTTGCCAGATGTCAGCATTTTCTTTTCCGAGCGGAAATTCGAGGTGAAAAAAATGAAGTGTTTGCACCATTTGAGACTTCACAGAGCATTGGCATAGAATATTCCAATGTTGGTGGTATTAAAATAAATATATCATCCCTTCTATGCTTGTTAAATACAGCACAATAAAAACTGACCATTATCCTTACATACATCTCCGTCAAAATGAAATTATAAACATTATAATTACCGCATTGATTGCAGCTGAGGGTCTAAAGTGGACGATATAAGCGCTCCATGCACTCACGATTAGCAGTTTATGGATTCTCCAACGTAAAGCTCCCTTTATGTATTCTAATGTTTGAGTAACATAAAGAGCTCTTAAAACAGCCAACATAACAGCACGTGAAGAATGTAATTTTTTCAACGACCAATTACATCAACTTCAAGGACAGTGCACATTATCAGAGTTTTGTTTTTTGTTTGCATTATGACTGCAGGTATTGTGGTCTATGCAAACATGACTCCTTGTAAAAAGGTGTCAGTTTTGTTGCCAGATAGAAGGGTAAAAAAACAATTATCGACCAATTACATTTTTGGCCGCAAGCTGTTGAAAGGTGCAGTTAGAAACATCGCACCTATCCGAGGTCCCGGCTGGATTTTATGAGACAAGGAGCATCACGGTTAAAGCTGATAGCGTGTTTCATGCCACCACGTTGTCAGGTCCAATTCGGTGTAAATCTGCATGTGATTTTCCCACATCCCTTCAGGCAAATCCACGCAGGCGCTCAATTTATCATCGTGAGCATCCTTGTTTTTTTTTCTATTATCATCCATTGCATGCAATAAACGGAAGGCATATGATGTTACCTTAACCAGAACGGGTATGATTTACTTGTTCTAAACAACCGTTTCTGACCTGAAAATAAACATTTCATTTTGAATGGGATGTCGGTTGTATTTCTGGAGATTGTTGCTGTAGGATGTTGTGCGAGATATGACCTAAGATGTATCACCGACAATTAAAATAAGACATTATTTCAAGCAGCCTTCGATGGCCGAGTCCCGTTACTTTGTGGCAATCTCAAATTAAAGTCTTGTGATTTTAAATTAATACCGATATATTGAATGCCCGTGTGACATTGAGCAGGAGGTGCGTTATCACGGCATGTATTCTATACTTGGTGTGTATTCTATACTTGGTGTGTACGGGCAGTGCTCGGGTTACGAACCTAGTTCGTTCCTGAGACCCGTTCGTAAGTCGAACGGTTTGTAAGTCGGAATACATTAATGCACTTTATTTAAATGCCCATACGGTCAGTGGTATGAAATGTGTTACGGTAAAAAAGGGAAGCATTGTTGAACTCATAATTAAGAAGAAATATTGGACATTTCTATGTAACGCTATAAAAATTGCTGTCTAGTAAATAAAACATGAAATAAAGTAACATAAATTGATAAAAAAAAACATTTATTTTGACTTGAGTCCTAATGCTAGCTTGTGGTCGGAAGGGGGGCAATTCGTCACCACAATTGCACACACAGGGCACGCGTGCACACACAGGAGACAAAGACCCCCCGTATAGCCTTAACAGACTGTTGGGGCAAGTGCTGTTAGCGAGCACCTATGAAGGCCGGCACGGCACACGAGGAGTGGGTGGCCAGCACCACGCCCGGCCGCCTTTGTATCCCCAGTGGCGATGTTTACACACCGCACCAGGTACTCATTTGAGGCCGAGTCGACCTAGGGGAGGCCCAGGACCGGTTCAGATAATCGTCACCGGTGTTGGCCGTGAGCGCGAATCGAACCCGGGTCGCCAGGTTCGTAGCGCACCGCGCAAATCACGACACTACCGCTAAACTACACACAAACACCCACTCCCAGCGCGAGGCCGACTTATTTACACCTCGCGGAAGATCGCTCCTCTGAACAAAATAGTTCCGTGGTTCAGTTTTCAATTGCGAGTTCGCGTTTTAAATCAACGTAATTTTTTGTATATTTCACGGAAGCTGGTTTGTAAGTAAGGGTGTTCATAAGTCGGGAGTTCGCAAGCCGAGGCCGGCTTGTATATTTAAATATTTGACCAACAATCTCTACATTACGGGAAGATGGAACCGAGTTTATAAATTCCCGTGTGTGCCACATGTGGGGCACCTGCTTCCTACGGCATCGTCGTCAGCTCCGGACCAAACTGCCGCAGTGCAATACTGGACCGCGTGAATGGACTATTTCTGGAGCGAATGGTAACTAACCGATGCCTGTTCTCATGATGTTGAGGCCATTACGGTTCAGTTACGCAGAGAGTGAGAGAGACCAAAACACGTATGTCACAGAAAATGCTACGGATAGACATTCAAACAACTCCCCCGTGTGGACAACGGATCATGCGCGCGTGTGTCGCGGCGCGTTCTGGAAATGATCCTTTGCGCTTCGGTGCGCGATTGCCGTCCAAGCAGCACTACAGAGCTGCTCAAATTGCGAGCAGGTCACCGAGATCACTTGACCTGCGCGCTGCACACCGCAGCGCGCGTCTAAATGGCACACCTACGGTTGCAATCCAAAACTTCCCGAAGTACTCGCGGGGGTTTCGAGAAACTCGCAGCCACTACAGCATGAAATGTTATTTGTGGTGGTGTACAATGCACGTGCGTAGTCGTCCACAACATTTCGATATACTGTATACTCTAATGCCAATTTTCTCAACCGTAGTAATTTCAAAATTCTAGCATCAATAGATCACTGGTATATTGCCAAATCTTTTTTTTTTCAAATCTGCGAAATAATGATTTGCAAACCTCCACCATCTAATCGTTCGACACCAGCGTGCGCGTCTCCGCGCGCTCGCGCTGCGCACGAATGTTGATCATCAGGAGCGCGTTTTTCTGAAACTCTTTCAACGCGCAAACAACACAATTACGTAATGCGCAACCGTGCAATTCCACGTCTCATTGTATCGCGTGAACCTCGACATTCGGTTGCGGCGATGACCAAGTTTACCCAGGGACGTGCCGTGGTCCCAGTAAAAGTGAGCAGTATTGTTCCCTCTCGGATTTTCCCACCAGGAAAACGGTGCAGCTTCGCGGAAGAACACGATCTGGTGACAGCTCAGCAGCAGCACCCACTACGGTGCATTACCCTTAGCCACCGATTTCCTGTAGTGACTCTAATCAATTGATGAACCACCTGCTCATGCCACCTGCAATCAAAAAAAAAACTCGGGCTGGAGCTCGCTACCACCCACCTTAGCTCGAGGCACCGCACGTGCCTGAAAGCACTCACGAGTAATTGGGGCGGTGAGGACCACGGGGGGTCGCGAGTTACCTTGATGAGCTTGCAGCGGATCTGCGCCGACACCATGTGGCTGTTGCGCAGGTTCCCGATGCGGAACATGAGGCAGAGCTGCCCGTCCCGCCGGGAGATGACGGCGCTCTGGCTGAACATGAGTGTCTCTGCGCGCTTCTTGGGCTGCGACATCTTGATGAACATGCAGCCGATGAGGAAGGCGTCCACGATGGAGCCCAGGATGGACTGGAAGAGAAATAGGATGATGCTCTCGGGACACTTGTCCGTGATGTAGCGGTATCCGTACCCGATCGTGGCCTCGGTCTCGATGAAGAAGAGGAAGGCCGACGGGAAGCTGTGCACGTTGGTGACACACGGCGTGTAGTTGCCATCGTGTGTCTTGTCCAGGTCCCCGCGTGAGTAGGCGATGAACCACCACATGGAGGCCATGAAGAGCCAGGCCACGGTGTAGGTGAGCACGAATATGAACATATTCCAGCGCCACTTGAGGTCCACCAGCGTGGTGAAGAGGTCGGACAGGTAGCGGCTCGTGTCGCTGCCAATGCTGCCGTTCTGCACGTTGCAGTGGCCGTTCTTCTCCACGAAGCGCTGTCGCTTCCTCTTGGAATCCCTCTCGGAGTCGCCGGTGGCAGCGCCGACGCCGCTGGTGCTCACCACCTGGTAGTCTTCACCAAATTTTCGACGGAGAGCCGACATTCCTCGCGCGAACGTTGCGTCTCAGTCGATTAAATCGAGCTGCGGTGCGCGCTGAAACAGGGTCGCTTCTTCTTTGCATGTGAAAAAGCAAGGGCAGCCACGGACCTCGTCTCATTAATTGGAGTTGCGCATTACGCAACGTTCCATATGAGCGCTATCACCCGTCCCTGGCATTCAGGTCGCGGCATGACGATACCTTGACGACGCGAAAGTGAAAAGCATCGCACGTCGCAATCCCCCTCGTCTCCGGTTACGCAGCAGAGACGATCGCGATTGAGCAGCCGCGCGCTTCGTCGTCCGCGAAACGTCGCGCGGTGCCTCGGCCACGCATCAGCTCGCCACTGTGAATGGGGGTGGGAGGGGGGGTAGTGGTCGCGCGCGACTTGACGCCTCGGTCCCTCAAACAATACGGGCGCTGATGCGGGCTCCAGCAGAGCTCCCTCCTCTCTCACTCCCTCCCTCCCTCCCTTCTCGCCTCGGAGTCCTTAACAAGCTACGGCAAGTGAGCGCTCCCTCCTCCTCCTTCCCATTCCCCCGCTCCTCCTCCGAAGCACCTCCATACCCCCATGTTCTGTTCATAAATGCCGGGTTGCTATGGGTATAAAACTGGACTTTTTGTGTCGTGGGTTCTGTGGGGTTTTTTATTTATTTAAATAATCAGCCTGTTTTGTGCATAATTTTTACCCGTAATTTTCACAGTATTATTCTCAAACAAATAAAAAAATCTCGAAAAGGAAAAACGGGTGCCTCACTCACGGGGGGAGGGGGGGGTGTACAGAAAAAAAGAGGGGGATTTGCGATGGAAACAGCCGGAGCCAATGATTGTTGTGCAACGTTTTGCGGTGGAGTCGAGATGTGCGTGGCGTGCGCGCGCCGCCTGTTCGGTGTGCACCGCTCGGCGGGGAATCGAACCGTGACGCGAACCTTCGTGTCCCCATCGCGAGAAGCTTCTGCGGGGACCCACGTCCACCGGCTGTCACGCGGCATCGTTCGTGACCGCGAATGCAGAGATATTTTTTGACATTTTGCTTTGCATTGCAGCGATTGGTATTTTGCCCGAATGAACAATTGCACACTGTTTTGATGAGAGTTTAAAAAAATAATGAATGTTTAGTATGCGGCGTTGTTGTGGTGCATTAAATCTATACACCCCCATTAAAATGCAAGCGTCAATATTTGTTCCTGATACATTGATAACGCGATATTCCAGCAAAAGGTTATGCGCACGTGTCTGTATACATGGCGTGCGTAAACAAGCTTGTGTACAGATGTTCTATTTGGCAAGATTAATAGTTAGCGTGTATAGGTGCATTACAGAGTATCATTAGTGAGTAACTATCATCATCATTATCGCCGTCAGCCGTGCATTCTATCGACGGTAGCATAAAGAATTCATCGTGCTGGCGCCTCTGCTTTTCAAGTCGTATGCAACTGAAGTCAATATGATCCAACGTTCTCTGATAATGTCGCTCAATGTGCACGCTGATGGCCCCTGGAGTATTCTCTCTGTCATTCTGTCACCATTTGTTTTCATCAGCTGTCACTCCAGCCTCTCGCCCACATAAGCGCCATATTCTACCTGGGGACAGCGGCTCTTATAATTGGATCAGGATCATTTGACGGTCTTAGCTTGGTGTCTGTCCATGTTTCTTGATCTGCTGCGCCTTTCGTTCATTTCGAGTCTGAGAAATAAGCAAGCAACCTCCAAAAAAGATACGCAGGTGTTTGGCCATGCGCCGACATGGCACGCGAATGATTAGGGTTGGATACATGATTCATGCAATTTGGAAATGTCATTTTGCACGGTCACGGCAACGTTGTGAGCACCAAAACTGAAAAGGGAACGAAATGTGCGTTAAGGTCAGAGATTGCTGATTACGATCAGCGGGAGGTCCATTCCGAGTGGCTGGCTGGCTCGTTAGTTAAATAGGGTTAGGGTCAGGGGGAGGGCCAGTACCAGTGTTTGGTTGGCGTTGTATAGGGTTATTGTCAGTGTGAGGGTTAGTAATCGTGGCTGGCTGGCTCGTTAGTTATATAGGGTTAGGGTCAGGGGGGAGGGCAGTACCAGTGTTTGGTTGGCGTTGTATAGGGTTATTGTCAGTGTGAGGGTTAGTAATCGTGGCTGGCTGGCTCGTTAGTTATATAGGGTTAGGGTCAGGGGGGAGGGCAGTGCCAGTGTTTGGTTGGCGTTGTATAGGGTTATTGTCAGTGTGAGGGTTAGTAATCGTGGCTGGCTGGCTCGTTAGTTATATAGGGTTAGGGTCAGGGGGGAGGGCAGTGCCAGTGTTTGGTTGGCGTTGTATAGGGTTATTGTCAGTGTGAGGGTTAGTAATCGTGGCTGGCTGGCTCGTTAGTTATATAGGGTTAGGGTCAGGGGGGAGGGCAGTGCCAGTGTTTGGTTGGCGTTGTATAGGGTTATTGTCAGTGTGAGGGTTAGTAATCGTGGCTGGCTGGCTCGTTAGTTATATAGGGTTAGGGTCAGGGGGAGGGCCAGTACCAGTGTTTGGTTGGCGTTGTATAGGGTTATTGTCAGTGTGAGGGTTAGTAATCGTGGCTGGCTGGCTCGTTAGTTATATAGGGTTAGGGTCAGGGGGGAGGGCAGTGCCAGTGTTTGGTTGGCGTTGTATAGGGTTATTGTCAGTGTGAGGGTTAGTAATCGTGGCTGGCTGGCTCGTTAGTTATATAGGGTTAGGGTCAGGGGGAGGGCCAGTACCAGTGTTTGGTTGGCGTTGTATAGGGTTATTGTCAGTGTGAGGGTTAGTAATCGTGGCTGGCTGGCTCGTTAGTTATATAGGGTTAGGGTCAGGGGGGAGGGCAGTACCAGTGTTTGGTTGGCGTTGTATAGGGTTATTGTCAGTGTGAGGGTTAGTAATCGTGGCTGGTTGGCGAGTTAGTTGAAAAGGGGTACGGTCAGGGGGAGGGTTAGTACTGGTGGCTGGTTGACTCGCTAGTTGTATCAGGGTTACGGTCAGTGGGAATGGTAGCACGAGTGGATGGTTGACTGGTTAGCTGGTTGGATAGGGCAAGGGTCGATGGAAGGGTTAATGCTTGAGGCTAGTTGGCTATTTTGGATTCGGATAGGATCAGTGGGTGGGCTGTCTAGTGCTAATGGCGAGTTAGCTTGGTTTTTTCCCCCAGATGCCGGTGTGTGTGCTGTGTGCAGGTGGGAACTGTGGTAAGAGATGAGCCATGCTGTTCAAGCCCGGATTGCACGAACAATTGACCGTGGGATTCGTGCCTAACGCGTGTATGTTTTGCATTACTGTGTCTGCACGCATGCGTTAATTGTATTTTCCCCTCGTATAGTGCCGTATCAAGGGTACGCAATTCTGTGGCGTAATTCCTAGCACGTTGGACTTGTAATCCAGGTCACCAGAACGATTCCCCGGAGCGGCAGTTGGAACAAAAATGGGCACGCTTCTTAAATACCCACGCCTCTGTCCACGGAGCAGGATAAATGGATGCGCCACAGTTAATCGATCATCAGGTGGCGTGTGGTGGAGTAGGATGTGGGTACTGCCAACTCTTCCAAGACGGATGGCCTAGAGGGGGCTCTGAAGAGCATCCTCTTGTCGTTATCGTGGTAGCCTTATTCCGCCAGCAGCGATCTGCGCAATACATTGCAGAGCTGTGCCATTACCTTTCCAGCGGTCTAATTGGCGTCGTTCAAGCCCTGCCAGCGGAGTGCTCACGAGCGGGTTGATGACACCACTGTTCATCGCGGCATCATCAAGCTCCGTCATTCTATATTGTGTCATGGGGAAACAGAACAGCGGTCACCTTTGCTTGCGTTCCAACTAAATGGTCATCCTCACATCGGCTTTTGGCGAACCATCGAACAAAGACGGGCACTGCATCGCGCGCTTTCAGGTGCCCTTCTGCGGCCGTCTGGAACGCTCTTCCTTCCGATATTTCAATGCGAATCGAGCTATGCGCTTTTAAATCTGGATTGAAAACTATTTTCTTGAGAACTGCGTTTTTCTGTTTAGTTTGTTGTCCTTGGCTACGTATAATGCGAAAGAAATTCAACACACACACACATACGTACGTACATACATACCGCGTGCAATTAAGCAGGAACCCGGGCGATGAAACCCCTTATTCCAATCACCATAAGCTATACCCGCAGCAAATTTCCAACAAATGTGTTGCAATACAATCGCATGTTTAACGTAATGGCGGCACGCTGACGTCTTCTTAACGCGTGTTCTCCACCACATTCGTAATTTTTCACTGCCCTAAAGGGATTTTATTTTACGTTTCGGGAAATGGTCCTTTTTATAGCAGAGAGATGGAGAAGGCTGCGTTCGAAATCTATCTGTCGTGAAAAAGGGTCTCAATGCTTGAGATCGTTGCCATTTTCCCCTTTTAGTGAGCAGCGTTATCGACGAATGTGTTGAGTTTTTTTGTGATTTGTGCACCACTGCAAACACGGTATCACACAAACAAAATCACCACTTTCACTGTGATAATGGACTGGAGCGTGTCACCAGCCGGGTAACGTGTGGGCAGTGGAGTCTGTAAGGCACTACCATCATTTAATTTCATCGCTTTGCTGGTCCACACGCGAGACCGTGGTGAAGGCTCACTTTCATCGATCGCGCCGGAGAGGCGGGCGGACGTCAGCGTCAATTGAGGGACCTCATCCCTCCACACAACCGCCTGGCCACACCACTGACGACTGTTAATTGGCGAGGCTGAGATAGATGTAGACCTTCTTCTACTTCGCTGTCTGGAGTCCCGCGAGTTTTTCTATTAAACGCATGGCCCACATTGAAGTGGGTAGACGTTTGATTAATGAAGAGAGACTCAATTCCAAGCACTTGGTTATATTGATACGCTATTTGCGATTGTAGATATTCTCACAAAATGACCCGTAGGTATTTGGTAAGAACATTGTGTACCCTTTCAAGTGGCGTTTCCCTTGCATAGCCAGTTGTTGCAGACCTGGTCAGTCAGACACGTACGGTAAATCATGTTACGATACGTTAACATGAAATAAAAACAATGCATTTGTGTGGATTCCTGAACGCAATAGCAATGCAACTTTGTAATCAACATTTATTTGTATTGTTTCACTTCTACGATCATTATTATGACCACACGCTGAAGTCAGATGGTCAGAGCTAGTGCATTAACGATTTAAACCTTCGCTGGAAAAGGCGTGAACATTTCCCCTATTGAACCCAAACGTTGGCTTATAATGATGATACGAGGTTATGCACGCGAGTATTGAAGAACTGTACGTGTCAGGACATGTTTGAATTCTCGTACCAAATATTATCAAGTTGTATTCCTGACCACGGCTAACATCATTGGTGAGAAGATCTAAACGGGTCCTGACCAACCCCTCACCTCCCTGACACGATTCACCAACCTGCATTCACCAGTATGCTAACGTTAAATGCCCTATATGATGGCAAGACACGGCCTTCATCGAAGTCGATTGAGTTTGTTTTATTAGTATACTGATAATATACCATTATATCGTACATATATACATACAAAAAAGCGTTATGATTTAAAAAAATAGGTGTAACGGTTTCACGGCACATTTTATATTTAAAAAAATATTTTCTGACTACACATTTGCATGCGCCACATAATCCCACACATAATCGTCTGTACATTTTTTTCTTTCTCCAGGTCTGCCTGACAAAAGGTTTCCTCACAAAGAAGTCTCGCCTGCTCTAACCCCGAAAAGCCACGTTTCAACTAAGGACAGGGTTTATTTTAGGGCAGGGTACGGAACCTTTTCTTCACTGAGGGCCCACTAAGACACACATGAACAAACGCTTCAGCAGTCGCGTTTGTCACACTGCATGAGCTTCTTGCAATGTAATATGTGACTTGACTGCGTTTAAAGTCTTAACAGCATTTGCCAGGTCCATAATATTTTCCCCTAGTACCTGATCAAGTTCGGCTAAGATGCTAACAGTGACGGATAAATAGTGTCGTTTCCGCACCGTTTAAAAGTGCTCGGCCTCAATGTGGCCACAGGCAGTTTGATATCGAAGTCGCGGGCTGCCTCTGGAACACTGCTTCTCCACTCATGATTTAGAGTGTAACGATTTACACCCCCACCCCCGCCACCTCCGTCGAGATGCCATGAATCGTCGCGAGTTAAGTTCACGAATACATTCAACAATCGATTATTTTTGAAAACACGGTAATGTTGGAGAGCGGCTTCCAGTGGCTTTAGAGGGCCATATTAAGATTTATGAACCGATAAAGTAGTATAAATCCACGAAACGTAACAACATATGGTGGGCTTGGAGAATTGACATTAATTGATAAGTCAATGTGGATCGTTACATTCACTGCCACGAACAGCGCGGAGGACAGTGGCGTTAGACATCGGGGTGTGCAGGCGGTGCAACTGCGCCGGGGCCCAAGAACAGGGTTACGAAGACGGGGGACTTTAGATTATGGGGGTGAGAGAGGTGGGGGTGCAATTGATTTCTTGCACCAGGACCTATGCCAAACATGCGACGCCACAGGTGGATTAATGCGCCTGTGTGAGAATCGGTGGCACAATGATTCACTACACCGGAAGATTTACGAACCGAGTTCAATTCTCCGACAAAAAGATATAATCAATCGCAAATTGTATCTCACTCCATTCTGGACCTCTTCTAGATCGACTCAGCCTCAAATGAGTACTGTATCGTGTCTGGTGCGTTATGTAAACGGCAGAAAATGGGGAGACAAAGGCGGTCGGGCGTGGTGTGCTACTGGCCAAACCGCCATCCCCCTCGCGTGCTGTTTTCGATCGTTAATGGGTGCCTACTACGGAGTCCTGTATATCTTTACAGCACTTGCCCCAACAAGCCTATAAAGATAATGGGATCATCTCGGCTTTATGAGCGCATCTCGTGTGCGCGTCGTCGCAACGCGCGCATCTCGCGCGGCTCCAAATCTCAAGCACGGACAACACGGACTTCAATCGCCTCGCTCATTAACATTTAAACGATGGCTATTTTTGGCATCACCGTCCCCCCCCCCCCCCCCATTTTTTGTGGGGGGGGGTTGTTTTCGCCATCCGCGCTCGCACTTGAAAACTCCCCAAGTGTGCGCGCAGAGGGAGGGAGGGAGGGCTTCATTTCTCATGGAATATTCTCCAACGGTCCAGGCCACCACAACCTGTGCCCACTCGCCTGCCACGTGAAGCTTGGGGGGGTAGACAGAGTTGGCAGGGAATTGTTGTTTCCCCCCCCCCCCCAGTTCAGCCCAGGGCAGCTCCGACCGAAATTGAGCCCTGGGTATGCAAGCCGCAACCACCACCACCACCCCCACCTTGAACGTTTTCAAACCACTGCTAAAACGCTCAACGGACCACACCGTGAATGCGTAACACGTGGATGCAGAGGAATAGAGCTTTACAATACGGCACTCACAATAACTCCACTGCTGGATGAGGACCTCTCGACGCCGTGCGGGTCGTGCGCGTTGTTTGGTCTTGACTCGAGGTTGCTCAGTGCCGGGTTTGATGAAGGCGGGAGGAGCATTAACGGTGGAGGGAGGGGGGGGGCATACATAGTATTGTACAATAACGGAATTGCTGCATTGCCCCTTGTTGCCAATAAGGGGCCATCCATTGAGTAGGAACGCAAAAATCTGTCAAAACTTGACCCCCCCCCTGGACGCACGCGGACTTTTTAGACCCCCCCCCCCCTCACCTGCGTACGTACGCCTGACGGACCCCCCCCCCCCTGAATCCTATAGAACGGCCGATATTTAATCCACGCAGACACGATCAAGGATTAATAACATCAACGTTTTTAAGCAGATATTCCACCGCCGGACGATCTAACTCATTTGAAGGCCAATGTAGAAAAATTATTATCGAGGCTTCACCCCCCCCCCCCTATGCGTACATCGTCAGTAGACCCCCCCCCCCCCCATACGCAAGCGTACTCGATTGGGTTAACCGCCCCTCTCCCCTCCCATGCGTACGCACTAAATGGATGGCCCCTAACGCAACCCCGCAGCAGCCTGTTTTAATGCCCCGTGGTCCCCCGTCGAATCACTCCATCCGGGGTTCCACCTTGCTTGGCTTGCGAGATCTGACGAGGTCGGGCGCTGCATTGCGGCCGATTTAGTCATAAGGGGGCTATCGAGGTGGCGGGGTTAAATCTTGACAGCAACAAAAACCACCCTTTCTGCTGCTGATGGGTGGTTTCTGTGCAAGTCCCGACGCCAGTTGCGCAATCGGCCCTTCCACGGAATTTACATGAAGACAGCGGTGCTGAAATAGCACGACACGATGAGCGACGCCAATTATCACGCTGTGTTCGCGGGGAATGGAAAGCGGAGGCGTTAATTTGTTGGCTTCTGTTTTCATCCGTTCAAAGAGACACGCATTGGAGAGAAAAAAATGGACATTGCATTTGCATAAGCACTAAGTATGGTTTTTTGGTGTTTTGGGGCAAAATCATATTTGCATGCAAATACGGATTGAATGATGCCTTGTTAAACAGATTGGGACAGCGTCCAATCAACACATTACAACAAGGTAGAAGGTCCGCAAACACGTGTTTATATTGTTCGTATTGTAAAGACACTATAAAGAGAATACAATTCGAAAAGGCAAGTAGGAACGTGTGCCTTATTGAGATGCAGATGTGCTTATAATGTAATCAAATTTGGACATCTTATAGGCACACTGGGGCATGAAAAGACCTAGACACTTAACATTGCAGAAGCCCAAGGACTAAAGTCACTGTTGAAATGCTCAAGGTCACGGTGAGATTATGCAGCGTTACTGTACACTCAACAGTCTATTGGGATCAACTACAAGGCGACTTTGAAATTGGCCTCGTGTTAATACACACCGAGCAAATATATTTCCCAAACTCAATTTTGCCTTTGCCAAGCTATTGATCTGCAAATTGCATTGAAGGTATTTCCCATTTCCGATTGTATCCTATGTATTGGTCAGAACTAATTTCTGTGACCAACGAGTCATCTTAAGGGTAAGAGATAATTCTAGATTCGAAGTAAGAGATAAATGCAAAACTTGCATACACATACAGTAAAGGCGATTATATTAACATTGTAAACCAATTGCTGTTTGTTCGTTTAAAAAAGCAATGGCATTTCCTTACGAAAATGAAACGTATCTGCACATTTTTTTATCTTGCAATTTGTTTCGATATTGCATTGGGAGAAAACCCCGACTCACCACCAATGGAGTCTTGAACAGCTGGATTCAGTCAACTGAAAGTATTTCCAACTGAAAGTATATTGAAGGGAATCGTGTACATTTAGACTGTTAAATGCATTCCTAGGCAAATGGCAATGCAGAGAACGGTGAAACTTGTGGCTGAATATAATGCTGCACAATCAGTGCAGATTGCTAAATTGAGTGATCTTTCGCGCACAAAAAACAAAGACTCATGCAAGCATATTGGTCCAATTACGTTTTTTTTAATAATCCATTTGAAACACAAACAGGCCTCGGGGCAAATTCATCAAAAAAGCAAACACTTAACAAAGGTATGTGAGGAGCGTTCCAGCAATGTTTATTGCACTACTCTAACCTAGCATCCCATCCCGTTTCACAGTGAATAAGTGTCAACAACAGTCCTGGACCCCCTTTACATCAATACACACTGACCAGCGTTGTGGAAGTATGGGTAAACCCCCCATAACCGAAAATGTCTCGGAAGGCATTCATCCAGTAGTGGATTGAAAAAGGACTGTAATTTAGCATTAACATAACACACAAAGTGCTTGCCACAAATGAACCACAATACCTTTGTGATCTCGTCAAAGAGCATAAACCATCACGTGAACTCCGGTCATCCTGGAATTGGCTTTTGGCTATCGAACAAAGACGGTAACTGCATCGCGCGCTTTCAGATGCTCATCTGCGACCTTCTGGAATGCTCTTCCTTCCGATATTAGGAAGCTGTTTTTAAATGGATTGCAAACTCATTTCATTACAACTCCTTTTTGTGTTTAGTTTGTTGACCTAGACCCCACACCTCCGAATAATACGGTTGGCTATGTACGGTGCCAAAGAAATTCAACACGTAAATAAATCGATATATCACGCCTCAAATAAACATGCCGAGACAATTTCATCCAAATGCGGATGTGATGTAGACACCGAGTGATTTATTAACTTGCATCAAAAGGGCACAATTGTGCAATGGTCAAGTGAACTCTACATTCCACCAACCCCGATACAATGCGAGCAGAAATGTGTTTTGGCTACATTATGAAACATATCAAATGGAACTGTAGAGTTCTTTACCATGCATGTAGCAATATATATCATCATGATGCACGACGGTGTGTAAATGCAACAATCCCATTAAGGTCTGAATATATAGTTCGCATTTGTAAACATACTTTCATAAAAACTGATTTAAAGCCTAAGGCAGCTAAGGTGAAAAAGAATTGAGACTTCTAAAATACTGACACATTTCCTGTTGCCTTAGTTTTTGTTACAAGGTTTCTAAACCCACAATTTTACTTGTCAAGGTAAAAAAAAACACCCATATCCATTGACAAAGTTTCATCCATTTTTCTTTAAAATTCCAAACACTTTGTATAATGCTGATAGTACAACACAGATGTTGTGTAATTCAATGTCCATGCCACCGATACGTATGCACTTATGGAGCTTTCAGCGTGGGTGACGACATATCATATCGTGGTGGGTTTTCAGTCCTTGGATACATAACGAAGAGCGACAGCTGTGCCACTCCCAGCATTGATCCCAGCACATTTGGAATCTGTATTGGAGAAGAAAATTCGAAAAAAAACACTGTTTTGTTGTTCTCTCCGTAGCCTGTTATTAGAGCATTCAGACATGTGGCGTTCGTACCACACATTCATAATTAAGGATACCACATAGTAGTTAAATGTCGTTGTCTAGTTTTATTGTAATTATACCGTAATGTTTAAATATATTTTTGCATTGTTTTTTCTCATTGTTAACATAATCGTGGTTCAAGTAAGCCAAAGAAAAACAATCCTTTGCGTAACTGGAAATTTGTGGAATATCTCAAAACTCCATTTCACGGCTGATGTCAATTCTGGGGAGAATGCACCTGATGGGAATGCCTCTTATGATCATGCAGGGTACACTTATTCAGTAAAAAGCCATACATTACTTCTGGTACATCAGCCGAGAGGCAGATAAGAAGTGATGTTTCAGAATTACATGCCCAAGTGGATATTTCATCACGTTTTTACATTTTATCTGCAGTATATTGCACATACAGTAACACTTTTCTGTGACAACAATAATTTATCATCTTACTATTTATTAATTAGAACATGCCTTCAATGTCTTTGTGTACAATAGCCTATAAGCAATTAGGAACAAAAAGGAATACCCTGAAATGAATAGAATTGTCAGATTTTTGTTTATTTTACAATGTGATGCTTTTCAAACTTTGCATGAATCTGCCATCAAATACATTATTTTATCAAACCTTCACCTCAAAGCCTGATTACAAAGGGCCCGCATGGCCACTGTCATGCATATGGAGTACTATGTAATGTAAAAACTATTTTTAAATCGTTTTGCGATGGCCACAATACGGCCATGGACAGATAACGTATGTAATCTGATAGCATTGGACTGGACCACTAAAAATGTTATGTGATCTCATTTGCAATATAACAATGAAATGCATGGATAGAATCATTAAGGTATGGCATTTGTAACATGATAACCTGTGCAAAATTATAATAATGCCTAATGTAATTACCCTCCTGCTTAACTCACTATGTGACCATAGTTGCGGCATATTTTTGAAAGTGGAAAACAATGGCTCCATCGTGAAATTGCCACGTTGTGATTTAGTCCAATTTTCTAAAAGGTTGAAAGCATTCAGCATAAATATACACACAACTGTCTCCAAGGTAAACCCCTCATTATCCAATGTCATGCGAATTTCTGTTACATGCCAGCAGAACATAAAACAGTAGGGGTCCCCGTTGCTATGGGGGGGAAGGATCCAAATGAAGTGAAGGGGTGAATTAATAGGCAGTTATCTCACCAATATTTCATTTGTGCACAGAGTATTCTCTGAAGCAATAATACAAGCAATAATACATGGCTTGATCCACTGACATTGGTTGCTGCTGGAGGCTCACAAAGTCCTAGGACAGTTCTCGTCCTCTACACAAAATCTTGATAGATATTATCATGCAATGAAATCTAAATGGGCATATTTTATCATTCACTGCAAAAGGCCTCAATAAAGAATGGTCCATGTGGAATTCTACCAACGCAGACATCAATCTGCACAAAGGTCCCACACACTGCTGCATTAAATTGTCATAAATATCAATAATGACAAACTGTGACCACCAGCACTTCAGATGTCATTGATATGTGTATACGAATGCCACTTGTGCATTATAGATGCATTAAGACACACTTTTAATAATTAAGCATAAACATTTGAAAGATGACCGATGTAGTTTCACTTACAGGCAGCTCAAAATGTATATTTAGAATTGTATTAATTGTATTATATCTATATTTAATAATCCATATCACCTAAGAGGCAAAAACAAACATTAAATATGCATAAATGGGAATGTACAAACTTAACAATGTATACTGCAAAATTATTGCCTGAATAAATGCTTCACCTTGTGAAACATTTTCAAATAGAGAAGCAGTTTTATCTGCAATGTGGAATCTTTTTCACTTATCAAGAATCTGGATGACAGCCAAATCAGGGTATTTTTTGTGTACTTCAAACCAAATGGGGAAATTGCTGAAGAATGTATATTGACCTGAGAATGTAACTATGTATTCTTACGCCTAGAACACAATGTTACTGCTGCATTCCATGTGTGACGATAACCAGCTAAACTACAATTAAAAATTATATTCCTCAATGTGATTTTCTAATTTCTCCTGAGATATTCACACTGCATTCATCTAGACCAAGCTAGGTCTAGATGATTTAAAAAAATGTAATGTTCCAGATCAAATGTACATACCAATATACAAGCCAATTTTACAAAACCGTTTTAAATAAATTTACACCAACTTTACATTAAAACTATGGTTTTGTTACATATATTATTAAACAATAACAAGGTGCTGAATTTTTATTCTGCTATAAATCAGCACCACGTTGATATTTAAGAAATTACTTACCAGCATGCATATTAAACATTTTTCCTTAAACCTCCTACACTAAGTAGTCCTCTATCCAGCAGTGAATTGACAGGGTTTCTAAAAATCGTTATTATTTTGCAAAAACAAACCTTAACGAAGCTATCATGAATGATGACTCCATATATGAACCACTCCAGAGCCACGACAAAGTTAGCGAGGCACAAGGGGAGGGCCAGACACTCCGTGCTCTTGGTCCGCAACACTTCAGCCTGCGACACACACACAGCGCTATTTTTAAATCCTTTATATTAAGTTCGCTTGCTTGCTTACGACCGTGCAAATCTTTCGGTCGTTTTTTAACCCACTTCCCGTGATCCAATCGAGCTGACATTTTGGACACAGACTCGTTGTGCGTGACAATTTCTTTTCGTGAAAATTTTTTTCCTAAATTTTACACTTTTTAGGTAATTTTTTTTTATATTTAATTACCAATTGCTTAATGGTGGCAGGCAATCATCTGACCCATAGGTGGCAGCCATCTCAAGCCAGAGGACGAGAGGACTCTAGCCGCCACGCATATAAAGGATTTATAGTGAAAAACTTTGTTTTTACGGGTTATACTTGTTTGTTATCAACACAAACGGCACACGTTTTGTTCCCGCATTCGCTATTCAGAAGCTAAATGTCCATTGCTGTGTAGAACACCATCCATGTCTTATTTTTCTTGGTGACAATTTCAACATTGGCAGCCTCCCCAAAATAAATCTCCACAAACTTGTCCACTTGTAATTATAAACATGACATTAACATTACGCCCTTAATGGTGCCAATGAAAAAAAAGTTGTTCAATGTTGTCCTGTTCAGACTATGGCATTATTAAATGTTAAATTGATCGAATTGTATTGGGCCCATGTGGATCATACATCAGTTTAGAGGAAAGAAACACGTATGCCTGCCAACAGTTAACTTTCCAAAAATCATGCCGGTTCACATCAGTGTAGTAATGGCACTGAGCATGCTAATAGGCAGATGTGTTTTGGATAGTATTTTATGGCTTAGAAAATAAATGGTTTTCATTTTAAGTCCTTCCATGTCAACAGCCATCCATGATGTTTATGTGGAATGACTGCCACCTAGTGAATATTCCAACAAAGTCCAACCCTCTACACAAGCCAGATTTTTTTTCTGAGCGAAATGTAATCAAAAGCAGACCACAATCTACATTTCCTATATTTACCGTTTTCAAATCTTATTTTTATTCATATAGCGTCTTATTTCTGGCCAAACACTAAAGCAAGTTATGAAAGTGTTTTATTTTAAAAATATTCACACAGCAACACATTACAAATTAAGCATACGAAACTGTTTGTTTAACCAATGTTATTACATTTAAAAATTCTGAAAACTGCGTAGATGTCAACAGCTGTAATGTTTGCTGACTTACAATGGAAGCAAGGGGCGCGCCAAAATTGATAACTGCACCGAAAGTGCAGAGCAGACCCAGGTGATACTTTGCAGTTTCCACATCTTCCGCCAAGTACTTTATGTAAACAAGCGTCGCGAATAGGATGCACGTGGCCCCTAACAACATCCTGTGAAGTGGTTTCTAGCAACACAGGTATGCCGAATTAAAAACTCGACACGTCACGTTCATGAATGTACAACACCACGCAACAATAAATGCTGTTTGTAATGGTGTAATGTAAAAAGTGCATACGATACTGTGCCATACCTTTTCGTCGGCGTGACTATAGAAATAAAGGACGTACAGGAACTCTATAAAAGCCCCAGCAGCATTGACGTATATTAATGTCATATCAGTCTTCAGTAATCCATACCTCAACCACAGCACTGAACTGAATGACAATGAGTGCATGATGTATTATTGTGAATCACCAAACATTTGGAACGAAACATTTGCAACAATGTTTTGGCTATGACGTCGAATTGAAAAAATGTAATCTGAAAGTCATCAAGGCATCAAATGCGGCTTACCAGACAGTGCATGCGACAAAAGGAAACATTGATAATCCATTAGTGTTCCCCTTCCTTTTAATTTTCAAACATATATCACTGTGGGGCAGACAAAAAACAAGTTTGCTTTAACGAAAATATTTTTGTTAAACAATCTTTTTTTTACCAATGATATATTTAAAGTTTAACACGTAGGCTTTCGCGACCAATATCATCCATAATACAGGTTTTGTTGGGTTAGATCGCGTAAAGTTCCAAATGTGTCGTTAAACGCACCACCACCCGACACAGCCAATTAGTAAGGTTTGTCACGAAAACAGAACATGCCAATCTGTTTACGTGACAAACCTTACGAATTGGCTGTCGGGTGGTGGCAGGTTTAACGACACATTTATATATTTACGCGACTTAACCCCAAAAACCTCTATTATGGATGACATATTTTTTAAACATTGCAAACAACGATGCGAACAGTGTTGCAGCCGTACAAATGACAAAGCTTTCAGTGTTTTGTAAAATGTGTTGCGAATGAATGACTTACATTCCGGTGAAAAAAAATGCGATGGTACTAAAGGTGGCCACGGCTGACACGATGTCTTGTGTAGAATATGAAGACAATATCATGACTGTTTATGTTTAAAAAAAATAAAGTATTCACTTATGTGCTTCTCGTCAATAATGTATATATTACACAAATATGCCAAGCTCCAAGGGTAAAATGCAGGCTAACATAAAAGAGGATTTTTGAAAAATCCACACGTGATGAAATCTTGCACACACCACTCGAGGTCATGGGGGCACATGTTCCCATTCAGTCTCTGTTCGTTTTCACAAATGTAGATGATGAATTTCACTTCAGTCTTAAGCATCCGTCTAAAGAGCTTGAAATTCGTAAAAAAAATATTCTGAACCAAAACTGACCTCTAATCTGTACGATCTTCGGATTGTTACCTTGCTGGCTGCATGAAGCTATGTTCAGCAAGCTAAATCTCAACAGCAGGCTACAGCTTCACCCATATCTTATTTGAAACGCAGCAAATCAGACCGTCAAGTTATACAAGTGCCTGGCCGAGTTATATCTTTTTTGAGGATTTAAGGCAAGTGGTTCGTTCGGCAAGCGTCACGCACGGTAAACCCATGGGGACATGAATTAGTTGTGGTCAAGTGTTTGCCTGACTGCACTCCTCTCTAAAGCTTCCTTGGATGGTGGACGTCAACATTAAGTCATTGATCACGGACGTAAAGTTGAAGTACAGTAGTTGATCTGTAAGAAGAGGGGGGGGGATGGTGGAAATTATGACAGCGTTTGAAAAGTTAAAAACGTTTGCAAAAAGGCTTTTTTTATTACATCACGCCTGAATAACCTAAATAAACGTGGCTATTTGCGCGGTATTTACAAGTTCAACCGCGGATAAAACTAATATCTTAATCTGCACCACTGTCGGTCAACAGTACATCTTAGTATTTATGCATGCCCCGACAACGCCAGGGCTAGAGAAACTTGGTCTCCATAGGATCTCCTCACTTATGTATTCACTTAATATTTGGGTCGCAGCGAATTAGTGATATACTGTACTACGAGACATCGTAAATGTTCAAAATAATCAGAGTGCATTTTGGAAAATTTCCTTGCTCATTGTATTTGTTTAAACGTCTGATTTCCTGACATTTACGAAATAGCAATTACATTTTCAAACAAATAGCCATAATACCAATAAAACGTTATTGTCCTGCATCATAACTTAAAATATTCGATGGTATAAAACAATTGACACCTACGGGGCCCATCTGTCCCACGAATCGTGATGATTCCGAAAACGACTACAGCGGTTTATTTCAATTATAATCACTGCAGCATTGTGAGCTGGAATCACGATTACATTGTCATTGCAATTAATTAAGATAAAATACAGCTACAATTGTGATTGCCCCTAGGTTGTGGTCGCTATGCACCTGGGTCGTGAGCCCCGGGCTTGCGAGACAGTGAGCGTCCTTGATTAAAACAGAATTTCAATTAGAATTTAAATTACGAACATTGTACAATATATACACAAGCGTTATCTCTGGCGTGGGGGGGTCATCGTTACATCATCTCGACGTTAATCCCGTGTTCTTTAAGTACTATACGGGCAGAGTATATCACAGCAGGTGACCCCAGCTTGATTCCCAGTCAAGGGCAAACATCAGCGGCGATGTACATCTGAATCTATCGTCACCCATCCATACATAACCACCCTTATCCCATACTCTTTGGTTCTTTCGGTAAAGTCACGTAGAAAGAAAATAAATTTAGTACGTTTCGAATGCTACACAAGCAACCGTCATCAGGTGTGAATGAATGAGAAAACAAACATCGCAGTCGCTGGTCAATTGAAACCACATCAGTGCATAGCCGCACTGACCAGCGTCTAATATCTTTACAGAACAAATCACATCCCAACAAACCCACCCAGCTTGAGAGGACGACATAATCCGGCAATGTCTCTACAAATCTCTGTAAATTGCTTTGTTTTCAATTCAACATTGGTGACATCGCCATCGTAACTTTAGATGCCACTTACGGCCGGGCACCGTTGCCTTCTTTCGTATCCAGTAACTTTATTGATTAAATCAAAAGTCTCCCGGCTGTGCGAAAGTTGGCGACGGTGGGAACTTCTAAAGCGTCGATTCGGTGGGCGCACGAACGACCACGACAACAACTCACTGCGGTGGCTCGAGATGGCTCTCGACAACGCAGCGACGCGTTCCGAATAACGCGGGGACAACGCGAAACGACGGAGATGATGACGACGAGTGGATGGGTGGTGGTGATGTTGGTGTTGTTGGCGGAGAGTTCCCGCAAGCGACTTCACCGCGACCCGGCCGCCACTGACGTTGCGCGTCTCCTCCCACCGCGCCACGTGCTCGGCTACGCCACGCCCCCTTCACTCTCTTGCCACGCCCCCTTCACTCTCTTGCCACGCCCCCTTCACGCTCTTGCCTCACCTCGGTGCGGCCACCTTACGTAGGGGGACGGGGTGAAGAGAGGGTTTACAAAGAGCCCTATGGGGGGGGGGGGGTGACGAGAGGGTTTACAAAGTTACCTATGGTGGGGGGGGGGGCTAAATGGGCACGAGGAGGACTGCAGAAGAAGATGAAACGTGACTGGTGCTGTACGGGAGGGGACGTGGAGCAGAGCGGGCTTGCCCGAGGGCCGGCACCAGCGTGGTGTCTCAATGTCGGCCTCTGGAGGAGGCTCGCGAAGAAGCGCTCCTGCGCGTGTAGTTGGAGGCAGTCGCCATCCAACAACGAGGGAGAGGGACAGAGGAAGGGACGCTCACAACAACGAGCGGAGGGACGGGCGGTTAAAATGCACAAAGTCGGGAGGGGCACACCTGGTGCGCATCTGCCTTCCACTTCAGTCAACCCATGGGCACCCGGGTCTGTTCCGTGAGCTCCTTCACGTGGCCTCAAAGTGCACCTAGCCTGGCACAGAGACGCCGCTGTGACGGCGGCTAACGCTGTTGTTGGGGAATTATTCCCTCACCCAAGATGGCGGTCGTTGCGGCGCGCACGTAATGATGACGTCACGCGCCGTTGACGCGGCGAGGGTCGGTCACGTGACGCGGAGTCGCGTTGGTCCAATTGTGACGGCGCCTCTCGCTCGGCCACGTGGCGATTGTCACGGAGCGTTTGGATTCGATTTTGAGCGACACCGAGTCGAGCACTGATCAAGCAGCGTTCGAGCTATAACATTATTAGTATTGTTGGTGTATGTGATCGAACATGGATCAAGCTGTGATATTTTAATACGAATTTTTTTTTAGTCGTTAAAAGTTATTCCTGTCACATGATTTCGGGATCTAAAGAGAGGATTTTTAGGTCGAAAAAGCCCACATGAGGTCGCCCCTTGACACTGAATGTCTTTCTTCTACATGAACATAATTTATCATTCCGTCGCAGATTCATTTTATTATGTTACAGCGCACGTGGTGAAAACTACTTGACGTTTGTGAAAGAGCTTTATTGTTCATCGGATTCGTCCAGTATCAATATTCTCAAGCGAGTTGACCGCGTATGGTTAGAATTCACTTATATACAAGTAGGGCCATTTCCCGAAACGTTGCTTTAATTTCATTTTCAGACAGCGTTATTGACAAACTTGTTGCGTTTTTTTTTGTGTGTGCCTATGCACGCACCACTGTCAACGCACAATGTCACAACATTGTGTAAAAATAGTTGCTTTTTCAAGGGTAGGCTTGGGGTTAAATAAATGTGGTAGAACAAAAGGCGTAGACGAACATAGAGACGAATAATCAGCTATGACCTCTCTACTACAGTACTTGACTGAAGGCGTCCCAAAAGCATTTCATGAACATCCACTCGGTATTGTTTTCCTTTGGCTGCCACTCCATCGATATTCTATTCCCTGGTCATCGTCCTATCTAGCCAAGTGTTTGTGCCTAAGTTCACAAAAAATCATCTCGTCAGCCGTGCAGCTGAAGGTTGATTAAAAGTATGTTCCTTCATTAACGACGGCGCATAATGCGCGTTGAACAACGCGTTTTGGGTTTCGTGTGGGAATGCAGCATTGTGGTAGATGTTTAAATTAGGTTTAAACGAGAATCTAAACCGTTAATCGTTTTCAGAACCTATAATGTTTGGAGTGTTTTTTTAAGAATATAACCAGCTTAATTAATAACGATTCGAAATCGATTCCAGTGGAATGTTGGTAATGATTGGTAGGTACGCCCAAAAGTACAAACGGCACGGCGGTTAAAGTGACGACGTGAGCAGTGAAACCCTGCATTTATTAACGCCACTTCTTTCCGAAGGGCTTCCACTGGAGAGAGCTCTAGAGCTTATTTGGTCTACTTTTCCACGCTGAGCAGACATTGTTGGAAGAGGTAGAAGTACCCACAAACCGACCACACACACGACCTGCCAAGAGATTATATCTGCAATGTAAACATGCGTATTTCTGGGAAAACGAGGGTGGTATTTAAGAAATGTGCCCATTGCTTCCACTGCTCCGTCGAACTGGCGGCTTCTGGATTGCGAGTCCAGTGTGCTAACCACTTGCTTCTCAGTTAAAACAAATTTGTTCATTGCTCAACCTAGCGATGCGTGCGGCAAACCGGCTACCGATAATACAAAACCAAAATGTGTAATGTGCCTGGTGTAAATACAGCGCTGCTACTGTTTGCGTGATTTTAATTTGCCAGCAGAGACGTTGCGAGGATCAGGCAAATCGTGGCAACCGCCGCGGGTCCTGCGTTTTCGGGGTTGTGGAATGCGCTTTGACGTCACAGTATCAGGTGTAATACCTCCGGTTTAGTTTGAAGGCATGGGGGGGGGGGGGCACAGTAGGATTTGCCCTGGGCCCCTCACCTCCTGATAGATGGACCTGTTTACGAGTTCACTGAACTATTTCCCCATCTTAGATACAGAAATACTAAATATCGTGATTAATAATCGATTTTTTGATAGGTAACGTAAAGTTGGTATTGGTCTTAATTGCACTTCCTCGAAAAGCACATTTATTTGGAGACTATGAAAAAATAAGATCTATTAAACGAAACTAACTTTAGTTTCAAAAACAGGGATCGAAGAAACAGGCAACTTAACCGGATCTAAAAACAACATTGGCCAGTTTGCATTGATTTTATTGTGATGCCATTAATTCACCCTCCGCCTCTGTTGTTATAACGCGCTTTGTTTAGATCTAATGGAAAAAAAGACTTTGGCACAACTGTGTTGCATCTCCATTGCATTCACTTTTTCATTTGTCTGTATATTGCCAATTACAGCGTTGCCCAAGGCAGATTGAATTGGAGACTGACCTTCCTTTCCAGCTCCGCACAGGGACTTAATTTTGTACAGAAGCACCCATCAAATGATTCACCCCTGCTCATAATGCGTTGTGTGCTGGACCATGAAAATTAGTCAATTGTAATTGAATGTGCACTCTATTGCACTCGTTAAACTGTTACTTTTATGATATTTTTGCCTCGGGTCTCATATGCGTGGTGTAGGAATATGTAATAAATAAATAAACGAGGCAACAGTTCTCTATCCACGCATGTTTACCATTATATTGGTCGAAATTGTGTCGACAATAACACAGGTGAATTATAAATGTAAACAGTATTGTATCATCATTAGTATTACACCTCTATACCAAGGAAAGCCTGAATGTTTTGTGCAATCCCAATTGAATAATTCACAGGTATTTTATTATTATTATTATTATTGAGATGTTTGACCAATACCAGTTACATGTTATGTTTGTTTTCGCTATGGGAGGAAACCGAAAGACCCGGAGGAAACTCCTGCAAAATAGGGGGAGAACATTTTTCTTGCTGTGAGGCACAAGTTCTACCACCGTGCCACCCTGCCGCCCAAATAACCATGCCGCCCTCAATAAACACTCCCCATAGAGGGCATTTGAGTAATACATTTTTTTTATTGGTTTTCACATTCAAGGGTTACGTGAACCACCGAGCCCGTTCCAGCACTTAATTTGCACAGGCAACCACATGCTATGGAGACTGTGGATATAAAAGAGTATAACCCTCCAAACCAGTCACAAATCCATGCACCAGCGAGCGCCCTCCGATGGACGAGCCACGGGGTATCCAATTTCATTCCGTCGCTGGCTGCGAAAGCCGCTTAGGGCTGGTGATGCAACTCCGCTTTTATCGGCGCGACACACCCAACTGAATGCGGTTTTGCACCGTGGAGTGTGGCCTCTGACCACTGGAGACTGAGCTATGTCTACCAAACTTGCAGCACACGAGGTAGCTACAGCAGGCAGATGTTTTGGTGAGAGCTCATTCAGACATAACGCTCCCATGCAAGTGGGATCTGGATTGTTTCGGTACAAATATATCAGCAGACAACAAGCGTACACATTCTAGATTTGAAGCTTTCGTGACTGCAAGGATTCATATCAAGTCACGTAGGTAACCTACGTGACTTTACCGATAAAACCTAAGAATAAGCGTACAAATATTGAGCACAGCCTACACAACATTTTCCATGTTTCAAGGTTATCTTGGTATTTAAAATGCATTATTTATGTTGGTACAGTGAGCATACACTAATTCCAACGCTTGAAATTGTATAGTACAATATTTTTTACCGAACATTTGCCAGATGGGGGAATAGAAAACATTTCTATTATATGGCACGCAGAATGTTTATACTATACTGATGAATAGCGGAACTTTAAAGTCTGGTACATTAAGCGTAAAATCCACAAACGCATTCCTGGAGGTTTTGGGGCGTTAACGTCATTAATGTTGCTTCGTTTGGCCATGAAAGCTTCGTCTTGTGACAGCTGTAACGGGTATATTATTCCATTATGAGAAACCCTATGGCCAAATCGACCCAACGATCCAAGCTCCAGTCGTATATCGCCGCGCCGTGTAGGCTTCGTCATCTCGACGTTGGCTCATTTAAGAGAGTCGTCTGTAACGGGCGTTTCAATTCCCCACGCTTTGGGGGGTCAATTGCGCTGTTGTGTTTTTTTTTACTTGATACAGCTGTCGGGCTGTGACGGTTCCACCTGAAGACGGAAGCTTGTATTGCCTCCGAAACGTCGTGATTTTTATTTTTATTTAACTTTTATTAATTTTATTTTTTTACCTACGTGACTTTACCGAAAAAACCTAAGTATACGAATGTGAAAACGCCACTTTGTAAAACGTGGTGCCAATCCTTCTGTTCCTTGCGGTCAAGCACAGCAACCGGAATCAGGCTCGAGCACACGTGCAAAAGTCGCCCTGCGTGGCGACGTCCACCATACAATGAGAAGTGGGTTTTTTGTTTATCATTGCAACACCTTCACGCAAAACCGCAGCCCTCTTATCTCACTGCATCTTTACAGGGTTTTTGATTCACGTTTTATTTTCTAGAATAAGTGCTTTCCGCTGCAATAAAAGGTGGTGTTAGGATATTGATGTGTATGTCGTTCCAAATTATTATTTTGTGTTAATCAAGAATGGGATAAAACATGTGTATGTCACGTCGGTTTACTATGTTTTGAAAAATCGAAGTTAACGATAATGCGTCGGTCATGGCAGTTGTTTGACCATGCTTTACGATCGTCGCTGTGGGTTGGTGAAGAGGCGACCAGGACCGGCTCAGATATCAGTGGCCAATAATAGTAGCCATGGCTAGAAATCAAACGGATTCCTGGGGACGTTATCCATAGCGCAGCGCGCAAATCACAACACCAATCTTCCACCCCCTATATGTATTAGTGTACTGTGTACAGTTTTATTTCGCTATTTCGTGGTCTCTCTCGTATATATTTTTTAAAATCTGTTAACCGCTCGAATAAAAAAAACATCGTTGTGTATACAGTGAGTGTATGTTTAGTTGAATTCAGTTACACGTGACAGATTCCATTCAAATACTGTACAGTTAAAATCAGAAATACAATACAATAATTACAACACACGTCGCCACTAGAGGACGTTGAAGATCAATAAGTATTGGAAAATAATTAATAAATGTGTATACTCTATATACGTTATCATTCGAATAATAAATGCCTCGTATCCATCCTATTAGAACCCCAGTGTTGTGATCACTTCAGGTGTCCATTGGCAGGACACGTCGTGCTGGTCAAGAGCTGTAAGCGAACGACAGCCAAGGTATGGAACGAATACAAGTGGCCGTCCACCGTGTAGAGGGAGCAACACAATCAGCAGGCGCTAGGTGTATTATTACGTCGTGAGAGATGACAACGGCTTCGGGAGGACTTCATCCAGCAGTGGATTGATCACGGCTGGTTTTGGTCTTCATCGCATTGCGCTGAGTGAATATAATCGCTGTGCTGTTTGGATGCAATCTCGGTTGCAGATACGCATTTTCATCGTGCTCTTGGAATAAAGTGTTTGGTTGACGTTTCGTGCAATTCAGTTCGGCGGTTATCTTCTGGCTTCTGGAGAGAGGGAACAACTCATGTTGTACTTCAGCAGCTTAAGTTCACGACGTGGTGGTCCCTGTTCACACGAATTACATCGGGCGAACAGCACATTGGTACGCTAAAGCTGTAAGCCCAATGCATTTGTATTCAGAGAGAAGTTCGTGAACCCAAAGGCCACGAATCTCCACCCCACAATCCACCCCAATCATATCAGCAAATCACATATTGCCTCGGTGACTTCTCCGCCTTTTATGCCTGTAACACTCAAGATGTTTGGCCCTTTGGTGGAGAGCCCCATAAATTGATAATGCGGTGCTGTTGGCAAGGGCCAACAAGCCGCAGTTAGCGAAATAAATGGTGCTTTCGCAAGGCGGCCAGCAGAGAGCGTGAAAAACAACGTCCACTCCAGGGCAGAGTTTACGAGTGACGTGTGAGCACATTGAGGCTGTTGCGCGATTACTAAACGGGTCTTCACGTAACTCACCACACACACTCAGAGCGGATGTCGGCTCTGTGTTGAAACAGACAAGACACTCCCGCACGGAAATCGCCCGATGACTCGTACTTCTTGTAAATTTAATACTGTACAACAATGCAACATTCTTTCAATACCCCGTGCGCAGGGGCGGATTAAGGCAACGGGGCTTTGGGGGTTGCAAGCCCAGGGTCCTCCGCCAGCTGGAGTGCCTCCAGAGATGAAGTGAAAAGATATTTCATTTGCGAATGATGAATTTTATTTGTTGTTAGCCTTGTAAAAATAAATGTTATTTTTCTTCAACTTTGTTTTCCTTTTGAAAATATTACTGGGGGGGCTCACAGTACCTGTAGCCCAGGGGCCTATAACATCTTAATCCGGTCCTGCCCGTGCCCTGACTGGACATCTGTGGAAAATGAGCTTTTAGCTTTATAGCTCATGGGATTCCTCCAGTATAAATATTCTGATTCTGAACATCCTCCATGGGCCGATATTGTAAAATAGCTTCAGGCTGAATGTTTCCTACCGGCGTAAACAAATAAAATGAGTAATTAGAACGTATTTCGATGCATTCGGTTACACAGACGTGAGCATTTTTTTTGGCCACATTTTCGTTATCGGCTGGCTTATTACTTCCTTTGAGTCATTCTTTGACACGGTAAATTGATTGCCCCGCAAAAGAATGCCACTGGTGTCCTCCCTGCACAGGGAGCTGAAATGAGACGGATAACTCGCGTAATGGTAAGGTGGCACGGACATTCTCAAAGTGTCCTCCAAAAAAAGACACGTGTGTGCAGCAAACAAGTGCCCACACCGGCGATGCCTTTTATTACGCGCGTCGCATGCCGTTTAAAGCCCCGAAGCAGAAGCCACGGAAAGTCCCGTGCCCTGTGTAGGAAGCGGAAACGGCAGCCGTCACCGACGATAGCTGCACACTCAGGAAACGCACACATCCTGTGGAACAGTGGCAAGGGGTGCGTGAGCTTCACACGAAGTGAGACGAGGGCTGTCGCCACCGCCCGGCATGCGCGCTGTGTGCTTCGGCGTGGAAAGAGAAAGGGAGTTTGTTTCGGGAGACTTAGCCCACACAAACACGCGCGCACACTCAACCCATTTCGGTCATCTGGGCCAAAATTCCAACAGACCAACTGCTAATAAAGTTGTTGCGCAATTTTTTTTGTTTCTCCCCTTCTCCACACCCCCCCCCTCTCTTGTCGGGGAGTATTTTGACCACCAAACGGATGGGGGGAGCCGTGGGGAGCTGGCGCGTGGTGGAACAGAGAGCCGGCAGATTTTGATCACTAAATAGACAGCGACACCTGCGTCTAACATATACTTTACCCAGGACGGTCGCGCGTTTTTTTATCGCAGTCCACGGCGCTGTCAGTAAGTTTCTCTGTTGGGACGAAGTATAGAGTCGGGCAGCGCGTGTGATGCTGGACGGTTCACGGCCGGGGCAGACGCTCTCTCAAACTCTCGCTCCCACCCCCCCTACGACGACGACTACCCACCCCCTGCCGCTTGAGCAATGAGCAAGGAGCTCGCCCGGGCATGGAGCGCCGACTGCGAGCCGCTCGGGACTTTGCCCGAGGTCAGCGTCTTGCAGGTGGCCCCGGAGGATGAGGAGAAGGACGAGGGCGACGAGGACGTCAAGAGGCTCCACAACTTGGCGTACACAGTGGCCACGCTGCCGCGCAATCATAAACCCAAGGTGCGTGGCGAATTCATCCGGCGCTTCGGGACTGCAGAATTGCGCGCGTTCGTTCGGTGGCCGTGGAATCGATTGTGTGGATTACGTGGGTGGAAAAAACCCGATTTTTCCAGCGGCAGGCATCGGGTTTTTTCTTTAATACAATTAAACCCGATTTCGTGGGAATTAAAACCTGGTTTAATGAATACGAAACTCTGATAGGCTTAGGCTGCTTTCTTCGTCGGTGCTGCTATCGTACTCAGGGCCGTCGGGCACGGGGTAGTCGTAGAATGCGGCGGGCAGGTTGGTCTTGATGAACACGAGGAGCTTCTTCTCCACAATCGTGGGCGCCAGTGAGTTCCTTAGCTTGGAATGGATGAAGCCCATCGTTGAGAAGTGCGGTTCTGCAATTAGAACCAATTAAACCGGATTTCTCCCAATCTTAGATGATCGGGTTTAATATAAAAAGACAATTAAACCCGATTGTAAAAAAACCCGACTGTGCCACCCTTGGCGGATTACATTCACGCCGAGACGATCGCTGTATTTCAAGGTTGCCTCTGTGCATCTCACGGAGGAGCGCGGTGAAGGCGATGCGCGTGGCACGTGCGTGAACTCGCTCGCGAGAATTTCTGGGTTTACGAAAGTACGCCTGATTATTTATCTCAAATGGGTCGCAAGGGCATTGTGTGAACTGAATAATGCACATGCCCTGGGTGGCCTCAAGTGAACGTGCTCGGCAGTGGACTGCTTCGTCATTGTTCGGAGACAATGGGACATCAACTAACAAGCTCTCTCTCTCGGCTCTCCGGTAGAAGTCAGTTTTGAATTTCAAAAGGATTATTTTAGAGGTTAATTTACACTCATTGTTATCGTGCGCCATGGAAAGTGACTGTAGGATGAAGGCCTCCTCCCCGCCTTCATTATCTCTCACATCAATGAATGTGAATGATACATTTATTTCTATTAAACAGCCTAAAACAATTATACACACGTCGTGATCCGTAAAATGTAACACACTCCACTGCGATTTCAGGCGATTTCTGTGAAATTTCAGGCGATTGTAGCGAAATCGCCTGAAATGCTTCAGGCTGTTATGGAGAGGCCAACATTCAGGAAGTCAGCCTAGAAATATATGGGAGACTGCGTGGACATGTCTTGCGGACTGCCTGATAATTCGGAAAAGCCACTCACTGAAAATTCAATAAATTGTTCCCTAGCTGCCTGAAAGTAATGAATGTACATATTTCTTTCGATGTGCTACATATTTTCCAGACGACTGTATGTATGTCATATTTGTGCGCTAATTAGTGACAGCCAGACATGGAACAAGGTTGATTAATTGCGTTCGTGTATTCTGATGTTCTGTTGTTTTTACAAGCTAGCGTATACACATTCACATCACATGCAGTGAAAACACTGTTGTGGTTCATGTAATCGCAGCAAGCGGCGTGGCGTGACTTACTTGTGCCTGTGTGTTCTTCACAGAGTGTGATCACCCGTTGGAAAAACACATACCATGGATTAGCAGAATCTACAAGGTACAGTTTATTTTATTAACAATAAACGACAGTCCATTGTCAACGCCACTGCTAGATGAAGGCCTTCCCACGCCATGTCAGTCATGGGGGGGTTTTTGACCACACTTCACTGTGCAGGTAAATTTTGGGTTGGTGGAAAGTGAACCATGCCTGATTGAGATGTCACTCGTCACTAATGTTAGCTCTGGTCCGGGAATAAAACACAGATCGGCAGGCTCATGGTGCTGTGTGTTAACCACTGCTATTATTTCCTAGCATTTGTATAGAATTATAATTCAAATAAAGTGTGAGAAAATGCATATTTTGTTATGTTAAAGTAAGGTATTTAATGCATTATATTTGTGTCGAAAGAACATGTTGGCAGACATGATCGCATGGTGTATTAGTTTACCTAGAGCCTAACTTGTTTAAAACTTGACCAATATATCTTCGTCTTTTATTGAATTTCAGGCGTACAATCGCCATCGAGAAGGAGGATGATGAATCATACGGATTCGAACTGCAGGTCTGTTCCTTCCTAATTGCCCGCATTTCGCTTAGATAGATGCGCGCCCTTCAGATGCGTTCGCTTGAGATAAGCCGATTCCACTTTGGACTCGCCGAGAGGACAATTGAATAAATCCCACATGCTCTAGAGGCGCAGCTACCCACACTGCCCACGCTCCATTAGATCGGTGTCTCTTACCACTAATTAAGCTCCCACAGTCCAAAAATTGACCACTTAAGCGAGCCTCCTTGACACCGGCATCGGTAGGCTGGTAAAGCAAGTAACACGTGTCACAAGTATCTGTTAACTGGCATGTATGGACAGCAGGACGCTTCCTGGTCAGGTCCTGACAGGCGTGATGATGCACATACCTGTAAGCCAGAGCTTAGGAGGAGGCAAGGGTTTGTGAATCGCGCAGATTTGTGACTCCCAAACCCTCTTGGCTGTGAGATGGCCACGATTTGGCAGTAGAGAGAGTTGATTTGTGAACCTGCGTTAGTGTAAACTTTTGAGTTTTTCTCCCAAATGTGAAACACTCGTCAAAAAAGGAATTGGCCAAACATGTCATGAAAAAGTAAAACATTCAGTGAGACTTTCATGACCACATAAATGCTATTATTATTAGCTTCAGAAGGCTGGAGTTTATTAAAATCACTGCTCCATACATTTTGTCAGACGTTACATTTTTGGGGAGCCAATGCCAAAATCTTACATAGACCAACCATTGTTGCTCACGGTCAAGTTCTGACATTCGGGCAGTTCACTCAATGGTGCAGTGAGCGCTTGTGCTGTGACATTACCGGTCACTGGCCACCTACAATTTCCTGGTGTAATTTCCTCTGCGTGCAGACTTACGGGCTGCGCAACAGAGTGGTCAGTGAGCTGGAGATGTGCACCTATGTCTTCAAGGTGAAGGAAGAGGGCCCTGCTGAGCGCGCAGGGATGAAAGCAGGTGCTTCACTCTCTACATGGCACTCCACATGTGCAACATGTTTATGACTATAGTCAGGGCTCGATTTCTCACTCAACATTTTGCTATAAAAATGTTTAAATAAATAAAAATTGCAATGCTATGTAAATAAAAACAACAATTTGCTAAACCTTGGCCACAATATCTGGACTTGTCTTCCTATAACAATGCATAGATTTATGTGAATATGATTGTCGTTATGGTTGTACTTTATGAATCCCTAATCTCTGCCATGACATACTATGAAACAAGAAAAGGTAATTTAAAAAACAGAGCAATGTAATACAATACACTATTAGACATTGTAATAAATAAATAAATAGTGCATCCCACGTGTTAGTGAAATTTTTGTCTATTTTAGTCAGGAAATGGAAGGAAATTCTTTTCAAATTTAGATTTTTTTTTTTCTGGGGGGGGACCCCAGACCCCCTGGAAGATTTAGTCCCCCCCAATATTGATTCCATGGCTACGGCCTTGACGCATTATCACTAGAGTACATGGTAAACTTATCTGTAATAGTCCTATGTTATTGTCTCCTGTAATCGTATGAACATGTTTTTTATTATTAGATCAAAATAAAGTGAAATGGATGTGGTGTGCCAAAATAAGACTTGGAACAGCAATCTGGAGTGTTCAGACTGCAATGAAACTCTCACTATGTTACCTTCAGTGTTCCAAGCCTGTGTGTCTAGTAACTCGTGTTGGTATGCTGTGCCTTAGGTGACATCCTCATCACCATCAATGACTCAAACGTGGAAGGAATCCCTCATAAGGAAATTGTCGACATCATCCGAGAAGCTGGGAATTATTTAAGGTATGAACACTTGCATATAATCTGTTGCAAATGTATTTTGGACCAAAATGCCAAACACCGAAAAGCAATATCATGAATTTATATAGAAACATTTACATTCCTTTGTCAGTTCAATTCTGGATGGACTCCTTACCGCATTCTGGTAATGGGGGTTTGTTTCACCATACTTCACCATGATGGTCAGTTGTGGGTAAATGAAGCAGTTGAAAAGTAACCAGGACTGGTCATCCAATAAAGTGAAATACATTTTGTTCCTGCTGTGAGGATACAGAGCAACTTTTGTTTTTCCTTCATAATCCATTTCAGATATCACCCACTGGTAATAGCCATCAAATGAAGATAATGCAATAGGCACTGCACGATTTCTCCACCCGAAATGTAAAACAAACGACTAAAATGTAATTATGAATATTTTTTAAGGATTGAGGTTGAGTTTGGAACAATGGCCAGAAGAATGGAGCTGCAAACGCGCCTTCAGTACCTCAAGGTATACGAACGAATGTGTATACCTTGTGCATAAACCAGTTCGAGTTGATTCATGGTAAGTATCACCGGTGCTGGTTTTGACAATTGTGTTATTTTCTATTTTATCCAACAGCAAACAATGCATGAAAAGTGTAAGGAGTTACGGTCACTCCTCCACCAGGAGCAACGACTGGTCCACGGTAAGAATGCTTCCGTGGATAAAGTGTATGTGCTGGTATGGCCCGGTGTGTATAGGAAAAACACAGATGGTATGCCATACCAACAAGGTAATAAAAAAAACATCCTGGGTAAAAAGTTTAATGTTATTAAATAGGACAGATGTAAATGAATAGTTTTCAGGGTTGTACGGTGTGCCATTTGGCATGATGTCCAACATGCCAGGTCACCCTTGAATAAAACAGCTGTTCGCCTCCCACAGGCCTTACCTGTCTCAATAAAGTATCTCTCTAAAAGTCTCAATGCTGCACAATACGCGGCACATCCCAAAACACATCGCAGAGACATACAGAATCAGAATCTGCATTTATACTGGAGGCATCCGATTTCCAGTAGGGGTGGGTCAGCAAGCTGCATTAACAGCAATACAAGGTTACAAGAGGAAGATAGATCAAAGTGAAGCAGATCAATAGTAAATAGAGATATATAGCATGGATGTACAAATTGCACAAGTATCTACATTTTTGCAGGTTTGTAAGAACAAAATGTAAACTTGGACAAGGCACCAGAACAGCAATAACAACAATCCAAGACACTGTACAGCACTCAGGCAGTAGCTTAAAACTCACTTCGGTTCTGGACGGTTCATAGACCGAGTCGCTTGCTGAGTGTGTGCAGCCAGTGCCTGATAATGGTGCAAGACGCACGTGGGTTTGCGGAACACTCGACTTCCTGCATCATTGATTAGCACGGTACTAAATAAGTTCAACATACGTAATCTCCGACGTTATCAGTGCAGTGAGCGCCATGTTTAATGTACAGTGTCAATACACTCGACTACTAGTTTGGAGTGCACAATATATATTACATGCACCGTGTAGCATATAATGTATTTTATATGAATTAAAACACCAGTATGTTAAAACCACCAGAATAAGTTATGCAGCATATAATATATATTAAATTCACGAATATGATGTGTATTATATTGTACGTATGTTGAACTTCTTTCGCGCCGTACGTAGCCAACTGTGCTAATCGGAGGCGGGAAATTAATTATTACGAAATATTCAATTTCTTGCTCAAATGAGCATTGAGGTGATGCTCATTCTCCCGTATACAGAATCGAGCCAGTAGTGGAATTCCACGTTCCTATGGTGGGGGCAAGTCTAAACTATAGGCCAACAACTGTTGACTTCCCCACAAAGTGGTACTCAATTTTATCAACCACGGATATGAACCCCTACACTCTACGAATGCTCAGTGGACAGTGGCTGGTGTCATATTACCGGCATTAGGGTGTCCTCTGTAGTTTATATCACGTATATTCAATGCGAACACTGTTACATATAGATGTTTGTGCATAGAGGCAGCTGTTTCAAACTACTCACAACACCGGCTACAAACACTGGCAAGCGATTAATCAGAATATAATCTGTTGTCTTCGGATTAGTAATTACTGTGTGAATTTACATATATAGCAACAAAAAGTGGTCTACATAATATGGGCTGTTTGATGACACACGAGTTAATGAGGATCTCATTATTCAAATAAGTGGGAACTGAGCTTTCATAATTTAACACAGAGACTGCTTCAATCGCTTTGATCCAAAATTACACCTGTACCTTTTGAGGGATGAATAAGGAGGGCAATATCGTGTACCGTACTCGAATTCACTTGTAAAACAGTCTCTTTTCACTGAATGTTCAGCTAAAAGGGCCCATATACTTTAAGGTGTTTCTGTGATAATTGAGTCAAAACTTTTTTTATTTGTTAACACTGATGCCATGGTTGCTTTGCAGCATCTGGGTCATAATGTTCGGGAGCTTGCAGTTAATTACTTGGATGCTGCTGTGGTGTAATGGTTAGCACACTGGACTTGTCATCCAGGGGCTGCCGGCTCAATCTCCCGGCATCCAGTTGAAGCAATGGTGCAAGTTTTTTAATCCCCCTGCCACCCAGCAGTATAAATGGGTGCACCATGGTAATTAGTCGATCGGTAGGTCGTATGCGGTTAGTTAAAGTGTGGATATTCTTCCAAGATTACAGACCAGCTTGGCAGCGTGTGCACGAGGCTCTCTCGTGTTTCCTCTGCTGGAGGCTTTTTCACGAGCCGTTGGTGTCAGCAGCATTTGTCAAGGCTGCAACTGTTACACTTCGTACATTAAGTTCACTTCTTGGTTGTTTGCCACACAGGTCTCGTGGCGGAGGACGACAGCATGTTCGAGACGCTGAGCACATTGTACAGCCTCAACCCGCCGCTCTGCAGAAGCAAGCGCGCTGGCGCCCTGCTCTCCAGTATGAGCAGCCTGCCCAGCAACTGGGCCGTGATCGCCGAGGACTCGGACGAGGCCGTCTACACCACGTGCTTGTACGGCGGCCCCCAGGATGGCGGCGCCGGCAAGGATGGTGCCGGGGCAGCCGCGGCAATAGCAGGGTTGAGCTTCCTGGACCAGGGCAGTCGCCATCTGCGCATGTGCCGCAGCGAAATGGACCTCCAGCAGGTGCAGAGCCAAAGCCTGGCCGGCAGCATGAGCACACTCCCACGCAAGGGCAAGAAGTCTTCCCTCCGTAGGAGCCTCCGTCGCTTCATCCCAGGACTCAATAAAACTCTGGAGGAGGAACAAACTCCCTTTTGAAGGTCACTGGCTGTGGCATAGCTGTGAGGTGTGTAAGCTGGTGCAACTGGACTCGGGCCCATGGGCCGGAAGAGGAGGGGAAATTGGACAGGGGGCCCTATTTTACGTCTTGCAGCAGGGCCCATGCCAACCAGGCTATGTCTCTGGTCAATGGGCAGTCTTTAAATATAAAGGATATTACTGTTTCAGGAAAACTTTCCTTAAATGAAAAATGCCTTTGCCTTAAAATGTTTGGCACAATTTTTGACACCATGGGTGTTTTTTTTACGAAATAGAAAATTATTTTCTTATGCTATATTATTAATGTTGATTAAAGTACTTACATTTAAAAAAAGTACATTTTGCGTGCCAAAAACGTTTAATATTCCTAAGACTTTTACGTGCGCTTTTATCGTTACATTGAGAAGGTGCTGTTCCCTGGTGCTTTATGTGCATACAGTGCCATTAAAATGTGAGCGACAACCCCGTGTCTGCAAGTTTTCTCCTTGATAAGATCAGTGTGTGTGCCACCACATAGAAGCAGATTAGCGTTTCTTGCAAATTTCCCCTTATGAGTCAAATGCTAGAGTACGACTACAATATTTTTTTTTCTGAGAAAAACCTTATTCCCATTGACCTGGTATGGTTTTTGTTTGTAATTCCTGACATTTCTGTGGTTATTTTGTTTGGAGTATGACAATACTTTAACTGCTAATTTCAACACAAGTATGGCCATTATGCACACTGGACATATTTAATTTATGAATCTTATTGGCTGTTGAAAAATTTTAAAAGTAAAAATTTAAATGAATAAATTTGCGAAATTCACACTGTAAGCTGAAAAGGAGCGGCTCCATTTTAAAGGCCACATTCAGAAACGTTGCTTATTTAAAAGAATGTATTCAGATGCATATTTGTTTACTCCACTTAGGGTATACCACACAGAACTTCAGGTTTCTATTTGCAATATAAGGTACACTTGGCAAAAATGCAAGCTGAATACAAGGATCAGAATTTCAGCACTAAGGTTTAGCTCGGAGTTAAATTAAGTGGCATTAATCATGCTGCTCGACTTCCTTAGCTGTCGTCATCATAGAGACAGAATGTGCAATCTAGGTGGGATCAAGACGTTCGAGTTACTGGCTACTTTTTAAATCCTTTATATTATGTTCACTTGCTTGCTTGCTTGCGCGCTTACGACCGTGCAAATCTTTCGGTCGTTTTTTAACCCACTTCCCGTGATCCAATCGAGCTGACATATTGCACACAGACTCGTTGTGCGTGACAATTTATTTTCGTGAAAAAATGTTTTCCAAAATTTTCCACTTTTTAGGAAAATTTTTTTTTCATATTTAATTTAAAATACCAATGTGATAAAAATGAAACTCTTACTCAAGAAAAACAGAAATGAATAATAAAATAAAACCGATGCCACGCATATAAAGGATTTATAGTGAAAAACTTTGTTTTTACGGGTTAATTCTTTGCATTTTGCCCTTTGAAGCGTGTTCATAGGTCCCATCCTGAAGCTTTCAATGAAGGGATGTTACATCTGTTCCCTTGTTCATGACAAAGGCCTCCTGACTTTTTAAAAAAGTGGAACTACATAAAAAATTACTTAAAATCAAAGTTGTGTTTTTTCCATACAAAAGTTAACATTGCAGCATATTCTGTTAACAAAGCTGTCAATTATGCTGCCCCTTCATTGTATCTCGTGGTAGCGAGATGTTAACTACCTCTCCTGGTATACAGGAGTTCGATCGGTTCGATTCCAACCCTGACGCCGATATATTTGGCGTTTGCAGGTTCTCCCTGTGGTCACGTGAATATTTCTCCGGGTCCTTCGGTATTTCCCTCCACACTTAAAAGCGTGCATTTAGAGTACTTGCCTGCTCTACATTTACACATGGTAATCCGCTTTATTGGGCTATCATTTGTGGCCAGGTTGCTTCCGAACAATAAGGTGAACAAATTGTTCAGTTTGGATATACAGGACCTCCTTTGCCCATATGTTCCAACAAGGGTACATCAGTCTTGGCTGTTGTGCGTGCCGAGGTCACGCCTCTGTACGATGGGTGACCGGGCCTTTTTTCGTGTGCCCCCCCCCTCTCTGCGGAATTCACTTAAACTTTGACGTTCGCCCTGCTGACTCGCTTTATTCAAGTCGCGCCACGAACACACGCTTATTTTCAAGGGCTTTTTTTCTATTTCTTGAATCCTTTATTTGGAGGTCGGATTTTATTTGGTGCGAGCCTACGTGATAAATTCTGTACTTCCAAGTCGCATTATGGTAAAGTTGTATTACCAATGCATGGATCGTCTCGAACTGGCCACGCATTGTGCTGCACCGTACAGTAATTTGAAATAGCTTTTGCATATGGCACACACATGCCAGACCCTAACAAAGAAGCAGTTGAGTTAGAGACGTGCCCACACCCCCTCCAATCCCAATCCCTCCACCCCCCCCCTCCATCCGACTGCACATCCCACACCCGTCCCCGACACACACAAAAATTACAGGAAAAACTTGGCAAAAGCGGTGTATTGTGCTGACATTGGGTGGGGTGCATTGGAACAACACAGTGAAGCAGAACCACATCCCCACACCCGCTTGTGCAAGCTAAACACTAACACGCGCACTGTAAAAGCGAGGCCGTGTTCCGTTGGGAAAAGTTCAAACTTTGTGAAATGCATGAGAGCCGCGCATTCACAGTTCTGTTTCCCCAGTCGGTGAACACAAACGTGGCATTTTCATGTTGCCAGTGATATTTTTCATGAATACATGAAAACCGCGTGGGACTGTGGAATCTGGCTCCCGTTGGGTTGTGCACGAACCTCCCTTATTTGCTTATTTATTTACCAAGTATTTCCTGAGATGTATTTGATGACTCCGAAGTACTGTACTGAAGTGGTACATTTTGAGCCGCAATAGTTTCTACTTCCTGCTTGATTGAGTAGTGGAACGTGTGAACAAGTTTTACAGTGCCAGGCTTTCACATATGCACCTCCGATTAGCACGATTGGCTACGTACGGTGCGAAAGAAGTTCAACAGAGATATGTTTATGAAAAAATGTATTTTACCATAAAAGACCACAAATTATTTAAAATTACCAAAGTCATTCTTTTTTTTAGAGATATATATGCTCATCTCTACTGGTTGGAAGTGTGTCATCTGAAATTGCGTGTTTTTCATTGGCAGTTTTTTTTTAAATTGTATTTCACTTATAAGCCACCAGAATAATGCCCTATCATGTTCACTGTGTACTTCATTAATTAAATAATTGTTTTTTACAACTCTAATAATAAAGTACAGCCCTTTGTTATTCCCACTACTGGATGAAAGCCTCCCCTGCCTTCTCGGCCAGAGGGTTTATTTGACCATACTTCACTACGCTGGTCAATGCGCGTTTATGATGCTGGTCAGTACAGGTTCGTGAATGGGTTCAGAATGATTCAGATATCACTCGCTACTGATGTTAGCTGTGGCCAGAATTTGAGCTCAATAGGTCACAAAGTTCAGAGTGCATTGTACTAACAGCTCATCCATTGTGCCAGCCAACTGCATTCTCTACCAATTTTGCTTTTTCATTCGATATGTTTATCTTATTTAATGAACAAAATGATGGCCATAAAATATGATTTTGGGGAGCAGTAGCACAGTGGTTAGCACACTTCACTATGAGTCTGGCAAGCCGAGGTCAATTCCTAGCCACGGCTAACATCGGTAGAGAGTAATATATCAACTGTTCTATCGCCATTCACAAACCTGCACTGACTAGCATGGTGAAGTATGGTCAAACTCACACAGCAGAGATGCCTTCATCTGGGCATAGACTGCATAGGTCTATAAATGACTAATATTCATTTAATATTCTTCACCTAAAACCAACCCTGCCTTCTTAACTGATCAACTTTGGTGATGAGACCCAGAGTGTCAAAACCGGTCCAGTTTAGTTGCGTAAACAAACGCTGCTGGATAACATTGGTCTGGAAATCCGATATGTAAAATGAATAAAACACGGTACAGTGTTTGTAGTGGGAGACAGAACGGAGGTCGACTGGTATGGTATCACCCATAATGATCCACGACAACAACGCAAAAACTGAGTTTTAACAACAACAACAAACACGTTTGGGAGCAGACGAAGGCGCATCCACCACACACACACCGGAGACGATGCCGGCCGTTATGCCCCCATTTAAGATCGAGATCTGTGTCGACACATTTTTCCACTGCAGTCGAGCAGCATTAGTGAGCAACTTGACACACACACGCGCACGCGCCAGTGTGACACCTCGCTAGCCCAATGAGGTGACCGTGCACATTCAGAGCATGGCTCGTTGCCGGTCTTTCACAATGCCGCCTGATGTGGCCAGCTATGGCAGCTGTACACGACTGAGAAGGCGTTTGTCCTCCCATGCTGCCAGTGCAGCCATGTTTGTCCACAACAAGGTTTGTATTTTGGCACAGCTGACTGGGGTCCCGACTCTGATCCTACCATCTGTTATCAGCCCAGAGCTCCACAGCCAACGTTGTTTACATTTTATGGACACTCCAATGCTAACATTTACGCAGCAAGATAACCCAGCTGCGCCCTTTTTTATATGAACCAAATCGTGAGGGGAAAGTAAACACGTTAAAATCCGTTATAATTCATGTTGGCTAGATGGCGCTGTTGGTAGAGGTATCCACTCGCAGGGCAATAGTAATCCAGTGTTCGTATGGCTGATGTTGATGTTGAGCAACAACTACAATTTCACATTGAGGTGGTTGAGGCAGATAATTGCGTCAGGGGTAGCGGGAGTTTATGGCTGTGATGTCTCCTTCGTATTCGAGAATCGGACATTTGAGTAATCAATAATTGATGGAGGGTCACCTCGACCATGATACCTCCAGAAATGATTAAGTACCACTTTGTGGGAAGCCACCAGTCGTCACCTCACGGATACATTGGTCAAGGGGGGTCTGGAATTTGCACCACTGCCTAATGGCTGTTGAGGGACCCACCCCACCCCACTGATCATTAGAGTCGTTAGGCACCTTGACTGGAAATCGTAATGAAACATTGTAATAATGTATAAGGAATGACCACCAATGAGATCAACTCGTTTTCATGAGAAATCACGAGACCATAATGGATGGCTTTGACTTGGGCAAGACCTTCATTCAGCAGTGGATAAAGCGTGACTGGAGTTATATATATGCATTAATGCAGTTCTTTAAAATGGAGCGTTTTTCTTCATGGGCAAATGAACCGAACCGTGATTTTTGTGACTGTCTTCATGGCAGTGTTTTGCTGGTTTGGCAAAAATACAAATAAAGCAACGTTTGTTTTCTCCTGATAACATTTATGTGATCACGTGTTAAAACTGTTCACACATGGATTACTTATTTGTTCAATTATTTGTCCGAGCCTATGCCGCACCCCACGTGTTAGGCCTGAACCCCAACCCTAATTGTAATACAGTCGAATTCAATTAACCCCCCCCCCCCGTTCTCATGACGTCATATAATTAAGAGACGTCCACTACTTACGAACATGTTTTGTTCCCGAGACCCGTTCGTAAGTCGAGCGGTTCATAAGTTAGAACACAAAAATATCCTGTATTTAAATGCCCATACGATCAGTGCGATGAAATAAGTTAGGGTTGAACAGAAAAGGGAAGCATTGTGAAACTTATGAATAATAATAATAAATACTATTATATAAGCACACAACTTTATCTATCTGTGATGAACGCTGCACTTTCCGTCGTTTTCATGCAGGGGGCGCTGCAAACCTACGCGCCCCCTGTATGAACAACGGAGGCGCAGGGACAGACGTTCGATTACGTTGGAATTGATCTGCAGACGGCGGTCTTCTCGCACGGCCAGCAGCTCTATGTCGCCTTATCTCGATCCCGCAATCCCAAACAGGTGAAAGTCTGCATCGAACCGAACCCCCAGCAAGGCCATCTACTTAACGAGAAGTAAAAATTTACATAAAGTAACATGAATAGAAGAAAATCTGTTTTATTTTCACTTACCTTGAGCCCTGATGCTGGCTTGCTTGTTGGCAGGGGTGCAAAAGAGTCACCACAATTGCGGTAACACACACACGGGGCACGTGCACACACACACACAAGGCATACACGTGAGCGCACACACAAACACTCACTCCCAGCACGAGGTTGACTCATTACATTTCACAGAGCATCGCTCCGCTGGACAAAGTTCCGCAATTCAGTTTTCAAGCGTGATTTCGCATTTTAAGTCGATGTAAAAAAAAGAGGAAACCGATTCGTAAGTGCGGGTGTTCGTAAGTCGATGTGTTCGTAAGTCGAGGACGACATGCGCTGAAAATTATCGGCCCTGCCCACTGAGCAAATACTGCCCTCTTGTGGTAAAATTATTTTATCTCACAAGGAATATTTCCAGATTATATAATAGATGAAACTCAACATGTTCGTCAACGACACTGCTTTAAAATGGGTAAAATTGCATGAAATGCAGGTGACTTTTTGGGTAATGGCCCTTTTTCATGTGCTATGGAGAAGTGTTATTGGCTAATATGTCGCCTATCATATACATTTTCCTTTTAAGGCACTGTTATTGATGCAAATGTTGAGTGTTTTTGTTATTTGTGCTTGTGCACCATGACCAGCGTAGGACCTTCAAATAATTAGCTTTACATAGCAGCTACTTAGGTTCGACTGCCATAAGTTTACATTGTATTATCATCTTGAAGGATTTTCTTTTCCTTCCAGGGAAATTGAGTGTTGGATTGAGGGTTAATTTAATTGACATTTTGGCAATGTGTTTTTTCTTATCTTTATTTTATCAAGCAAATTTAACACAATGTAAACGTTTATATTGTTTTAGCAATCATAAGTGTGGTTGCGTATAACATACAAGGAATAGGCATTTAACACGATGACCATGCCCTTGCTCGTGGTACCACGGAGTCTTCCCTAAAGATAAATGCGTTATGGCATTGCTAGGCACTGCCTGGATTCAAACCATCAAACACAGGCACCAACTAGCTCAGTGGCAACTGCGCTTACGATAACACTATTAAGCCAAATATGCAAACACGAAGCTACTCACCTGACTTACATACGCACTTTAAATGTATGGGAAATACGCATCAGAAATATGTAGAGTGAAACACAGCACACTAAATTGCTCCTATCTCAAAAAGCTTAGCTATTGACTGTACAGGGTTGACTGTGCCCTTGCAATGCCCCTGTTGCTGTAATTGCGAGTTAAATCATTGGAACTGAACACGGAAATCCTATTCAGCACTGAGTGCTTTGCACAGCAACAGGGAAAATTTATTAAGTAATCTTTGACGCCATTGGAACTGGAGTACGCCCTTGGTCAAAAGAGGAGCGAGATCTATTATGCGCAACTGATGAATAAAAAAAATGTGTTTTCAAAACGATAGGTTTTCTTAAACAGGTAATCATAAAAACAAGGGTAGTGCACATTCAATCAGAAGTTAAGTGTTACACTTTAATAAAATGGAGGTTTGCAGCTCAATCCATAGAGACAGGTTTAATGAACTAAGCCTATTATATTACCATGGTGACACGGGTTTTAACAAAGTGTAGGCATGCTTTTTGCTGATTTCCCAAAACACAACCATAACCACAATGCGTACTTGTGACATTTTCCACGTAAGACATTTTTTACAGCTGTTAAAAGACAGCCTCACAATGCACATGCTGACGCACATTTCAATATTCTGTCAAAACTACATTCAATCTCAACTGTTAACATTACTGTTAACATTATTAGTAATACTATTAATGACGGTGACAGACTTAAATGAGTGTGGTAGATCAAATTAATACATTATTTATGAATGTGTCTATGTTTTTGATGTATTAAACAAGAGGAATGTGTGTGTGTGTAAATGATTGCAATGTAGTGTACGAGGTACAAGTTTCTCCGCCTTAGCGACACAATAGCAAACCCCTTTAAGAAGGCTTAGGAGTCATATGAGGCAGTTTTTTTCCAGTGTCCCCCGGTAAGCACCAACCACAAAGCACGGCATTCAATTACTAAGCCGCGGGTTGAAGTGCCAGAGATTTCGTTGATTCGTTTCAATGAATTTTCAAGAGCGCCATGCCAGAGTGATCAGGAGAGAAAAAAGTGCTTTCCGCATTACTCTGAGCTCTAATCTTTGCATCTGATTTAGGCACACGGGGCCCCTCGAGTGGACACTCCGAATGCCAAACAGCCGGACAATTACTGCTGCAATGCTTCAATAGCCGATCAAGTTCAACGCTAGATAAATTTTATAAAAAATTGTTTAAAAAAGCACAACCCCCCCTCCCCCCACCACCAACCTCCCTGAGTTATACTCCTTGCTAAGCGACCATCCAAGCGCCCAGGACGAAGTGCATCGAAATAGTAAGTGAATCAGAGAAAAACAAAGTGAATATTCCTGCTTTGTTTTTACTACTGTGGCAAGGTAGGTGACTTGTTACCCTGAGTCGTATTTCTCCGTCTGTACGTCAATCACAGGACATGGCAGCGAATAATGCAGCAGAGGCGAAAGACGCAGACGCGATCATCACCTCCACCAATGGCAGCTCGCAGGACGGCAAAGGCTCACTGATGGAGGGGAGAGAAGAGATGGGAGAGGATGTCTGTGAGGAGTCATCGCCGCTCGACAGCTGCACTCCGGAGAATGGTGTCAGTCAGACGGAGGAAGCTCGGCAGGGAGACAAACGTGAAGCTGACGGCGAGAAAACGCATGCAGACGAGCCGGCAAGCATTCCGCCTCGGTCCGAACAAGCAGGTAAGGCGTTTAGCTTTCTCTATGCGTAAGCAACGTGACCCATCTTCTTGGCTCTTTCGGTAAAGTCGCGTAGAAGGGAAATAATAAAATAATAAAAATAAAACATATATAAAAAATAATTCTCACGACGTTTCGGCCACAACGCAAGCAGCCGTCCTCAGGTGAAGAACAGGTCTGTCGGAAAGACAGCGTGACCCAATTACCAAAAACTTAAATAAATAAACGGATAGTTTTCATTGCAAAAGAAACAAACAATTGTTTGGATTAAAGTCATGCAGTGTCTGAAACTGGAACGCAGCTGATTAGATTTACAATTTTGTTGATTTGTCACAATACACACACCATAAATGACACTTGTCCGATAAGATTTGTACAGCATTCAACTGATGTATGCTGGAGGACTGGTTATATTATATTTGTCTATGTATATAAGACTCAATTCCCAACACACCGCAAATTCCTGTCATATATCCAGGGGGCAACTTAATGATTTTACTGAAAATGACATGTTATGCTCCATGCTTTACACACACATATGCTTTGACGCATACTGTGTCAGATTTCTGTTTGTTTTTAGTTGCCGTTCCTTGATATATCGTGTAATTAAAAGAGCTAGAATCTTTATCTGAGTTCAGATCAATTACCATCACCTGCGACTCAGTGTGAACAATGGAGTACAATTATAATCAGAAAAGAGTGTGTGGTTTTAAAACCTTCTGATGAAAATTACATGAATATCGAAGTCTAAATATACATTTTTGGATATTTTCAAATGAAAAGTGTCAGCGTGAACAAAGGCTCAGTAACCCCATATACATATTTTTCATCGATATGGTATCACTGAAATTTGTTAATAATTAATGCATGAACGTACATATTAATCCATGGTGGAGTGATGATGCAGTAGTTAACGTGTCATACAATGAACCCAGTGACATGAGTTCAATTCCCCGCCATGGCTAATATCAACGCTGACTAAAATCTGACTTGGTCCGGGTCATCCACTTCACTAACACGCCCACGATGACGTACAGCCAAACAAATCCCACGATTGAGAGGGGGCCTTCATCCAGCAGTGTATTGACGAAGGGGTGTTCATTATCATGTTTTTTTTTCTTCATCTAACAACCTCGCGTGTACACTCTCTTTCAGAGGAAGGTAATCCGTTTTCGAACAGAGCAACTCAAAATCCATCTTCCATTTGTGATGTTGACTCTTTTGTCCTTGGCTTTATGTCTGTGATCCAAATTGCAACCTCTGATAGTGCACAGCCACTGACACTGACAATCCCCAACCAGTTCATACAGGACATATATGTTATTCCAAGACCCTTCACATTGTCACAGCATTGCTCTATAATATTCGAACATCATCCGCTATTAGCTTTAGCAATGCTCTGCACGGGAGGCAAATTTCTTGGTTCACTGATTTGATGACAAATACTTTTAAGTGTTTCGCATTGGAAAATTACAAACTTTGGCTGACACTGCCCCCACAAGTGAAACCAACCTCTTGGGCTGTAAGTTGTGGGGGCCCAAATTGAAACATTGACTCAACTATATTTATGCCAAATATACATTTTCCTGCCATTACAGATCATTATTAGAATTTGCATCAGTTACTCGGTCACATGCTGTGAAAACATCCCCAAAATGCACCCGTCATATGGCCAGCTCTGCAGGGTTCAGCCTGGTTAGTTTGTTTGCTATGGATACCAGGTTGTCATAGGCAGCTGCGAGGCTGTGATAGTGGTGGACAGCAGAGGGGAGTGCATACAAATCCATCGTTTGTACTGTGATTGCGTGCGCCCCACCTTGGTCAACCCGCACTGGCGAGGGAAGTGAAGTTGAAAGTAAGTGACCCCCCCACGGCCTGCATGGCGTGGGGAGGCCCTCTCGTAGCAGTGGATTGACATGTGTGGGTTTTTGGTATAGTTTAGCAGTGGTGAATCATTGTGTTCAATAACGCAAGTCATAACATTTACCGTGGTCACCTACCAGATCAGGCGGTTGCTGTGGAAACAGGTGAAGGGGAGACCACTGAGGCAGAAGAGAGCCCCAGTTCAGATCAATCAGTCTCCGTGCAAGCGGAGGAGGAGGAGGTGGTGCCACCGCAGTGCGATTCTCCCAGCGATGCCAACCGTGCCGACTATGCGCCAGATGCGGTGCCGCCTACAGCAAAGCCCCGCAGCCCATCCATTGGGTTTCCAGTCGAGGCTCGACGGAGAGACGTGGCCAAGTGCTCGTACAACATGTACAACACCGTCTCCTACAGGAACATCCGCAAGGGCAACACCCGACAGCGCATCGATGAGTTTGAGTCCATGATGTACACCAACTAGCGTCGTGAGCACGCTGCAGTAGAATTAAGTTGTGTTTCCAACTGTGTAGCTAGTGAGCTAAGCACTGGTGAATTGCCGCAAAGATGTTTACTTTGAAAAAAAAATTTTTTGCCAAGATTGGATTTTTTTTTAAGAAGTGTGAAAATTTTAAGATTATGCCAATTTCACAGGAATTTGAGCTGATTAGTGACCGCCGCTAACTGTACTTTGCAATGGAAAGTGGAAGAATGAGATATATAATGCATTTGCAACAAGGCACCAGAGTATTTAGTAGAATGGATGTGTTATTAAATGAATATATTCCAAGATGTTTGTGGATAAATATGCTTCTATCAACTGATATATTGATGTAAAGAACATATGAATCTGTTCTACATTTCTATAGTGCCTCTTTTAGATTATCATATTTTAATCATCTACAAACAAAAACATTTATGAGATGATGATTACATCTGGATGGTAGGCCTACTACAAGATAACGTTTTACATAGAAGACAATATTTGGTGTTTCAAATGTGTTAGTTTGTGTTATTTTAATAACATAATTGTTGTGTTGTTTTTCTGTGATGTGTTTAAAATGAACAAAATAAAAATGTGCTTTAAAAAGAAAAACAGTGAAGTTGCTTCCTATTGTGGGATTTAATAACATGCACCACACTGCATACCGTTATCGCGATTCATGATCAATCCACCGCTGCATTATGGCCCTCCCCAAGCTGTGTACTTTCGCTAAGTTGTCCCCACCTGAAGAAGGATGCTTGTGTTGCGCCCGAAACGTCGTGATTTAATTTCTTTTAATTTTTTACCTACGTGAATTTACCGAAAAAACCAAAGAGTACCTCCCCAAGCTACCGACATCTTTCACGATCCTGCAATGTGAGAATCTACCGGGCAAACTGCACACGAGCTGACTGCATCACTCCCCCTTCTCAGCGAATGTCTTGCGTGACTTTACCGAAAGAATCAAAGAATATGGAACGGCGTTCTGTTCATTTTGCTTCCACCCTGTCACTACTTTTAACCATCGGCCATCCATCCCCTCTCGTGGCATGCCCTGCCCAAGTCCATACCTTTCTCAGCAGTTTGAATTTCCTTCAACGTTGGGTGTGTTCTCTAATCTGTGAAAAAGAGCTTCATAGCTCATCGTATTTCTCCATTATAAATACATATTCTGATTCTGAATCCTTGTGACAAACGAACAGGCCATACAGCGGCAGTTACTTACTGCATTCCTCACAATCTACACAGTACGCAAAATCCACACACTTGCACATCTGTCATAAAAATCCAATGCGGATTAACATAGCATCTGCGTGCGACTGCATCTCAAAACTGCGAAGAAACATTTCCCCAATGCGAAGAAACAAGTGGGGTAAACGAGTCGTTTACGGGCAGAGGAAACGTGGAAGGTCTTGAGCCTGGACTTGAACGGGGCCGGGGACAGTCAACAGCACTGATAGCTTGTGGAAGGGAGTCCAGTATCGTCTGCTATAGAGTACACACACGGCACAAGAGACGGCATTGGGGAAATGTTATTTGGTGGCGTAAAAAGTAAACAAGTATCCAAGGGGCCGTCCATAAATGAAGTCACGCACCTGGGGGGGGGGGGGGGTCAGACATTTGTGACGATGTGTGACGAGGGGGGGGTTTGAGAAATGTGACGTCACATCAAAATGTGCAACTTTAAATAAATATAGACAACACGTTCTACTTAATGAAAGACTTTTTTATATAAATATTTTCTCCTACAACATCAGAGTGCAGCGCCACATTAAATACGCACTACAATGGCAATAGTTGAAAGCGATTTGAAGCATGTTTTCATTTGGGGGGGGGGGCAGAGCTTTGTGACGTCATATTTGAGGGGTGGTCTGACTTTTTGTGACGCCGTGTGACGAGGGGGGGGGGTCAAAAATCGTCCAAAATCGCGTGACGTCATTTATGGACGGCCCCCAAGCCCGAAGGAAGGGTACATATCCGTTCTGGCTGTTCTGACCAGTGGCACAAATTGCACACCCACACGGCAGGCAACGCGGCTCTGTTCGACAGGAGTGAGTTCTCACAAAGTGACGTTGCATTTCTATCCATCCTGGAGGTACGATGGAATCAGTCGACTGACTGGGATTTGAACCTCACAACCTTCAGATTGCGATTCGGGAAAGTTGCCAATTGTGCCACCTTCATAATCAACGTTTTTGGGTTAGATCGCGTTATTTATAAATGTGTCGGAACCCTCCACCACCCGACACGGCCAATCAGCAAAACAGTGTCACGTTGACAAAAGACAAATAGTTCACTACTTTTGCCCACCGATGTGTTGAAGCGTGAAACCACAACATTTACAATTTTTGAGGACGACGTTTCGCTGGTAATTGCATCCAGCATCATAGGGCAATTCGCCATTCTTCTGGATCACTTATGATGCTGGATGCAATTACCAGCGAAACGTCGTACTCAAAAATTGTAAATGTTGTGGTTTCACGCTTCAACACACCGGTGGGCTAGAGTAGTGAACTATTTGTCTTTTGTCAACGTGACACTTTTTTGCTGATTGGCCGTGTCGGGTGGTGGAGGGTTACGACACATTTATAAATAACGCGATCTAACCCAAAAACGTTTATTATGAATCCTATTGGTCACGAAAGCCTACGCTTTAAATTGTGCCACCTTTCTGGGTCACTTAACGCGGAGCTGTCAAAACGCAGCAGCCGACCAAACACAGTGCAGCAGTGGCTCCAGGCTGAGTCGGCAACAATCGGCCTCCAGTTTTCCAATTACAGGTGGACTCGTCGAGAAACATAAATGCGCTGACAATGACTTAATCATCAAGGCTTTATCTTTGTAGCCATACTATGGATCTTAGCATAGCTACAAACACCTACGCGATCAATTAACCGAGGTGATGTCAGAACCGTCATCCTTCCCCCGCACCTCCGATTAGCACGGTTGGCTGCCTACGTTGCGAAAGAAGTTCAACATACAGTACATATGTAGAGGAGTAAAATGGGGACGTGACGTCAGGTGTGCCGTTCAGTGCGATGACGTCACGTCTCCTAGGGTACTTAAGGGATACCCCGTGACGTAAGCGGGGTCACTGTGGGAACGGGTAGAGTAAGCAGCGTGAAGAGGGAACCAGGGGTAGAGAGAGGGATCGAATAGTGAGTCTCAGGAGAAGCCGGTGGTAGCCGTAGAGGTGCTTCTCTCTCCGCTCGGTGGAGTCGGCAGAGTCCACGATCCGACATGAGAGAGAGAGACCGGAGCTAGCCGGCAGGGACCCTGACTCAGAGTAGGACCCCTAGCCCCTGGGAGTTGTGTACCCTGCTGTGTAATATTGATGAGCTTTAACAAACCCTGGCGAAAGCCCTTAACTTATCTTCGTCTCCGAGTGCGTCCGTGGGAACTACTCAACACATATAATAAGCTCGCACAGAGACCAATGAGCTCACGTAGAGCCACTGAGAGACTGGGATGCACTGGCGATGACTTCATTATCAACACCAGATGGACGCACACAGCCCATGCAGCGTCCCGGGAGAACTGGTCACCTGAGAGCCCAGCACTGTTGGATCATCGCCATTATCACCACCACACGTCGCCTTCCTTGTTTTGCAACTATCAATTATTCCACCTGCACGCGTTTTCGCCTGGGAATAGAAACCCCCCGAGGACAACTATATTGCCTCCTCAACTTACATTCTTTGGGCCACGAAGTGCCGCTGCAATACAATACATAGGCAGGGCCGGATTAACGCAGGGGGGTGGGGGGTTAGTGGCTTTAACCTGGGGCCTCGAATTTTTGACCCCCCCCCCCCCATACGCCAAAACGCTTTACATTGTTTAAAACGCAATTCTTGCACGCATGATCACGCGTGAAAATGAAGGCCCATGAACCTCTTGAGGAAGTCATTGCAGGGCTTTGCCAGTACATTCTTACCTTCACCCGTTGAACGAAAACACCGTTGGACTCAGTTTAACACGTGGCAGGCTTTCGCGACCAAATTCATCCATAATACAGTTTTTTTTTTTGGGTTAGATCGCGAAAATATATAAATGTGTCGTTAAACCCGCCACCACCCGACACAGCCAACTCGTAAGGGTTGTCACGTAAACTGAACGTGGCTAATTCGTCACTAGTACAGCACACCGGTGTGTTGGAGAGCCAAGCCACAACATTTACAATCTGAGTACGACGTTTTGCCAGTAATTACAACTAGCTTCATCGGGCAACAGCCATATTTGTGGAGAAGTCCACCGGTTTCGTACCTTAAATAGAGGCGTTAAATGTGATGACAACTCTTGTTCGCTCTTCTTACGCGAGGTGGGGGCGGGGAGATTAATGAATCAACGTACATTATGCATGCGCATTATGCGAGCCCATTGATCTTGTACTTCCTGTTCATTGTGTGTACTAAAATAGCCATACCAACGGTAATCCCTATTGAGGTATGGTGGCCTGTATAGGCATGCATTTAAACAATGTATTATTAGATGATTCGCTTCCAAGCAGCACTACGTCTGTAGCTATCCGAACGGTTAAAATTATTTGTATTTCTCTCAATTTCGATAGATTATCTAATTAGTCTTGGTCAGTAGTAACTAGTTTTGCACAGAACTGCAACATTATCAAAATCTATTGAGTGTCCTTGTTGGAACGAGTGTTCTGCTACTGCTGACAGTTGCATTTGGGGGTATTTAATATTTCTTTGGTGTTCTTTTAGTCTCGTGCTGATCATTCGTCCTGTTTGCCCAACATATTATTATTTGATGATAAAAAATAATGTTAACCGTTCGGATAGCGACATACGTAGTGCTGCTTGGAAGCGAATCATCAAATAATACATTGTTTAAATGCATGCCTATACAGGCCACCATACCTCAATAGGGATTACCGTTGGTATGGCTATTTAAGTACACACAATGGACAGTACAAGATCAATGGGCTCGCATAATGTGCATGCATAATGTACGTTGATTCATTAACCCCCCCCCCACTTCGCGCAAGAAGCGCACAGAAGTGTTGTCAACACATCTACGCCTCTATTTAAAGAACGAAACAGGTGGACTTCTCCACAAATCTGGTTGTCGCCCGATTAAGCTAGTTGTAATTACTGGCGAAAAGTCGTACTCAGATTGTAAATGTTGTGGCTTGGCTCTCCAACACACCGGTGTGCTGTACTAGTATACTATACACTACACTATACACTACACTACTATACACTACACTACTATACACTACACTACTATACACTACACTATACACTACACTAGTATACTACACTATGCACTACACTATACACTACACACTAGTGCTGTACTAGTATACTACACTATACACTACACTATACACTACACACTAGTGCTGTACTAGTGACGAATTGGCCACGTTCTGTTTACGTGACAACCCTTACTAGTTGGCTGTGTCGGGTGGTGGCGGGTTTAACGACACATTAATATATTTACTCGATCTAACCAAAAAAAACCTATATTATGGACCATTGGACTCGTTTCGTGTGATTTAAATTATCACCGCGGGGTGGCAGTATATGTCCACTGTCCGTTCAATATCTGTTATCCTGCAACAGGCGTCCTCTCCTGGAACAGAGATTAAGACATTATTGCGGAGCCTGTTTAGCATTAAATGGGAACGTTACGTTGGCGGGGCCGAGCATCTCGCTCCTTGCATTGGAAAGTAAAATACGAGTTTGTTTTATTCATAGTACTCTACTGTATTAATAGCAATAATGTGTCGCCTTTTGTCAGTCCACTGCTGGATGAAGGGCCTCCCAGCCACGCCGTCTCGTTATTGGGTCTTGTTTGACCATACTTCACCACGTTGGTCAATGAGAGGTTGATAAAGGTTGGGGGAAGGCCCAAGGACTGTTTCAGATATCACTCGCCACTGATGCTAGCCGTGAACAGGAATCAAACTCGGGTTACGCTGTTCATGCTCGAGTGCTATTATGTATGTTTAACTTATTTTGCGACGTACGTAGCCAACCGTTCTAATCACTACACCACCGCTCCACGACACAGTACCGATAATTTGTTTTCTTTTTTCTTTCGCACTCTTGCAAATAACCTTGATTTCAATTTAAATGCAGATGTACGTGTGCATGGGAATGTGTGGTCTTTGGCTGCGGGCTGTATCAGTTACGACGGGTACAAAGTATTGTAGTAGGCGCGTCCAAGATGATTGCTGATGGAGCGGTAGCAGCCAAAGAATGGAACGCGAGTAAGAGGGGTGTTTACCGAGGAGACGGAGCGATTAAATCAGCCTCTGTGCTAGGTGCTACGTGCATTATTACATCGATCGGCTTGTGGAGGGAGGTCTCCATCCAGCATTGGGTCGATCATGGGTGATGATGTTAACAACAAACACTGGTTGTCTACAGCACCAATATTGGGGTGAAACAGTAATTGTTTGGTAGCGATTCGTTCGTCTAAGCCCAACATTGGCGGAGTTGCAACAGCTGTCTATCCATCGCGCAGTGTTTAAGCATCGTAGCATTCATGCGTCTGTGAGTTATAGCGACAATTAAAATGTGTTACCCCCCCACCCCCCCACATTGAATACATTTTGTAGGCTAAATCCGACCGACCCACGTTTGTTGACAGCGGATATCACATAATTTATTTTTTTACAATAACCTGAGCAATTTTCTTTTCATTTAGACGATAAATTATACCGCATTGTGAAGCAATCAAAATATGAAAACGCACAATGTAAAAAAAAGTTATCGACATGAAACAAAAAAAAGAAACATTCTCACGAAATTGCCACGTCAATTTGAGTAATTTGAAAAAAAACCCCAAACAATGGGCTTTCAAAAAAGAATTAACTGTTGAATGCACAAGAGTAAGATGTAGAAGGAAGATTCTGGATGTGGAAATTATGACGGCTGCGCGTGCCATTTAACTATCTGTCTTGGAGAGACAGTTAGCTCCAGAGCCCTATTATGTAATTTACAACTGGAAGCCTTTATTATTGATTAAAGAGCCATTATTATGCCGGCACCCATTCCCCCGAAGCGCCGCTGCTCCTGATTTGGAGCGTCTCATGAATGTTCAATTTCTAGCCGCTCGGAGCTCCGCCGCCTTTCTTCCGAAACGGCGAGCCCGGCGTTGCCGCGCGCGCGCGCGCACACACACACACAAAAAAAATTAAGTCATAAAAAATTTGAATGATGTGCATATCGGATAAAAATTAAATGTGCTGCCCGTGAATGAAATAATGTGATCCGGGAACGATTTACAGTCGATCTTATATTTTATTCATTAACTGTTTTATCTGCGCCTCCCCGTGCAGCATTTTGAGACGATAAATTATGCGCCTTATAAATAGTTCCATTGATAATGGTGACATTAACAGCCGGCATATAACATAATCGTGCAGAGCGCGCTTTAAAGCGGGGGATGGAGGGGGCCATCCCACAAGCCGAGATGAATTCACGCGCCAGACCCTGGCCGGCCACAACTCTCTGGGCTCTCTCTCTCTCTCTCTCCACAACCCCGCGCTTGCAACCTTTTCATCTCAAAAATCAACGGGTTTGCTGAACCGTCACATACCTGGAAGGTGAACACGCCTCTCCAAGAGAGATCCCGAAGGAGAATGCACGCGGGCGAGGAGGGGGGGGGTAGAATGCAAGGTGTGAAAGTTCACAATTTGAGTTGCCAAGCTAAGTCTCAAGCTGCTGCTGCTGCTCGGAGGTCAACAGACGTCGGATTTTTTTTTCTGGAATGTGTTGGCAGCGATGGATGTGTACATGCTGACTAATAGAGTAATAATAATGTGCTTATCGTATTAAAAAAAAAAGTTAAATCAATCTGATTTAAACAATATTGGCTGTGTTGTTGGACACGTACTCACATTTAGTGCCCAGTGAGAAAGACGAAGTCTAGGATGAAAACACTTTTTTTACGTTTTAATAATAATCTAATAAATGGAGAGGTGCATGCTTGAATTTACACTGAGAAACAGAAACAGAAAGAGGAACACGTGGATTAGAAAATATACGCAGGTTATATACCCTATTTTGACTCTTAAGAAAAGCAACTGGACTAGTTGTGTAGGGCACGTTGCTGGAGAGAATGATAACAATGGCTTAGGTTTTTTCGGTAAAGTCACGTAGGTAAAAAATTAAAATTAATAAAAGTTAAAAAAAAAATCACGACGTTTCGGAGGCAACACAAGCTTCCGTCTTCAGGTGGGACCGTCACAGCACGATAGCTGTATCGTGATACCTCCGAAACATCGTGATTTTTATTTTACTTTTATTAATTTAAATTTTTTACCTACGTGACTTTACCGAAAAAACCTAAGAATATGAATCCTTGCAGTCAGGAAAGCTTCAAATCTAGATAACAATGGCGTTCGTGAATAATCACGGAGTGGGCGCCTAACGAGAAGACGTCTGCTACGGAGATGGAACGATGAAATCAGCTCGTGTTTACATGCCAGGTGGATTGTTACCTTGAGATACGGCGCCGGCTTCGGGGAGGCTTTCATAGCAGCAGTGGAAATACAATGTCATCGTCATCAGCAGCCGCAATTATCCACTGCTGGATAAAAGCATCACCATCCCTCGCAGTATAGCGATGCCATACGTTGACTTTAAGCTTTCGTGACTGCAGGAATTCATATTCTTTGGGTCTTTCGGTAAAGTCACGTAGATAGGTAAGAATTAATAAAAAATAAAATAAACAAAAACCACGACGTTTTCGATCACATCACAAGCGATCATCATCAGGAGAAAAATCAACTTCTTTTTCCTCCGGAAAATCCTCTTTTTTCCTCCTGATGACGATCGCTTGTGTTGTGCTCGTGGATAGGTTCAAATTAATAAAAATAAAATAAACAAAAACCACGACGTGATCGAAACGTCGTGGTTTTTGTTTATTTTATTTTTATAAATTTTAACCTATCTGCGTGACTTTACCGAAAGACCCAAAAAATATGCCATACGTTGATAAGTATATCAACTTTATTGACGATACCTTCAGTAAAGCATTCGACCATATGTCGCTACGTACATGTGCAACATTCAGTTTGAGCGATCATAAACTATCGCTTTTTTCCGATATTCGGCTGTTTAGGAAATTCACCGTAGACTCTGCTAATTCCAAAGCAGTAACTTTGCAATATTCAGATTACGTACACATAAAATAACATAGAACCCTTACAGTCTACGACCACTGTTGTGTGATAGTTTTTCCAAGTACATATATATCTTATTCTTTGTTCTCTTCTTGGCACCGTCTGCTAAACAGCAGACCTGGATCATCCGCACATGTTTGTAAGTTGTTTATATTGGAAGAAATAAAAGTTGAGATTGAAGCACGATGCGACACGATGGCCCGACAAACGCACGTGCGCATTTGGCGCATAATTCATTCGGGCTGTACATGTCACGGCTTGATATTGTTTAAATTGCAGCCTCGCGGACTGCCATCAAACAGGTGTCAAACTAAAAAGGTGGCCACAGTCATTCACGTGTGAAGCCATGCGTTTACGCCGCGCGTAACTAATTGGGCAGTGTCTCTCGAACGTTGCGCAACTGAACGCAAAGAAGTTTCATCACATCGAGGCACCCAGATAGGCTCTACGAGACCACAATTTCTTGAAAGTGTAATGCCTCACAGATTCAACCTGGGTCTGTTACATCAATGCATTGTCTGCAATAAGGCACGAGACTGGAATAGACGCTATGAATCAATGTGGTGTGCAATAATGGTCATTCACAGCCCTTTGTTAACCAAACCGCTGGATAAAAGCATCCCCCACGGCTGTTGTGAGTCGCGAGGGCTGTGCGAATGTACCTCACCACGCGGGTCAGAACAGTGGAGGTTTGTGAAGGAGCAGATCAGACATCGCTCGCCACTGGTGGTATTCGTGGCCGGGAATCGACCACCAGGTCGCCGGGTTCATCGCGCTGATCACGAACCGCTGCTTCACCGCTCCACTCGATTGGGTATGCACTATATGCTGAGTGTAATCATGTCATCGATTTATACAGAAAAGGCTCACTGAGTCTCAAGACTTGTTTCCGGAGAGCCCCGCTTTTTACGTTTGGCCATTTCCATGTTTCTGAGTGTTCATTTGTTGTTTAAATTGAAATTAAGGAATAACGTTACGTTGTTCAGTTCAACGGCGAGTTTCATAGACAAAAGCACTGTCCGTTGACGTAGTAATCAAAAATAAATTACGTCTATCCTGTAGGGTATATACCGTAGCACTTGTTTTATTTGCGTATATAGACTCAGCATGGGGCAACTCTACCACTGCTGGAGGGTCCACGGTCAATTCAGTGGAATGAGCCATTGTGCAAGTGAAGAAACGGCGTCTCAAAATGCATCGATTGTAGCATGCACTATGCACCTAAATTAAACGAAGCTTTACACAAGGCCATATTATGCAATTACAGTAAATTATGTACACTCACATTAAGTATATGTTGTAAAATAAAAACTATGAGCCACATTCCGAACGTTTTTAGACCTGTCTGGCATAACATAGGTCACGCAGAAGCATGACCTTTTACAGATTGTATTTTTTTTTAATTCCCGTGTAAATCCCAAATGTGGGAGTAATATGAATAATTTTTTTTAAAGAATATTAAATATATATCACCGTGGCGAGGACGGGTGCATTCATTAGTGGAGAGATGTACAGAAAAGAGAGTGCCGATAACATGTCCGGAAATGTCATTTAAATCGTGGCTTTTTGTAATGCAGATTTTCTCCCCTCTTACACTCAATTTGCATCGCAACTTTGCAGACACCCAGCAGCGGAGATGGGCGGGCACAGGAGATAAGTGAGAACGCGTGCGCTGGGCAGCCTCGGCGCAGACACGAGACACGGGTGGGGAGAACGTGCCCCCCCCCCAATCCACTCACCACCCCAAATGCTCCCACCTCCAGTTCACCTCCACCGACCGAGCCACACGGCCAACTTTTAGAAATGAATAAAATCATCATTGCAGCCTCCTTGTCAATCCACGATTTGATGAAAGCCTCCCTACCATTTGCCGCTCTTGAGGATTTGTTTGACTGACCATACTTCACATTGCTGATCAGAGCTGGTTGGTGAAGTAAGATGGGAATGGTTTTGGTGGCAGGACTGGTTCCATTCTCACCACTAATGTGAGCCGCGGCCCGGAATCAATCTCAGGTGCTGGGTCCATAACACATGCGCTCACTCCTGGACCATCGTTCCATCCAAACATAGAAATTAAAGATACTGTTTACATAACTATACATAAGGGTGCATATTTAACTAAATGCAGAACAAGCTTTTAACAAAAGCCAACACAACAATTAACAATTACTTTGTTGGCTTTATTGGACTCCGATTTCATTCATGCCTAGTACATTCAATGCAGGACCCTCATAAAAGTATTGAAATTCAGTCAAGCTCTCCTATATAAACAAATGGCATTATTTCACTTGCTCAGACTTAGTCTAGGCAAGAAAATACTGTGGGAATTGTATGGAAATTGATGCAAAGACTGTCAGTCCCGTGCATTGTGGAAGTTAAGTTTGGAGAAGAATTGTACAGCCCAACATGACTGCACATACACACCTGTCTGCATGGCCGCAGAGAGATGGGGATGCTATTATGACAGTTGTCCCACAAACTGGCAGGAGCCGCCGGTGTATTGGTCTTGAAAGATGTGCAAGGGGTCTAGTAACCACTGCAATAGTGCAGCGTTGATGTGTCAACTCGATGAGATATCTCTAACATAATTACACATTGCAATCACAAATGAATGTCTGAAAATTTGCTCTTGATTGCCATACAGACGACGGCGATGTGTAACGTGCTATCACTGCGATTATTTCCCTATTCACCGCAAAACCCGCTGCATGCCAATATTGGGCTACGTGCGCTCAGATGTTAAAATGCAAAATTCAATTAAAAGGCATATCACAGTGTTCCGCCATAATACTGGCCACAATTCACATCTCGGGGCTGTAAAAACACGGCTATTTCATTCCTGGAAATAGCAGCCTATGAACGATTGGACCCCTTGCTTGGTTTCACTTACGGGAATGTCTTTAGCCCGAGGGCAGGCATTTGAATCTTTTTCTCACATCAATTATTCATAATTAAAGCCCCTTTCTCAATCAGCGATACACCTTTCATCTGATTACAGTCGAGTCATCTACACAGGACATGCGTTGGAATCACTTATAATTAATTGCTAACGTGAAGAGCTGAGTGTCCAGATTAATAATGATCCCTGTTTCATGGCATGCTGTTAAGATAATTACTGCTTTTTTCATGGCAGAATTGCAGCAGTTGATGTGTAGGAGGGTGGCTTTGTTATGAAATACAATATATATCATTGCATTTATGTATCTTGCACCATATACCATAATCCTTCACAACTCACCCCATCTCCCAACCTCACAGCACATGCATTGCACTTGTCAAATTACCAACTTGTTGTAAATACATTTTCTCTGTATATTCATTACATATCTGTATTTTAAAAAATTCAAAAGCACAGTGCAGTAGTATTTTATCCAAACACGACACGAAAGCCTCAGTGACCTATTTGTGGATAAACAATAAATGCAACGCGGGTCCCTGTGTAATGTTACACGTTTTGGAATAAATTCTGCCCCCTGCTGACGCATTATAATGGACTGCAATCTTCTGGACGGCCACAGCGGATCCGCCGATCACTCCTTCGGCGTCCGTGGCGTTTTAAACATCTGTGAAGGTCAGCAGTGTAAGCAAAGCGGCTCCTCGCACCCTCCTCAAATCATCGCCCCTCATCTATTTCCACAAATCCTCTCTCCCCTTCCATTCACCTTCACCCCAAAAGTTGTAAAGTGCTCGCGCACGCCACTGCTGATAGAAGGACCTCCACTAGAGGGCAGCTCTAAGATGCCCCCGATCGAGGATATTTGGCCCGACTCTTCACCGCTTTGCCAGACGTCTTAGTAGAAGGGGGACGGACTTTTTTTACACGTTGGATCAAGTGCTTACACTTTACCGCACAAACGCGTCCTGCCAATTGACCGAACTGCGATGTTACCCATTTGATACTGCTGGGCTGACAGAAGAGGGAGGACTTTAGGAAACCAGCCCGTTGTATCAACTGCTGCACCGGGTGATAAAACTGGTGACATCTGGATAGTAAACACTGTAAATATGCTTAATCCAGCCCTATTCATTTCACACTCCCCTCTGACACCTTTCACAAAGGCTGGATAATCCCGTGAATTAGGAAGAGTGTGGCTTAGGTCTGACCACTGCACCGAATTCCATATGGGACGCAACCTGCACCCACTCTGTGTGTTGTTGATGCTGCTGCTGCTGCCTGAGCATGCACATCCATTGCAATCGGGGTGGTTGTTGATGTGATATCAAATAACTCGGAAATTGTATTCGTGGTGTGTATCAAGCGTTCCTGATTCTGTTAACGTCACACCATGCCCCGTGTTATTAGTAATGTTATATATAGAGACTAGCTTTACTACCCGGCTTCGCCCGGGACTTGGATTCACCACGCCCGGCCGCCTTTGTCTCCCCAGTGGCGATGTTCACACACCACACCAGTTACTCGTTTGAGGCTGAGTCGACCTAGGGGATGCCCAGGACCGGTTCAAATAATCGTCACCGGTGGTGGCCGTGAGCGGGAATCGAACTCGGGTCGCCGGGTTCGTAGCGCGGCGCGTTAACCACTACACTACAACGCGTTACGCTTCCACACGCACGGGTGACATGACAGATGTGACGTCACAGCTCACTTGCCGTGCAAAAAATATATGCATTATTGTGCCCCCCCCCCCTCCCAAAAAAATACCAAAGTCTATTTTTATAATTTTTGCATGGTGTACAGTCTGGAAAGTACCCACATGGCAAATTTCAAGTTTGTTGCATGTCGGGAAGTACGCTAAACATTTTGAACAGGCACACATCATCACAAATTTCCCTTTTATATATAATAAAAGAAGAAGATAACCCACTAGGGATTAAGTGTGGTCCCCTTTCACCATTTTATAACTAGGCAAACATTTCTACCTGCTGAATGTTATAACATGTCAACATGTATCATCTCCATTGTTCCACCGTGCGATGTGAAACTGTATATTACCTTTTGCACAGAGGACTCCTCCACCCTCTGCAAGCGAATGGCTCTGCTCTTTCTCGGGGGTCACTAAAAAAAAAACCTCTCCAGAGCTTTATAATTTGTGATTACAAAATAGCATTCTCATTTACATAGCATATCATTAGAGGGGTGCGAGGGGACACATTAAGATTGTTTTTCTGCAAACGTTCAGATACAACTATATACTGAAGATAGATGAGACAAGTGGAGTAACAACAGTGTGAGAATACAACAGAGGTAAACATTGACACGTAACATAACTGCGTATACGCATGTCACCCCTTCACGAGCAATTCACTTAGGCGCTTATTGTTGTTATGATTTGTTGAGTAGGCATAATGGTAAATTAATTAACTTACCCACGGGCTTTGTTTAAATCAGGTACTAAATCCATCACCTCTGGATTGAAAATCTATTGTTATGCATTTCAGCACCCTGCACACGAGCGAACTCGCATTTTCACGTAAGTGTCAATTAAACAGTGCTGCTGTGCACATTTTTATTGTACATCATTTACCACCAAATTATATCTACTCACTTGTGGTAGGGGGGGGGGGCCTTTCTTGACCGCCGATGTGAGAAAGGTTTTTTTCCCTCCCTCATTTGAGCCAAGCAGGCCTTCAGAAGGTGATATACAGGACCCCAGGAGTGCGCGCCACTGGAAGAAACCGGTTAAGCTGTGAAAAAAACCGCTGCAGATTTATGTTGGCATCTCATTTCAATCCAAGAGATTTTTCTCTGCAAGGCTGATGAATAGATCTATAAGATATGGCCCCATCCCTAGAGGCAATCCCGCCATAATATGGTCCTCACTTCTTTTTTAAATAAAAAAAAGTCCATTTATGACTTTGTTACTCACTATTACCGTAAATTACACCTTTAAATCCTGACCACACTTTGGAGCCTTATTACTGAGAAGCGCTCATTCAGCAGTTAATTATCAAGAAGTTCCCAGAAAAGTGGAAGAATCTACAGAATCCCGTGCATGTATTTTTAATGAACAATGTTATAGCGATCGCAGACGTTGACTGGCAAAACTCATGCACGTGGAGACATAAAGGAATAGTGCCGCTGCAAGGCTAATTACATTAATGGAAATAAAATTCCATACACCAGACGAGAAGATAAGTGACTAATTCTAGGTTTATTACAGCTAATGCTACAAAGGCTGCAGTGTGGTGAATTTGATTACATCTGTGATAGAGTTTTATGACAATTTATTTAACTAATTTGAATTATAAATTTTTTGCGGTAATTATAACATTCATTGCAAATTGATATCTCGCAGCAGCATACTCACCGAAGACAAAGATCCCCCGTATAGCCTTAACAGACTGCTGGAGCAAGTGCTGTTAGCGAGCATCTATGAAGGCCGATACGGCACACGAGGAGGTGGGTGGCCAGCACCACGCCCGTCACCTTCATCTCCCTTGTGGCGATGTTTACAAATCGCACCAGGTATTCGATTGACGCTGAGTCGACCTAGCGGAGGCCCAGGACCGGTACAAATAATTGTCACTGGTGTTGGCCGTGAGCGGTAATCGAACTCTGGTCACCGAGTTCGTAGCACAGCGCGCTAACCGCTTCTTTGCCACTCGCCGAGTGTTTAGGTAATTATCCAATTAATTGCAATTATCCTGTAGCAGCATATTCATTGACATAATACACACACGCGCGCGCACTACTGCCATATACATTCAGACACGCGCATGTACGCTTATACATATATACAGTATTAGATTCCAACTGACTGTCTTGTCATGTCAGTGTGATTTCAGTGCGGGGATTGTATCTATCCTATTTCCAGCAGCATACGCTCACTTGATCGACTTCCTTTCATCTTTCACCAACTGAAGAGCAAGGCGACACGCATGTCAACAGGATGAACAAATCCCATCCCTGAGCCCCATTGAAGCGCTGAGCTTCTCCTCCTGTTCTATTTACTGTAGGCACTCTGTGGTTCACAGCATAATATTTACTTTACATTATGATGTTAAAATAACGACCCAGCCCCACTTTTGTCTGCCTTTTATTGATTTGCTATCGTGCCGTAAGTGGTACAGTCATTGCCGTCAGATAAGCAAGCTTTTATCCAACGTGGGTGTCATCGTCGGAGGTTATGCTTTTTATATATGTGTGTGTGTGCCCATACATTTTTTAAATCGAAAGCTCTCGCACGAGCGGTACAGAAAGAAGCGGCCCTTGAATACATTTGCCTGGAGATTGACGCGATGCAGCTATTTACCTAGATAAGTGCGTCCACCAGCCGCGCTACGACTGCAGTGTCTGCTCTCTGGTGTGCCTCTATTCCTCGTGACAGGCGGTCTGATAACGCATTGAGATCTCCTCCCTTGGGGGGGGGGGTAGGAGGGGGAGGGTTAGAGACGCGGGGAGAGGGGGGACCACACGACTGGTGCCCTGTCTGATCGGGCCCTCAGATCTCTCCTCTCCCCGTTGTAAAGTACTCTCCCTTTACTCCACCTTGTCACTTGTTTCGCCACTTCCCATCACCGGCCTCTTCCCTGCGATCTCAGAGATGAGACACTGACCGGCTTGTCTGTCAGAAGACGCTGGTGCTGCTGCGCACATCAATAGGAGTGGGGGGGGGGTTTAAAGGGGACGACGAGCTGGCGGTGATAAGTTTAAAGTACCGCTGGGTACAACGGCTTGCATTTCGGCAAGAGTCATTTTGGGAAATGTTCATTGAAAACACGTTGGCGTGCACAATTAAAATGTTCAACTCGTAGTTGAATCCACCGCTAGATGAATGCGTCATTCCAATGTTCATGTCGTGATTTTGGGTTGTTTGGAAATATTTCACCACGCTTGTCAGTTCGGGTTGGTGAACTTGGGGGGGAGGGGGAGGGGGCTGGGGGGTAGAACCGGTTCAAATAACACTCACACCTTTGACGTTAGCAGTGACCGGGCATAGAACTTAGGTCACCGGGTTCATAGAGCAGTGCGCAGACCGTTGCGCCACCGATGGCGCATATACAACTATACAAAACACACACACACATATATATACAGTATAAGCTTATTCACAATAATATTTACACACAATACAAACAAAACGGTGAACACCGTAGTCGCGCGTGTTGGTTTTTTAAAATTTTAGAATTATAAACACGGCTTCACTCAAGTCTTCACTCGCCACTAATTACCGCCATTCGCGTCGTCGAATAAAGACGGCAATGGACGGACGCGGATCAGTCAACCTCTGACACGCGGCGCGCACGTTTCGCTCTGCAATGTCAGGACACCGCGACGCGTCGTTTAATTAGGGGGGGGGGGCTCCCTTGAGCGGAGCACCAAGCAAAGAAACACAACACCACAGTGGCGGACTGCTGGTGGACACAGTCCAAGCCCCCCCCCCCTTCGCACGGTTTCGTGAGAACGCGATGGCAGTCCCTGCTCTTTTTCTCATTGCATATGTATCAGCCCATTCCGAGGCTGATGTCGCTGACACCCAGCCTAGGGACCACGGTGGGGCTGGCTGTGAATTGGGAGATGGCAGTATGGGGCGACTGCCCCGTGTTAAAGGCTTGATAGGGCCCTCATTACCATGGGAGGCTTTCGGGTGCCATTCATCCGGACCCATTGTTTGTGGTGGGGTGTGCGGCATTAGTTCAGTAATGGGGTGCTGGGGTGGGGGGGCAGTGGGCAAGCTGACACTCAAGCCAGGGGGCAGCCGTGACTAGAGAGAAAAGAGTGGAAGGCGCCTGATTATATTTGGCGGGGCCTGATTAGCCCTCGCCTATTCGCCTTTGTCGCCGTGCCGAGAAAACTTCTCCCTTGGCCTCAATCTGATGGCGGAAACACACCGACGACGACACGCGTGGCCCATCCCCACCGCCTCAGCCACCAAAGCTCCCTATCCATTCAGGCCATTTGACTGCCTAATAGCTAATCTTTGCAGCGCAGCCGGATGATGAATATGCGACGAAGGTCTTCCTTATCAGCAGCTGTCTCTCAACACCCCCCCCCCCAATGCTGCAAGTCATTTGGCTGATGTAGGATGAGGGGAGGGGCGGCTGTGTAGTAAATTACATTAAGCGTGAAATGTGATTTTTTTTTCCTGAAGTGATAATAAAGCATTTCTTACGCCTGTAAATTGAGTTAAATGAAACACAAATGACAAACCCCTTCTGTATCTCGACAAAACATTTTGTTGCACCTTCCCCACCCCACCCTAACAGCTAATTTGCTTAATTAACCTCATAATTACGTAGCAAGTACAAGAATACATATCTTGCGTTTAATTATTAACAGCGTGTTCTCGTGGGTCGATTGTTTTATTTTGTATTTTTTAGGGCGGCGGCGGGGAGGGGGGGTGTTGCTTCTTTAATACGATTACGCATCGTCTTTATTTGAGGTTAAGAATCGTTAAAGTTCTATTTCAGTGCGTTATCATCAGATAGCAACGAGGAGAACCGCCTCCTCTCGCGCGCGCGCGGGCGTTACTTCGGCTCGGGCAGGAGGACTGCATCATTAGGCCCCCTCGCCGCTTGACAAGTGTAGGAAATAAATTGGACAGTCTCCTCCTTACTCTCCCCTTTTATTTCTCTCACAGGCAAACGAAGATGATGATACCGATGCCATGACATGCTTCCCTGGGGGGGGCGGGGGTGTCCATGAGTTCCCCTTCAGGACTGTGCAGATACTGTCCCGTTGCGTGTGACAGGCTGTCATGCATGCGAGATATCGCCTGTTTGCAGGAGCCCAACTTTGCTCGTCTGGTTTATGGCGCAGAGGAGGAATGAGGGGCGAGGTGAACTAGCGGGTGTGGGCTGAGGAGGTGGGGAGAGGAGTGGATAGAGTTAATATGCACGCAGAAACATTAAAAAAATGTCCATGTGCGCCGAGAAGAGAGAAGCTCGCGGATGCGCGTACCCAATTACCCTGAAGTGAATGTATGGAAAATAACTTGTCTTGGGCAGTAGTCCGTATGGAGCAGCAATAAAAACACATACACACACGCAAACTAACACGCGTTCATGGCACGTCCGAATTTCATATTCGCAGTCCATACATTTTAGATCAAAACAGAGACTGTTTTTGTCTCGGGGTATATAGCACCAGGCACGCGCGGACTGTCATTACGCGTGGCCGATACAACAGCGGCGGTGCTGAGCGCACACTCGTGGCGCTACGCGGCGCGCGCACACAGAGACACTCACGTGCGTGTGTCTGTGTGCGCACGAGCGTGCGTGTGTCTGTGTGTGAGAGCGTGTGTATGTGTGTGTGTGTGTGCGAGCGTGTGTCTGTGTGTGTGTACGAGCGTGCGTGTGTCTGTGTGCGTCTGTGTGTGCGCGTGCGACTGTATGTGCGAGCGTGCGTGTGTCTGTGTGGGCGCGTACGTGTGCCTGTTTGTGCGAGCGTGCGTCTGAGTGTGTGTGTGCGCGTGCGTGTGTCTGTGTTTGTGTGCGAGCGTGTGTCTGTGTGTGCGAGTGTGCGTTTATGTGCGCGCGAGTGTGCGTGTCTGTGTGCGCGTGCGAGCGTGCGTGCGTCTGTGTGCGCGCGCGAGTGTGCGTGTGCGTCTGTGTGCGCGCAGAGGTGGCGCATCCTTTCAGCAAGAAGACGTTAATTATGCGCTTTCGCGACCGCCGTGTAATTGCTATTGTTTTAGACAGGCTGACCTCCCGCGGTGATGCTACGCCATCCTTGTAAATTACACCGTCACACTAATGTACACGCCGACCTCGGTGGCAGCCACCTTTACATCACGGCCATCTGAACCTTTATGCCTTATTGCTCACCGCTTTACATATAGCATTTAATAATAACCGGTTCATATCGTGCCTTCAAACTGCCGGGTTTTAATTCTTGCAGTTGCTGTATTGTAACAATCAAGGTTGAGTGAATTAAGTAATGGTGTTTATTAAGCGATATTATGGAATAAACTATCTGCACTTGCGCTCGATGTAATATAACTTTTTTTAAATTCAAAGTTATCAACATATTACGAACGTTAAATAATTCACACATTGATACATTAAAGTGATTAACATGCTCCTATTTATGATGATGAACAGTCCTTGATCAATCTACTGTTCGATGAAAGTGTCCCCATGCTGTGTTAGTCATGGGAGTTATTTAACCATACTTCCCCACGATCGTCAGTGCGGGTTGGTGATGAGGGGGCGGGGTGGGGGGGGGGGCATGCGAGGGGAGGGTGGTGATGAGGGGGCGGGGTGGGGGGGGGCATGCGAGGGGAGGGTGGTGATGAGGGGGCGGGGTGGGGGGGGGCATGCGAGGGGAGGGTGGTGATGAGGGGCCGGGGTGGGGGGGGGCATGCGAGGGGAGGGTGGTGATGAGGGGGCGGGGTGGGGGGGGGCATGCGAGGAGAGGGTGGTGATGAGGGGGCGGGGTGGGGGGGGGGCATGCGAGGGGAGGGTGGTGATGAGGGGCCGGGGTGGGGGGGGGCATGCGAGGGGAGGGTGGTGATGAGGGGGCGGGGTGGGGGGGGGCATGCGAGGGGAGGGTGGTGATGAGGGGGCGGGGTGGGGGGGGGCATGCGAGGGGAGGGTGGTGATGAGGGGGCGGGGTGGGGGGCATGCGAGGGGAGGGTGGTGATGGATGAGTTCATCTTCAGTTCGCCACTGATGTCAGCCGTGGTTGGAATTCAAACTCAGGTGAACTGGGTTCATGGCAAAGTGCGCTTACCAATACACCACCGCTTTATTCCCTCTAAAACGTAAACTCTTTTCGAGTAATAAAGCAATAACAGTCGTATATGTGTATCGTGGAGAAAAAGTAGCGGAAAATATGTCATTAAATAACCCGATTACATTTCACCTGTGCATGCGAGTCCTTATAAACTGCCTGTCGTGCAGACATTACCAGACTCTGATTTTCTAAAGCGATTGAAAATGTGCTTGCATTTTACTGACGTTGTTAGGTTGTGGTGATACTCCAAGACAATGAGGCCACCAGGTGGCACCACAGCAAAGGATTCTCGACTCTATCTGTGTCTGGATGTGTGTACAGTATGCTGACTTTCTTTCGCACCGTACGTAACCAACCGTGCTCATCGGAGGTGCGGGGGGAAGGACAACAAACTGAACACAACAAGCAGTTCTAAAGAAATTAGTTTGCAATCGAGATTTAAAAGTGCATAGCTCCAGTTGCTTCCTAATATCGGAAGGGAGAGTGTTCCAGATGGCCGCAGAAACTCAACTGAGAGCGCACGAAGCCAGTGGCCGCTTTTGTTTGATTGCTTGCCAACAGCCGCTGCGAGGATGACTGGAATTCGCGTGATGGGTTATGCTCCTTGACGAGATCAACGCGCTTTCAATGTTACCCAAACATTCACAAGGGCAGTTCATTGCCTATCAGCATCAACGCTCAAATGCCCCACACATTGAGAGCATGGGTTTTCTCGAGGAACGCTGGGTTTCTCATGAATGCCACTCGTTACTGGAATGTTTCCAAATATCCCAATGCAGGACCCTACTGAAAAATAAACATTGAGACTCAGTGAGGTTCTCCATAACAAATAAAGGGCATTACTGCGTTACCATCTCTCCTATCTGTGTTTTTACGTTGTATCGCCGTGTCATTCGGCGCGATGTCCGACCCGCGGTGCAATCCAAAAACACATCGGACAGCTGACCTCCACAATCGCGAACAACCAATGAGTATTATTGCAATCTAGTTTCATCCGCACCACACTCCAGCTTCTACGCAATTCGTCCTCGCTTAGGTGGCTGCACCACACTGCGTTAACTCTCACAACCAAACATTTTGAGAGGAAACATTTTGGAACAATGCCCAGAAATAGAGACAAACTCCAGTTGCTTTTCATCAACAGGTGCGTACAGAGCGCCGCGGGCAGCATCCCGTGACCATTCCGCACGCCATAATCGTAACATCCCGAAACAATAATTTACAGCACGCTTTCATACAAAATACCATTGTACAAACTGAACACGAGCAGCAATTCGCGAGCATTACGAGTCCAAATATCGTAATGATACAAGTCAGATGTGCACGGAGAGAATACAAAGACAAACAGAGAGACAGCTGCAATTATGGAAAAAATAGAGCGAGGCCCAGTTAGATGTACATGAAACAGATAACCAAAATGCGTGCCGCACCGAGCCGATGGATGCCACATGCGCGCCGCGCACACACGTGTCCGAGGTCATAACACACGTGTGCGCGAGCCATGTTCTGATCGTGCGCGCACGTGAGCGAGCACCTCGAAAACCCCTGCGGTGCAGCACTTCGCCGTTGTGCTGTATGGGAACTCTCCTATGTATTGTTCGGCACGATGTCTGACGTTTCGCTCCACAGACTGGGAGCTATATCAGGAACTGAATGTTTTTGCGGCATGATGTGTTGTTGGTTATATTGTCTGACGTTTCGCTTCACGGGCTGGGAGTTTTTTTCAGGAATGTTTTTTTTTTCAGCATGATGTGTTGTTCAGCATGATGTGTTGTTCAGCATGTTGTCCGACGTTTCGCTCCACGAGCTGGCAGATCCTTCAGGACCTAAATTCAAAAGAACACGAGGTAATAATGATCGCGAAAACACATCGGCGAGCAATCTCGCAAAGCCTCGTCGCTTACAGCCCATTTCTGGCTCTCGGCCGCGGATGCGCCCGAGACCTGGAGGAGTCACAATGATCTAAATGGATAAAAGCGTCAAAACCTCCTTCTGCTCATTTGCAATCATACTTCCGTCTTCAGGTGGTACCGTCACAGCCACGAAAGCTGTATCAAGTAAATGAGAGATTGCAGGAGCTACCACTCCGTTTATATAATGGTTGGAGAAGGTGGTGGGGCAAGGGCCGCATACTTTTTTATTAATATGGTAAGGTGAGGCTTAAGACTAAGAATATACTGCATAACAAACTGAGCCTTTGTTTGGAGAGGCACGGCTTGTGACTCAACCTGTGACAAGGAGACACCACTAAACATGGTAAAACTGTAATAGTTGTCTGTTAAATAAGATTGGCAAATAAGTGCCTCCGAAACGTCGTGATTTTTATTTCATTTTATTTTACTTTTTAATGTTTTTTACCTACGTGACTTTACCGAAAAAACCTAAGAATATGAATCCTTGCAGTCACGAAAGCTTCAAATCTAGAATCATACTTCCCACATCGACTCACACAGAGCAGGCGAAAATTATTTGACACCAGCGCTGCGGCAGTGGGAGGTGTGGCGGGTTGAATGATGTGTGATTAGGGCGACACGGTACTTCACGGCTCAATCCAACCCAAGTGGCTCACGCAAGATCATCATCACATCGCGCCTCTTGCCACAGCCCCGCTCACTATCCTCTTGAAGAGATCCAGTTGCGGTCTGCGCCTGTGATGTGATTACGGGCTCACTCACTCGCCCACTCAATGTGCCTATAGATCAGGGGTCCTCAAACTACGGCCCGCGGGCCACATGCGGCCCGCCGAGGACATTTATCCGGCCCATGGTCACTAATTGGGTTGCGCTTGTGAGCACTAATTGGGCTGCGCTGGTGAGCACTAATTGGGCTGCGCTGGTGAGCACTCATTGGGCTGCGCTGGTGAGCACTAATTGGGCTGCGGTGGGGAGCACTCATTGGGCTGCGGTGGTGGGCACGGATTGGGCTGCGGCGGCGAGCACTGATTTGGCTGCGCTGGTGAGCACTGATTGAGCTGCGGCGGTGGGCACTGATTGAGCTGCGGCGGTGGGCACTCATTGGGCTGCGCTGGTGAATGGTTCAATGGGCCAATTGACTGGACTTGCCCCCCAGGCCTAAGGCTGCCAGCCCTCCCCTGGCTGCGCTTGACTGGCTCTCCCTCCCTCAGCTCCCTCACTTGCCCCTCGGCTCCACTCCCAGTGATATTCCTGTGTGCAGGGGATGTAGATCCCCAGCACACGCACCGCTGAGTAAATGATAGAGGGGTAATATCTGATCTCTGGAGGGGCTGCCTGCTGTTTTTCCGTGCTGGTCAGTGACAGACAGCCGAGGAGTAGGAAACCCAATTTAAATGACAGTAAGGGCATTTATATTCTGATTGCTATTCATTTGTATGAGGTTATATGTTGTATGTTGTGTAAGCCCCGGTTCATACTGTTGCGATCTCTGAGCAGTGCGAGTTCAGCCATATGCTTGTATGGCTGAACTTGCATTAGATTCGGAAGAAAAAAGGCACATGTGCCTTCTTTTTTCCTGCAGTGGAATCGGATCGCATGGGTCTTCTTCCCCATGCGATCAGATTCCTATGCGAGTTCGCAGATCGCACTGCGATCTGTGAACAAAACTGCAGGTGTAATTCATTTTTAATGGCACCCGCACCAGTGTGAGCCTGGGGAAAAAGCGGAGTTCCCCCAATCAGACTGCATTGATGGGCAGTGCAGTCTGTATGTCTCTGTGTGGGCAAAGTTATTGCTGGTATATTGTTTTTATAGCGCTGTATATATATTGGTATTTTACTAATAGCAATTTTAACTCCCTAGGAAACAATGATGTCAAGAAAGAGAAAAATTGACTCGGAGTGTAAGATATTCAAAGAACAGTGGACTTATGATTACTTTTTCATGCAGTACAAGGAAAGAGCTATGTGTCTGATATGCCAGAATATAGTGTCTGTGTTCAAAGAATACAATTTACGTCGACACTATGAAACTCAACATAAAGATGAATATGATTGTTTGGTCGTATAAGTGAGAAAAGATAAATATTAAAACTGAAAAATACATTAACAACTCAGCAAAATACTTTGGTGAAGCAGAAGCAGCTAAGTATTTCATCACTGCGAGCAAGTTTTCAAGTTGCCAAGCTAATAGCGTGCACTGGCAGACCATTCGTGGAGTGAGAATTTGTTAAAGAATGCCTTCTTTCTGTTGCCAAAGAGATGTGTCCAGAGAAGGCCGATTTATTTAGTACAGTGAGTCTTTCAGGACCTACAATTACACGGAGGATTGAAGAAATGGGAGACAATTTGCATCAGCATTTGCAAAACTACGCAAAAAAACTTTCTTATTTTTCCTTGGCACTCGACGAAAGCAATGATGTTCGTGATTCTGCACAACTTCTAATTTTTATTCGTGGGACGAATGACTATTTCGAAGTCACAGAAGAGCTTGCTGCACTGCAAAGCATCAAAGGAACAACTACAGGAGAGGATATTTATGAAAAGGTTTGCCAAACTGTGAATGGTTTGGAGCTGAACTGGGCTAAACTAGCCAGTGTGACAACTGATGGTGCTCCTAGCATGGTGGGGTCTAAGAAAGGAGTAATTGCTCGCATTAACCAAGAGATGGACAAACATAACCATTCTCATCCAATAGCCATACACTGCCTCATCCACCAACAAGCGCTGTGTAGTAAATAACTGAAGTGGGACTCTGTAATGAAAATTGTGGTATCTTGTGTTAACTTCATTAGAGCTCATGCACTAAACCACAGACAATTTCAGGAATTTCTGTCTGAGCTAAATGTTGACTATGAAGATGTTCTCTACCACACAGAAGTCCGTTGGCTGAGTCGAGGGAGAGTTTTGAAACGTTTCTATGACTTACTTCCACAGATTACAGCTTTTCTGCTTTCAAAAAACAAAGAAGTACCAGAGCTCAATGATGCAGAATGGAAATGGCACCTTGCCTTTCTGACAGATGTAACAGAGCTACTCAACAGTTTCAATGTGCAACTTCAAGGAAAGGGGAAGCTCATCTGTGATATGTAATCGCATGTCAAAGCATTTGAAGTAAAATTAGGCCTCCTCATCAAACAAGTGAAGGAGGAAAACTTCTGCCATCTCCCCACAACTCAAAATCTGTTAGCGGAAAAACCATTGGTTGCATTCCCAAACAAAACATGTGTGGATTCACTGGAAAAATTGCAAAAGGAGTTCCAATTTAGATTTAAAGAGCTTCTTCTCCATGAACAGGACATACAGCTTTTCCGTAACCCATTTTCTATTGACATTGAAAATGTGGATACAATTTACCAAATGGAACTGGCTGAACTGCAGAATTGTGACTCTCTGAAAGACGCATTCAAGTCAAGCAGCCTTCATAATTTCTATGCATCTCTCCCCTCTGAGACATATCCTCATCTCAGGAACCATGCACTCAAAATGGCAACCATCTTTGGCAGCACTTATATCTGTGAACAGACTTTTTCCAGAATGAAACATTTGAAATCTCCAACCAGATCTAGACTAACGGATGCACACTTGCATCACTTGTTACGACTAGCAGTGACAAATATGGAACCGGACATTGACCATCTCATTAGCCACAAGCAGGCCCATAGTTCCCATTGAAATACTGGCAAGTTTGTTGATTTAACTTTACTTGTTCTTCATTTTATATATTGTATTTGTTCCCGTTTTGTTTCTTCACTTCAAAATAAGATATATGCAGTGTGCATAGGAATTTGTTCATAGTTTTTTTAAACTATAGTCCGGCCCTCCAACGGTCTGAGGGACAGTGAACTGGCCCCCTGTTTAAAAAGTTTGAGGACCCCTGCTATAGATGTTGCGTTGTTACGCTGCGCAATAAGGAAGAGCGGTGGCCACAGTGGTTCGCAGCTCACACTGCGCTGTGGGAGTCGCATTCCCGACCACGGCTAACAGCAGTAGTGAGTGTGATGTCTGGAAAGGGTTATGTGTCCGTGCGTCACTTCACCAAGCCGCACTGACCAGCGTGGTGAAGCATGGGTTATGTAGCCCCCCCCCCCCCATTCGCAACACGGCGTGATACGGAGGCATTCATTCACCCACTGCTTTGACGAAGGGCTACAAATAATGTTTTTTTTTCATTATTACCGAATTCTCCGGATTGTAAGACCCTTTGAAAAAAATAAGACGCGCCAAAAAACATGTGCACGGTGTCAATAATAAATCTGGCGACACGTATCTACCGGATTATCGTCATAAGAATATAGCAAGGTGATCACGACGGTGATTATGAAGTGCCCATACGTGTCTGTGAAAGGGGGGAGCAGGTGTGGGTGGGGGGTGTCCGGGCACCTGCTGTGCAAGTCGCGAATAAAAGAAAAACTCCCGCGGCACACATCACGAGACGACTCCAGCCAGTAAGTTAAGTGAACCGAGCAACGCGCAGCAAAAACATCGCTCGCTCCCTCGATCGCAGGGCTCTGTGTGTGAAGTTGGCTGTGGTGGTGGTGGTGGTGCCGCGTGTGTTGCGCGCCGTGGCCGCCGCAGACATTTGGGGGCGCCACAGGCCGCGTTCAAGCGCGGTCTGGGCTCTCAGATACGAAGGAGGAGGCACGGCCAAACATCGTATGGCACAACTCACGCAATGCGGGGGGAGGAGGTTTTCGCATTGTCGCCTGTCGTGTTGCCACCTGAATTCAACTTGGTCAAAATCGAACCGGCACGATTTGCAAAAAGGGCATTTTGGGAGCTCTCGAAATGGCCAAGCCGGCGCCAAAGGGGGCAGTGGGTGGAGTGAGTGGGCCCGCTGCACGGCTCGCTTCGCTTCAGGTTCTTCAAGTCCACGAGTGATGCCTTGGTCGGTCTTCACTTCAACCGCACGTGGTCAATGTTTTATGTTTACCCCCCCCTCCCCCCCAAGTCGCTTTGCAATTGTAATAATGAATACTCTCCAACAAAAGTCATGGTCAATCCACTGCTGGATGAAGCCCCCCCCACCCCCTACTTCCCAATCCGTCGACTTATCTCATGACCCTGCAATGTAATAATTAACTTGCATATGAGATGATTTCATCGCTCCATCTCTACAGGGGATATCCTTTCGAACGCGTTGCTTTCCTCAGCTGATGTTATCTTTACCATCGACCTATTGTCCCAGCTACCGACGGCGTCCTTCCCAATTCCACTTTTCAGAACAAAATGTTTGGCGATGATCTGTTGGCAGTGAAGCACAGAGCACACACTAAAGAAAAATACAAAATCTCAACACATTCGTCAATAACGCTGTGGCCTTTAAGGGAAAACTGTAGTAGGTGACGTTTTGTGAAATTTTCCTTCTTCGTGGCATGTGCTATAATGAAGGGCCGTTGCCTGAAACGGTGCCGATTATGTTTTCTTTTTAAGACCACAGTGTTATTGACATGTGTTGAGTTATTCTTTGGGTCTTTCGGTAAAGTCACGTAAATAGGTTGAAAGAAAATAATAAAAAAAACTACGACGTTTCGATCGCAACACGAGATGTGTTGAGTTTGTGCTTTTTTTACTGAACAGATTACATTGCCACTAACCTATGTTATATTATCCACGTGTTCCTCTTTATTCCTCCAATGTAATTCCAAGCACTGTTCAGATTTTGTAGAACATTTTTCCATAATATGAACGTTTCTGGACCATGTTATATGTGGAAGTTAAGATTGTTTCATAGCTGTTTAATCACGATACGTGCATTATTTTGCCACTGAATATATGTGTTGATATTGTGCATGAACTGAGCATTAAAAAAACACAATCACATTTGAAAAAACTCCGGACAATAATTGTGGCTGAGCAACTGCATAGTAATAGAAAATTATGAGGCCCCTTGTATCATTGTCAATGACTACTTGTTGTTGATTGTAGTCAAAGTGTAGTAATTGGTTTGGGGGCTGGAAAACAGGACATGAATCTTCCGTTTTGCATTATTTGATAATACAGCATTTTCTCTTTTTTCTTGTTGTGTCTTAGATCTTTTACCTTCATTTATTATTATTTCCCTATATCCAGTGGTGTAATTGAAAATATCAAAGTCCTTGTATGATACCTATTCGTCATTGCAGCCCATGTTTACTGCCATTTCTTCTCTGCGGAAACATCGCAGCATATAAATAGGAACCGTTCAGAATAGTGTCGGCATTCATGCTTGGTGTTATGAGAAGTGCCGATATGGCCTATTACCGTCGTATACTGGCACATTTCTGCCACTGCCTCTATCTTTTTATATAATTGGTTTCAACAAATTTTCCTGAAAAGCACTGAGTACTTTTCGTCTTACTCGGTTGGCAGAGGTCGCAAACGGGTTTTGATTCCTTACCCGTACCCGGCCGCACCAGGGTCGCAAATGGGTACCCGTACCCGTACCCGGCCGGGTACTGGTACTCGTTCCCTACCCGTACCCTACCCGAAATGAGTGACAAACGGTTACCCACCAGTGACTCACGGCCTACCCGTACCCGGCTGCTCCAGGGTCGCAAACGGGTACCCGTACCCGGCCGGGTGCGGGTAGCCGGGTATCGGGTAGGGTACGGGTATCGGGTACCCGGTTGCGACCTCTGCGCGGTTGGCATTGCCCACAGCGACATCGCTCGCGACTGACCTCCCGGACACTGTGTGGAATCTGGCGCCTTCGTGAGAGCCCTGGACTAGAAGATTGACGCGAATAACAACATTTTAGTATTTTTATTTATCCAGCAGTGGATTGACAAACGGCCTTAAATGGGGTGTTTTTGTTGTTGTTGTTGTTGTTGTTGTTTTTGTTGTTGTTGTTATAGTCCAATGTAATTGATTGGCGGTAGATGGAGGCTGCGTCTCAGCTGTGCGGCTTCACTCACGCGACTGGACGCCTTCTGCCAGAAATGTCACGTATTTTTGTCTTCTTTAATTAAAAAGAACAACAATTAAAATAATAATCACGAATACAATTTCGTAGAAAACACAACAAGAGTTTATGTTTACAGTACGTTAGCAACTGCGAAATGGGAAGGCGGTGTTTGAAGACTTTTTCTCATTTTAGGGAGTGACACACACGCACAAATTATACACACGATGAATTAAATAATATTCGTAATAATTAAATATTACTTTACAGCCCTTCGTCAATCCACCGCTGGATGTAGAGCCTCTCCATGACATCCAGAGGTCGCAACCGGGTACCCGATACCCGTACGGGTATGGGTACCCATTTGCGACCCTGGTGTGGCCCGGTATGGGTACGGGTAAGGAATCAAAACCCGTTTGCGACCTCTGATGACATGTCATTCATGTCATGGTAATTGCTTGACCATACTTCGCCGTGCTGGTCAGCGCAGGTTTGTAAAGGGGCAAGGGTGAGCTCGGACCAATTGGAAGAGATCACTCGTCACTGGTGGTTGCCGTCGTTGCCGGGAATTGAGCTCAGGTCGTTGGGTTCATAGCGCAGGGTACAAACGGCTGCACCATACATAACCTGTATGCGTGTACGTGTCCACGTAATGTTTAGGAAGGTCCGTAAAGTACGTGGTGGCCAAGTTAGTCTACACACTTTACTATGACTTATGACCATTGGTGATATTTCCTGCTCCTTGCATATTGTAAGCATCGTAGTTGGCTTATGAACCAGGGTTAAACCTCCTCTAGATTGACCTTAGAGTAGTATCTGTAGTGGGATGTGGTCTGTCAACAACCATCGTTCTGGGGAGACAAAGGCAGCAGAGTGAGGCGTTTCTCTTGTGTCTCCTCCACATTTTGATTGTCGCAAACAGCATCCCCCCCCCCGCATTGTATGAGCCTAAATGACGGATCTTTGTGTCTGACATATATACAATGTATTCATAGATGCACAAACAGAGACTATGTAATATAAATGTAGGCTATTTTTTGATTGAAAATTATCATAAGAATTTCGCAATTCAAGCCGCCCGCGTCTGTAATATTTTCGGTACCCAGCTTTAAATCATTGTATCACAGCATTACCTGTACAGCTTCTCGAGGAAAGGCCCCTTAAGTAACGCACACAAACACTTTAAAATAGATAGATAGGCCGCTCTTCTCCCATTGTCGCCATGATGCCCTGGAGCTGCTGTTCCCTGAGTTTGCCTGAGTTCATATTCTTAGGTTTTTTCCGGTAAAGTCACGTAGGTAAAAAATTAAAATTCAAAAAAGTAAAATAAAATAAAAAAAATAAAATAAAAATCACGACGTTTCGGAGGCAACACAAGCTCCCGTCTTCAGGTGGAACCGTCACAGCACGCCGTGACGGTGTTGCCTCCGAAACGTCGTGATTTTTATTTTATTTTACTTTTATTAATTTACATTTTTTACCTACGTGACTTTACCGAAAAAACCTAAGCATATGAATCCTTGCAGTCACGAAAGCTTCAAATCTATAATTATTTGCTTGAGTTGCCACTCGCTGGCCCTGCCCACCTTCATCTGGCAGCTCATCATGGGTGCTATTAGCGTCCACCTGACGGACGTGGCCGCTGCTGCCCCAGCCATCACGGCCGCTCTCACTGCAGTGAGAGTGGACGATGTGTGGGGGCCTCACTGTGCGGGCCTCCGCTGTCCACGCGCAAGTTGGGACGCTGCCTCTCCTTCGCCACCTCTTCAACCCGTGTCTCCGCTTCATCCTCGCTGTCTCAGTTTCTTTTTTTCTCTCTTTCTTTCCTTCTCTTTCTCTAATACTTTTCCTTCCTTCCACCCTCCCCTTTTCTTCATTCCTTCCACCTGCCTCTTCCTTCCCCACTCAGCACTATTACCCCATCATGCCTTGCCTTCGTTTCTTTCTTTCACCCTCCCTCCCATGATCTCTCCTTCCTCTCTCCCTGCCCCCCCCTTCCACACTTGAACCTCTCGCATAATGTCCGTGATGCAGTCATTAAATCCTTTATATTAAGTTCGCTTGCTTGCTTGCTTGCGTGCTTGCTTGCTTGCGTGCTTGCTTGCTTGCGTGCTTGCTTGCTTGCGTGCTTGCTTGCTTGCGTGCTTGCTTGCTTGCGTGCTTTCTTGCTTGCGTGCTTGCTTGCTTGCTTAGGACCGTAAGAATCTTTCGCTCGTTTTTTAACCCACTTCCCGTGATCCAATCGAGATGACATTTTCCACACAGACTCGTTGTGACAGACAATTCATGTTCGTGAAAATAAATTCCCAAAATTTTACACTTTTTAGGCAAAAAAAAAATATTTTACATATATTCAAATATAACTCATTCATCGCTTTGGCTGAACGTCACAGTATAAGAGCCCAGAGCGTAACCCCTCCACAGGCCGTGGCGGAGTAGCGCAGTTGGTAGCGCCTTTGCTTCCCATGCCAAAGGTCGCGAGAACGATCCCCGCGTCCTCCACAGGCGAATATATTTTTAAATCCTTTATATTAAGTTCGCTGCCACGCATATAAAGGATTTATAGTGAAAAACTTTGTTTTTACGGGTTTACTTGTTTTTAGTCTGTTGATGGTCGGCGATGCGGCAATCGACTCATCTCGACGAGATGTACACGATGAACTATTCAAAGTTGAAAATTTCGATAACAGATTTTTTAATGCTAATGTTTGAAGTTTCGACATCGCGGAGTAGCACTGATTTCGGATTGATTGTTACCCCAGTCGAGGGAATTAAGTACACCCCTGGAAAAATTAGTGTCCCAGAAATAAAATATTTAATTGCCTCGGCCATTTTGTATGATTTGGTACCCCGGGGTACCACCAGAAGGATCACTTCATCCCCCTCCTTACTCGACACAATTCCTCTTCTCTCTTTCCCATACTTATCGCTCCCTCTCCCACTACTCCTCATGTTTCCTCCCCAACTCGTTCTCTCTTCTCTGCTTCCCTCCCTATTCTGCAAATAAACCTTCGCGATACAGGCCTACAGGTCTCTCTACCCAGCGACCTTTCAGCAGGCTACTTGTCTTGCTTCTACTCCTTCTAGGTGAAATAGAAGGTAACCCGGGGCCTATACCGCTTCTTCCTTCCTCTTTATCATTTGATACTTCTGAATTTACTATCTATTCTAGTCTGGATATTCTTCATCTGCACATCCATAGTCTCTCAAAAATAGCAAAACAATCTCAAAATTAATATTTACAACCCCCACCCGGATATTGTCCATGTTACTGAAGCCTGGCTCTCGCACACACACACACACAAAACATGAACTCACTTGGTATAAATTTCGATTTAAAGCTTTCGTGACTGCAGCGATTCATCTTCTTGGTTCTTTCGGTAAAGTCACGTAGATTGGAAATAATAAAATAATAAAAATAAAACATAATAAAATCACTTGGTATAAATAACTTAAATTCCTTCCAACTTGACAGACTCCCCAAGAAAGGCAGTGGCATCCTCATGATGTCCAGAGTTTTTCATTCCCAAAACCATCTCGAAGCCCTCTCACCGAGAATCAACCTCCCTGGCAACCAACAAAATCATCCTCATGTGCTGTTGTTATTGACCGGCGAAAAGCCGTAGCTCTGAGTCACCGCCAACTCCTGTCGGTGCTCCATCTCAGCCCTACCTGATAGGGAGCCGATTATCACTGGCGACTTAAAATGGCTCTGGGACAATCCTCCAGCTGAAGCCGAAGCGCTCACTGACAAATTCGACACATCAAAGCAATTAACTTATTCAAATCCGAACTAAAGGCGTATTTTTGTCCAGGCATACGCTGGATAATAGGCATTTATATTATAGTCCAACTGGCTCGTAACTTTTTGGCCACTCCACCACCCCTCCTGTGAAAGTTCCCCTAATTCTGGCGAAATGTTGGGATTGTGGTGTGGGGTATGGAGACCGAAATTATTTATTTATTTTAATACATTTTCTCTGTGATGATAATTTTCTTGTTACGTGCATTTTTTCTCGTAATTTATGTATTCAGATTGGCTAAGTAGTGGAGTATTATTTTGTATCATCTGTGTAAGGGACTGGCTAATTGATGTGCAGGAATGGCACGAATGACGCGATATAAAATGAAGTTATTATTACATTCAACATCTCCCAACTCATCTGCTCGCTGATGCAGCCCAACTTGAAAAATACAGATCAATATTCAATTCTCAATGTTATTATTTTATCAAATGCTTCTGAAAAGTTTGTGACAGTGGTGTACTGGGAAACTACCTTCATGACCGTTCAATTGTATGTGGTACCGGACACTCAAAGTACCTGAACTTCCACATAAAATTTTCTTAAAATGTTCCTTGAAATAGTTTTGCTCATCATGATCCCAAACGTTTCTGTAAAGCCACAAAGACCGTTAAAGGATAAAATTTCTGACTATGGAGTACCATCGAGGCTCTGCCTTACTGATGAAGTTACAATTACGAATGGGTTTATTTATGTATGTATGTTGAACTTTTTATGCACCGTACATACCCAACCGTGCTAATCGGAAGTGTTTAACTCACGCTTTGCATCTGCAGCCCATATTCCAGATCAATGTACCCCTTTTGACCTTCCAAACACCCCCCCCCCCAAGTAAATTGATATTTAAATTCCTACCAATCTCAGCCCTTGAAGTCTTCACGATGCTCTTCTCATTAAAACGTCTCCTGATGATGGTGCCAATAGCCTGCCTCTCTTTGCCCTCTATCATGCGACAGAACCTCATGGCAGAAACCTCTAGCCCATATATTTAACCTTCCATTCTTGAGGCATCCATTCCTCTTGAATGGCAAACAGCCTTGGTACGCCTGCTGCACAGAGGTGGTGCTACGTATGACCCAAATAACTACCGCCCCCATCTCAATCCTCTCTCCTCTCCTGAAAATATTTGAAAAGATGTTTTAAATTGCTAAATCACCAACTGCATTTTGAACAATGACCTATTCATTCCCAAGCAATCTGGCTTACGAGAAAAAAACACGGCACAATATCTACAGTACTCTAAACACTTTAACTAATCTTCACCAGTCTTGAATCTCGTAGCCAATATACAATTCTGTTCCTCGACCTGTCCACAGCATTTGATACTGTAGCTCATGATATACTATTACAAATGTTAAATGCTTACATTTTTCAAAGTGTGCAATCAACTGGATCCTCAGCTACTTGTCTGACCAGTTCCAATATGAATATGAATTCTGAAAAGACCCCCGTTGTTAAAGGGGTGCCGTGCTTGGTCCTCTCCTGCTCTCCGTGTTCATCAACAATCTTGGTATCTCAAACTTACACGCTGCCATTAATCCATTTGCCAATTATACCGGCTTGATGGTCTCGGGGAAGTTCATGGATAATTTACAGCTACAGCAGACCTTTGATAATTTACAACCCCATCTTAATTCCTTAAAGATAGTCCTCAGTGCTGTAAAGATCAAAGTCATACTGTTCTCTGGCTACTCCACACCTAGCTTGGGCTTCCTGTGCTTTGTGTCTCTGGTCTCACACCCCATTGAACAGGTCGATAACTCGAAGTATCTATGTGTCATCATGGACTCAAAACTATCCTTCAAGTCCCACATCGATTATATGGCCAATAAGATAATATATATAAAAAACAATTGGATTATATTCTTTGTTCTTTGGGTCTTTCGGTAAAATCACGTAGATAAGGTCGAATTAATAAAAGTAAAATAAACAAAAAACTACGACGTTTCGATCGCAACACAAGTGGTCGTCATCAGGCGGAGTTAAAAGCGGGGTAAGCCTCTAAATGCAACTGTTTACAAAGGTTTACAAGTGGGCGTAGCCCAAGTGTCAGAACGGAGTGGGCGGGGCACAAGAGTCTAGGTCAGCAGTAAATAGAGCATCCTATAGAGATGGAGTCTAGGCCATGATAGAGCAAAAGATATAGAGATGGAGCCTAGGCCTGCAGTTGATAGAGCAAGCTATAGCCAGTAGTCTAGGCCAGCAGTGGATAGAGCATCCTATAGAGATGGAGTCTAGGCCATGATAGAGCAAAAGATATAGAGATGGAGCCTAGGCCAGCAGTGGATAGAGCAAGCTATAGACGTAGTAATAAGCACAGCATCCCACCTCGCCTCCAACTCGATATAGTAAAAGCCGCCATCCTCCAAATCTTTGACGATTTCGACATCATCGACGCCGACAACGACTTGTTACATTTTCTCGCTCGGCCCCCGCTTTGCTCTGGCCGCCCCCCTTCAAAACGCATCATTGCAACGTCGACGTCATCTCCGATTCGTCCTCCCTGAACATCATGAAAGTTCTTTAAAACAAACTCGCCAAATATCTAAAGGACCTTATAAATTCTGCTAATTCCCGGCCGCAACCTCAGGGAGTGCCTCCTCCCTATTCCGACTAAAAATACCCGCTGTTAAAACTCGCTTTGGCTTCATGTCCTTCCGCGTTGCTGCCCCCCATTACTGGAATGCCTTCGCCTCTCAGCTTCGTATTCTTAGGTTTTTTCGGTAAAGTCACGTAGGTAAAAAAAAATTAATAAAAGTAAAATTAATAAAAGAAACGTCGTGATTTTTTATTTTGTTTTATTTCACTTTTATTAATTTAAAACATTTTTACCTACGTGACTTTACCGAAAAAACCTAAAAATATGAATCCTTGCAGTCACGAAAGCTTCAAATCTAGAATCTCAGCTTCGTCTTGGCTCCCTCCCCTCCCTCCTTCCACTTCCCAGATCAGAATGCACAGTTCGGCTGCACCTGCACCTGCTCGTTTGCAGTTACTTGTCGCATTGCCGTGATGGTTGTTGTTTCATTTGCTTGATCGGTTTGTTTCGCCTCACTGTCATATCCCGTCAAAGCGTTAATACCTTGCCCTTCTTGTTGGTGCAATATGCTTGTTCACGGTATATTGCTAACATTATTCCGAAAGAAGCAAAGAGTAAATATTATTCTTGTTTGTTCTCTGCCGTGATTTTTGCCTGTATCTCCCACGCTTAATGTGTTGATGTTGCCTGTCCCTCTGCACAGATCACTTTCAGAATCAGAATATTTATTTCGACTGGAGGAATCCGATGAACTATGAAGCTCTTTTTCACAGATGTCCAGGAGAGTGTTGTTGCAGTTGCTCTGTGCCCATCCGCAATGGGTCTCCCTGGCAAACTACCTGGTTAACTGGCTAAGCGGGAGTTTCCGTTGAACAAATAAATACTGAGTTGAATTGCTAATTTGCGCAGCGTCTTAAGATGCAGTTGCTTTGAGACTCTTAATCAATGCAAATTCTACCTATGCGACTGTGGTCTTTGGAATGAATATATGTTTGCTCTTGCTGCAGCTCAGTAGCACATGCACCACTTCATTTTTTATTGGAACTGCTTAACAATAACAAAACACAGATTGAAGAGCCAGCACAACCCCAAGTGTGTGTATGCTTCGAGTGAACGGCACACAATGAAGTGAGCATATTTTACAGCCACTTAATAAAAGTCCCATCCTAAGCTGTTTACAGAGCAAGCCATTTTAAAATATGTAGGCCGGTCTGTGGTGAATAATATTTATGTGTACGTGTTACAATTTGCTGAACATTTCTCAATGTATATATTGTAAAGTGGTGCATTATTCCCCTTGGGATCGACGCCGGTCTAAAGTTATTCAATCATCAAATCTATTTTATTTTGCCTCTTATAGCTTGACACACGACTTTTTAATCATCGGATTAACAGTTGCCTGAGTAATGTGTCAGTGTTGGTTAACAACAGGATGAATTAGGTTTACAATTATATGTTTCATTACCATCCATTTCAGGCCGCTATAGATTAAGTCAATAAAATCAATGGCACAATTACACATCTATATGTGGAGCGCTCCCATTAATTTGCAGGGTTGGGACCCCTCAAGAATCAACAGGGCATGAAAATTATCAGTGGAAAGTAATTAAATAACCAAACAGAAAACCTGAGCAAAAAAATACAAAACACATTTCATCTGTGGCCATTTGCCAGAGCGCGTGCGTGTGTACTTGAATATTATATTGACAATCGTAAATCATGCTGTGAGTAGATGATGTTCTTTAAGATCATGGTAATCTAAGATGTTATTATTTTTCAGCCTCATGTGGGAAATCCTGCATTTGTGTTTATTTTTATTGGCACTGTATTGCGTTTAAGGTTCCTCATTTTCTGTATCTCTAAACTTCTGCTGCCCCTGATTGGGTATCGTTTACGGTGTGTACTTAAAACAGACTTGTTATTTTTATATTCCCACAATGCATACTCCCATGTTTCTCTCTCAAAAAGGACGATGCTACCTGCATGCATTGCAGATTCCCCTTCTTTTTTCAACACCAATCAAGTGATTAACTCGTGCATTGTACAGCTTGAACACCTGTAAAGTGCTTGTTCACATATCATCGCAAGTAACTTAAGCCAGAACTCATTTTAAAATGATTGCTTATTTTTTACATGGATAATTTCTGGCATGTGTTGGGTCCACAAGTCGGAGCATCTAATAAGACCCTCAGACATTATTACTAAATGGTATATTTATTGAGGGAAGTTTTAGAAACATTTTTAATAAAACGCATAATTTTACAGCCGATGTGAGTATATTGCAAGCTGTAAATAGAGCCACATTACTTTTCCCAACACATTTTTGTTCCAACTTTCACAAATTATCAGGACACACTTGGTCATGTGGGTTGGGGGTTGCTCATCGCATCCGCATGTACACATGACAAGAGCCTCATCACATGCCTCAATCATGTGATCGGGTCACTTTCAAGATCACGTGGCACGTAGCATCCAGGATTATGGGGCGATGTAATGAAATGTCAGCCCAGATTTGAGTAATAACCACAGCAATATTCTTCTGTTTGGGGTCCCAGGAGCGCACTGGGAATAGACCTTTTCCACTGTTTATCCAGCGCTGCCTGAAATTAAACGATGTTGGTTTGCGAGCGCCGCGCGGTGCCATCTGGCGCCTCTCTCCTTGCCCAAAGCGTATGTTTAGCAGACGCGTATTACACGCCGTGAGCAAGGCCCCCATATGTGTGCAATTTTGTCCCTGCTTCGGCCCGCCGATGGACAGCCTCTGACTTTTTTTTATGATTGTCCAATGCTATCCCTCTTTGCCCCCGTCAGTGTGCAGAAATTCTCGCTGCCCACACTGACGCAAGTCGGTGAAAACCAACGATGCGATTACATCACACGCGGTCGCACACTTCGCGATGCCGTTAAAGTACATGTAGTAAAGTAGAGTTCAAGTTCGTACAAGATGGATTTTGTCGACTAAAACCGCAACAGTATGTATCAATCTCTCAATAGCGCGCATATTCCTAAAATGACCCCTGCACATGAGCACATTTTTACAGCATCCATAAACATTGGTAAATTTTTATCGCGTCAAATTTCCACAATGTTTCAGGCTGAATCTGCGTCTGTACTTTGTAAAATGAAAGAAATCGCAAGGGCTTTATGGCCTGAAAATTTACTCTCATAAATACCATGTTTACGCTGTGAATACGTGTGATGTTATGACAGTGTACATTAATGGTTGAGGCTTGAATGACTCCTACTAAGCTTTAAGCTGATCTGTGCTGGATAACATTAGTCACCCTGTTTGCCTTGGCTCTAAGCGAGGAGCTTTGCGTTAAAGAGACACCGTACGATCTAGTTATCTCCACAGGGAGGGCTGCTCACCATTGGATGGAATTAATTGCATGGCACAAGCCAAGCACAGAATTACCCGTGTGGTGTATGAATTTTACTTTAAACCATTGCGAACCTTTTTATAATATTTTTTTACATTTTATTTTAGGCACCAACGCTTATGAGTATTAAAAATGTACCCTTGCAAATAATCCATTATATTTGCTAAAATTACATTTGAAACTTGACGTAAAGCACATGTTGTTGTAATCGCATTCTGTGGGCTTAAAATCAATACGTAATTGGACATTATCCATTTTTCCCACGATATTTTAGGAGGTTAGCATTTCCCTGACTTACTGAAATGTAGAGTTGTGATGGTGTCATTCTATTTTTACCTAATTGTTCGTTTTAAATTCTGATTTAATTACGCATGGTTTGATGGTGTTGCTTTACTCTGTAATAACTTTACATTAGAACTTTAATAAAAATGTATTCTTTTTAATATCTATATTTTACTTGGGAGTGGTGGCAGAGTGGTTACCTCACTGGACTATAAACTAGGTGACGTGAGTTCGCTTCTCAATCCCAGATGGCATCAGCAGCATGTGGCGTCTAAACGTGCCATGCGCTGCCTCGTTCACCAACGTGCACTGACCAGCATGGTGAAGTATGTTGACTAAGCATGTGGACGCCTTCAGCAATAGATAGACAAGTTATAATTATTTTAACTTTGTATCAGATCCTACACGTAAGTCATTACTTATATCTCATATTTTAATGTATTTTCTTACATCATCCATTGACCCAGTTTTCAAAAAAATTGGGATAAAAAAAAATAGTGGAACATTTTCAAGTGCACAGCATGAACGAAACATTGGCCTTATATGATAATAATATTATTTGTCAATGACCTTCATTTTGTTTTCCATCAATTAATTCAACACTCGCTGCGTGACGGATGAGAAGTCGGAGCACCAAACTTCGCTCTCACTTTGGGCAGCACAGACTTAGCCCGTAAATTCACATTTTATCATTCGCTTCAGCCTGCGAGAGCACGCACACACACACACAGGTGTGAGTGAGAAAACCCTCCTCTCCCCCTCAGGTCCTCTCCATGGCCCGGTGATGTAGTGCCGTCCGGATTAGCAAGTTAAATATGGCGGTAATCTATCGCCGCTCCTTATGAAAAGGACCTAATTAATTCCAACTCTCGCACTTTATGGGGGCATTTCATTAAACGCCTGCCTGCAGTAGGCTCCTAAATGGGGGCTCCAGGGAACGGGCTAGAATCGCTAATTTATTACCCGACCGCATGCTTCTTTGTCAGCCGCTGGTGCCCGGTGGAATCTACTGCGCGTTCTGCCGGCCGTGGGCGATGAATCTGCCGCGTGCTGCATCATGTGTATAAGGGCGGTGCTCTCTTTACGTTTGCGGCATTTAAGAGTGCACCGCAATCCAGCATGAGTAACTGCCGCATCATAAATGCAAAAAGAAATGCATTCTTTTAATATTTTCTGCAGGTGACTGCGGTTCTTTTCATAGCAGGGAGGCCATTTCTGTGCAAAATAATAATCGCGAGCACTTAACATCGCCACTCGTAAAAGAAAAATTATGTGATTTGATTAAATGCAACCGTAATTAAACCTCCCTCCTATTACAGGAGTTGATTGTCGCTCCGTTTGGAACGTGTTGAGGTTGTGCACAATAGGCACATGCCGTGCATTCTTACCTTGCAGCAGTTATTCTTATATTCATTAGGCACATCTGGCTCAGGGACATATGGAACGTAATTACACATCCTCTCGTAGCAGGTGATGATTTTAAAGTTGACTAAGAGCCGCATATCTTTGTTTTTACCGCCCGCGGTGGACGCATAGGAAAAACAGCAGTTGATGACAACTTATGAGCGCGGCGTAATAAATGCTGAACTCTGATTGTGCACACCACTTAGCAGCCATAGATAAGTTTAGAATAATAACGAGGATTTTATAAACGATGTACTGAAGAGGGGGGGGGGGGGCGGGGTGAGGAGGGGGGAGAAGAATATGGGAGGCACAATCATGTTCACAATTTTGCAGATGAACCGTTGGCAGTGCCTTAACCTTTCTGACGGCCTTTTATAAAACGGTGTGTGTTTTCGCATATTTATTTTTCATTATTAAGTCTAGGGCAGTTGAGGAATGGCTGACATTTTGGGACCGGCACATTAGGCGATCAAATCGTGCAGTAGCTGGCTGCGAGCACGGGCGTTGTGTTCTGCACCATCCGTCGCGCCAGCCGCCACGCGCTCGCAGGGGTTCGCGTTGCCACCGGCGAACTCCAGAAACAACAATGCAGCAGCAGCAGCGGCGGCGGCAGCGGCGGCGGCAGCAGCGGCAGCAGCAGCAGCGGCAGCGCCAAACGGCGTCAGCTCCCGTGCGTTTGAAACCCACAGAGTAGGCACAGCGAGAGATTTACAGACAATGGCCATGTGGCTCAGAAGGGGGCTAACTCCCGTGTCACGGAACTCCGTCGGCACCGATGAGCTCCCCGGGCTCCGGGCTGGGACGAGCATAAATTGGCACAGCTGCCCCCAGGGTCAGAGGGGTTCTCAGCGCGCTAAAGCGATGATGACTGTAGAGAGAGAAAAAATACATAGCGTTGATATTTGCATTTCATTCAGCCGCACTCTGAAGGAACAAAAGAGACATCGGAGACGCAGCTAAATAGGTTTTACAGCTTAGGTGCACCTTCTGCAGGGCAGGTAAATGGTGTCTGGGTGGACCAAAGGTTTCTGGAGATCTTCCAAGTGCTATGTTTGCTGGTCTGTGACCCAGTTTGAGTCTTCACCTTAGCCTTCTTGATAATACGCTGCAGGAATAGCATGCAATCAGCTGGCCTTCCTGCCGTCTTATGGACATCCCATTTGGTCACTGGTATTTGTGGAAGATTCTATGGTATTTACTGTAAGCCTAGAAGATTGGGCACGAGCGGCTCACCCGACTACAACCCTTAGGGGGGGGGGGTTACAATTGTTTCTCCAATGTTGTACAAAGTCACTCAATTTGGGAAGCAAATTTATTTCATATAAAATATGTTTTCATGATGTACCAAATAAATGTATCTCAAATGGACTAAATATCAAGAATGATAAACGATATGTATTCACAATTTTACATTCATAGTAATAGGTTTTTACCCTTTCAACTGGTACAAAACTGACACCTTTATACAAGGCATCATGTTTGCAATAACCAATGGAGACTAGGCTCTAAGAAAAGCTTGCTCGGGTGTGGACCAATCAACTTCAAGGACAGTGCATATCATTATCATCATCAGAGTTGTTTCTTTTTGTTTGCATTTTGACTGCTTGTGTTGTGGTTATTGCAAACATGATGCCTTGTATAAAGGTGTCAGTTTTGTACCAGTTGAAAGGGTAAAAACCTATTACAATATTTTGCCACTGGTAAAGGAGGTCTCATAATTTTACATTCGTTGAACATGTCTTTGACGAACAAAGGCCCTTTAAACACTTCCGTGGTGGGGCAACTGTGCCGCTGCTTTTCCTCCTCGTGAGTGCAGCTCTGTTGGGCACCATTTTCTCTGCTCGTGTGGTCTGTGTATAGCGAGTCTCACGATCCTATGGTACAAAGGAATATCAAAAGTAACTTCTCCTTAACTTGCTTTCAAGGATCACGTGTCAAAGTCGCGCAAGATCGTGTCGTCCAATCGACATCAAAGGCAAGGTAAAGGTTCTCACTGTGAGTGGAAACAGTTTCAACAAATTTGACAGAGAGGCCAATACAATAGGGGCATTGTGCAAGTCACTGTGCACACATTGCTGAAATATTATAGCCCGGTGTGAGCCGTGACAAAAGAAGCACAGACCAACGTTACGAACATGTGACGGAGACGGTGACGGTGGGGACATCATCAGCGTTAATGGTGCGTTACGTTCCTCGACATGTCCTTAAGCCGGCATTTCCTGAAATTCATTCTCATTGGACATGATAATGACTTTGTCATCAGAAAATCTGAAATGGTTAATTGATAAACACATTCCTGCGGAGGGAGCTGGTAGGAACGTTGGGTTGCTCGGTCAATGGCCAGGGTCAACGGCGGCGTGGTCTATTCCGCAAATATGCCCGACTGTGAGGGCGGGCACAAGCCGGCGTGAGTAGGTTAAACGTTGAGTTTTATAAGGGTACCACGGGGTGACCAGCCCCTCCCCACCCAGCCTCATCCCTCCCACCCCCCACCCAGTCCCACACTCCCCACCCAGCCCCTCCCCATCGTCCCCACCAAGCCCCTCCCCACCCTCCCCACCCAGCCCCTCCCCACCCTCCCCTCTCCACCCAGCCCCACCCCTCCCATTTTTGGATGCACGACGGACGAACACAATAATCCCCTGTGGGCTGGTGTAACCAGGAGGTTCCTACCAGTATAATTGATAACAAAGAGGGTTATAAAGTTGGGCCCAGGATAAATACGAGCGAGCCAAAGGTGGTGCATAAAAAGTTCGCTAAACAACTGGAAAACAGAGCAGAGTATGTGTACAGTACCTGGGACAGCAATTAAATGCGGACTTGAATCAAGACTGAAAGAGAGACGTGGACGAGAGCAGATTGGAGTGCTTTGGGAAAGCTGAGCTTGATGATGAAAAGCAACACACCAATCTGCCTAGAGAATAAAGCGAATAATCAACATGTACTACCTGTCTTCTTGGTTCTTTCGGTAAAGTCACGTAGAAGGGAAGTAATAAAATAATAAAAATAAAACATAATATTTTTATTATTTTATTACTTCCCTTCTACGTGACTTTACCGAAAGAACCAAGAACATGAATCCCTGCAGTCACGAAAGCTTTAAATCGAAATGTACTACCTGCTATGATGTATATGAATCATAAACATGGACATGAATGAGGCAATTAAGAACTAACATAAAAACAAGTGCAATGAAGCGTAAAGGAATGCAGGCTTGGAATTACTCGTGCCAGAAAGAGTAGCGTGTGGATTAGAGCAGGGGACCCCAACCCCCGGGCCGCGGACCGGTACTGGTGACCGCGGCCTGTTAGGAACCGGTCCGCACAGCAGCAGGAGGTGAGAGCGGTAAGTCCGCGCGTGGAACCCGCCCCCATCGTTTTATTATTGACCACTTCCGTCCGCGCCTCTTTCCCGCACTGCGCACTTGTCACAGTGTTGGTAAGCCCACAAGCTGCTAACCCCTAGTAGCCACAATGAGTAAAAAACAAACGTCGCTGGAGAGCTTCTTTGAAAATGGGGAAAGAGCCAATGATGAAGCCCCCCCCTCCCCCCAGTCCGTGAAAAAATTGTCTTCCACGAAACCGGTCCCTGGTGCCAAAAAGGTTTGGGACCGCTGGGTTAGAGGACATACGCAAGTTAAATGCACAACACCAACGCTTAGGGAAAGTAAGTGGGTTTGGGCATCACCAGTCACTGGCAGAGATAATGACCGATGGTCAAGGGGAATGGGAGAGTGGCAGCACGCTCATCGATGAGTTGGATCTATTAAATCAGCTCGTGTGCAACGTGGATTGTTACGTAACAATCCACGTGCAACGTGAATTGGATCATGAGAGGTGGCGGTGGTGAGTCCGCTTCATCCAACAGTGGATTGATCATGGCTGACTGATGATGTAAGTATTATACATTTATAAAAAAAATATGCCCATTATTGCGCACGAAAATTTTGTCTGTCAGTATGTACAACGTGTGGTTATCAAATGTTCCTCAGTGTTTCTGTCAAGTTAACTTGCATGATAAAGTCCCGTCTGATCGTTACAAATACGGTCATTGAATATTATACAGAACTCCAATTGAAACCATCGTGTGCGTGATACTATGTTTTAATGACAATACATCCCTCGGTTGTCAAAGGTATTCTCTTCATGCATCTAATTGTGATAATTATAGAGCGTTGTGTGCGTAAATGGAGACACTCAATCCTGTCGGCGTTTGTGTGGCGTTTAGTAAAGTGGAAGAGTCTACTAAAAGATGTCTATACAGTATAAATATACGTGGAAATGTAATTCCATCAGAAACAATATTGTGTCGATTTCCAGATAACAGGTAAACTCAGCGGTCACCCACTTTGCGATGCAGAGATGCGTCTTGAAGAAAAGATTAACCCTTGACATACTGTACTTTCAGTTGGATAAAATAAATAACCCGCTTCAAGACTGCAAAGGAATGTTTCTTGTTTATTCTGTACAATCTTAACACTCTACTCTCCACTTATCGACCAATGTTCTTATTGCCTGTTTTATTTCACGAAATAAACACATTTATGAGCATCCCTTTAATATCATTCACAGCCACGTTTCAGCAAAGGTTGCCTTTTCTCCCTGTCAAGGGTTTAAAGGAAAATTGTGACATTGGCAAAGGGGAAAATAACACTGCAAGATTTAGCCAGGAAATATGCTACAGGGCACTGAAGCCGTGACTCTGGGATGGCACCACCACTTGAACGGTGCGTTACCAGACACGCAGCTTAATTTCCGCCTTAAAATCACCCACCAGCCATTGCTCCAATTGTCATCGCCGTTTGCTGTAGCGCAGCTGTACTCGGGTACAGAGGACTCCACTTGCCAATTGGCCCGGGAACATAATATCGCGTCGAGTGTCGGGTGTTGTGTCTGGCATCATGCTCGCACACTACGACATGGGTCTTCTAGTCGGCACTGCGTGAGAGCGAGCACTCCGTGGAATGGAGTTGTATGACACGCGGTGTAATCTGTGGCTAAAGCTAATGGCGAATGTGAGTAGCAACCTGCCCCAGGGCGGAAAGTTGTAATGATACAGACTTTTACAAGGACATCTGATGCAATGGCAAGCCCACAGCTCATGATAATGATGAAACTACAATAGATCACAATACATATAAAATGTATACATTAAAATGTAACATGCGCAAGGACAACTGTAACTTAATATGCCGAAAGTTTAAACAATGCAACTTATATTCCGTGCATTTCACTGCCGAAAGTCGCCGATGTTGACTAAACACAAAAAATTATATTAAAAACAAACTTTAAAAAAAACACGCTTTAATGAAATGTACCGTACTAGTAATGGAATAACTCCACGACTCCAGGAAGTGGCCCAGACGCTTGCCATAACGTAAGTGGCCGTGGTGATTTACAGCCAACGTCAGTTGAGCGTGGACAATTAGACCCAAGCCGAAACATAACATGTTTAAAATAATGTTTAAAAATATAGATTTTTTTTTTTATTATATAATATAGTATTATCATCAGTATGACATAAGTATACCAAGTTTGCAATCGATACCACATTGGGAAGTGGGTAAAAATTTGAGTTACAAGATTTGAGGATACAACAGACAGAGTGAGTTCATAAAAAGCGTGTAAATAAATCATAAAAAGAGATGCCAATTAACGAGGCCCGGTTGTGTGCAATCATGCTGAGCGTGGTTGCCTACGTACGGCGCGAAAGAAGTTCGACTTGCATTCAATTGATCCCACAGTTCGGGCACCGCCCGGCGAGATGCAAGGGGCTTCGTCACAATCACGGCAGGCCCCTTCCAGGGCCCCTTTCGTCGCACGATTCCGACAATGAGCTGCGAAAGTAATCGGAGGGCATCACATTTGGGCATCGATAGTTCGCTTTGCGTTGGACAATCATTTCTTATTCCTTGCCCAATTGAGTAAATTTGGACATTTTTACCGCATGTTCAATAGCCGCTGCTGCTGCTGTGTAAACATCTGCTGTTGGCAACACAGAGAAGTCAAAACAGTTTATGAACACTGATGCCTGAAAATAACATCCTCCTCATATTCTTTACTTAATTACAATTTTTAACTGCCGTTACAATATTGCAATGTGTACTTTTCGAATGAAAACAAAGATTGCCATATTGTCAATTCATGCCACAATTGGCACAACTCCGGCAAAGAACCCATCAACCGACATGATAAGGCTTGCTGTGTTAAATAAAATAGTATCCGTTGCCTAAGAGGATTTCTCATTGCGCAGATAGGGCCAACAGAGCCTTCTAACCGGCATCACCATGTGGAGCAAGCATCAGCCCCTGTAACGCCGCTTATTTATTTTGACAAATTATGTATTTAATCATCCGCGCTGGCAATGAACGGAATCCCCGGTGGGCTGATTTGAGTAAAAGCGTTAGCACCGCAATTAACCCCCCGGCATAACAGGCGGGGGGGGGGGAGAATCGCTGCAGAAACAGCTGCCACAGTACGAACCCTGCGATATTCTGCAGCGGCAAGTGTGAGAAGAGGCGCGTGCGCTCGCGCGCCCGGCCAGACGCGGGCGGGCTGGGGGGGGGTGCAGCCTCACAGCTTATTTACGCACATGTCAGGAATATAAACCTATTTCGCTAACTTGCGTCAGGTTCTTGTGGGTTTTTTTCTTCTTCACTTTCACGCACCTATGCACGGCACTCACGTCTGTGGAATTAACGCCCGCGTTCCAATTTTGACAATTGGTGTAGAATGATTTTAGTCCGGATTTATTGTGCATGTTTGTGTAGATAGGATAGATATGCGGCCATGGCGTAATGGCTAACACACTGGGTTTTATCTTCCGATCTGGCAGTTTAAACAGGTAGTTAACATTTTGCCACGGTGTTGAGATGTTAAATACCTCGCCAGGTATACAGGAGGTTATGGGTTCAATCTCGATCCTGACACCTGCATATTTGGAGTTTGCATGTTCTCCCCGTAGTCGCGTGGATTTTTTTTCCTGGTCTTCGTTTTTTTCCCCTCAACATTTATAAACATGCATTTTGAGTATTTGACTGCGAGATATGTCCACGTTGAGCTATCATCTGTGGCCAGGCTGCTGCTGAAAAAAGAGTTATATGGCTGAGTGGGCCTTACCTGGTACAATAAAAACAATTGTTTGGTTGAGTTTAATGGGACAAGTTTTTGTTAAAGATCAAAAGCTCTGTCCACCCAGCAGCATAACTGTGTACACCACGGCTGAATGGCAGGCTGCACTTGGTGGGGTAAAGTGTGGGTACTTCCATATGGCCAGTGGTGAAGAGGTGCGCTAGAACTCTCTCTAGTAGAAGCCCTACTGCCAGCAGCAGCGTGAGTAAGCACTGGCACGACTGCATCCCGATGTTTAATCCCACTTCTATGTACCATCGCCTCCTTCCCTTGCCAAGTCATGACGAAGGAATCATTTTTGATTTATTGTGTATCATATGCATAATATTACCCTAACATTTTGAGGAATAAAACACATTTTAGAATGTATATTTAACCAATTCCAAAGATCACTATTACAAAATAAATACATCTCAAGATGCTGGACATCATGGTTAAAAGGAGGCTGATTTTTTTTTATGCAAAGACTCAGTTAAGGCAAAAAAGTTGAAGATCATGATGTTCAGGGCCAGGGAGTCGAGAGCGTGGACGGCTTGGAGAAGGAATTTTCAGACCTCTAGAGCAGCAGAGGAAAATGAGCGACCTCACACGGAGCGAGCCTTGGTCACTGCAGTGGAGGTTCCGTGAAGATGAGCCGAGTGGGATAAGTAACGAGAGTTTTTAGTTAATTCGCAAATTCACATTTCCTCAACATAATGTGCTTCCATTACAGCCACATTTCCCCGTTCCGGGAAAGGTTTTTTTTGTCTCGTCAAAAAGCGTATTCACATTTATCAAACCACATTCATTGAGGTAGCCAGAAGACAGAAGCAGAACAGCAATGGATTATTTAATCTATACAATGTAAAGCTTTGAGTGAAACCCCCGCCCCTTATATGTGTGAGTTTACACAAGATACCACACTTTTCTTTCCCATACTAAGCATTCAATAATTAAAGGAGTGCCCAAATATCCATTGCAAGACCCTCCTGCAAAAAATATATGTATGAAGACTTGGTGAGGCTTTCCTGGGTAATGGGACTGAATATTATAAAGTGCATCCCTGCCTTATAATGAGCTATGGGCAGTGCTCATCTCTCCAGACATCCTTCAACCAATGGTGGAAAGTCCAATTTCCCAAGACAAGATTCAGTCCTCTCCACATGACAATTGTTGACATCTCACAAAGGTACATATTTCATTGACCATTGAGAATAATGGTGCCGAATCGACCCCACGATCTGGATGTGAACTTGTAACCTTCTCATTTGCAAGTCCACCACTGCCACGGTCCTTGCCAGCACAGCTGATCGAATCGAATTCCCAGCAGCCCTTCCCTTTTGTCCGTCAGATCCCCTCCTTCAGTCATTGTTGTTTGCCTCCCAAAATTTCTGCTCTCACCTGGATCCCATTGTCCGCTTACCTCCCCCCTCTCTCTCTCTCTCGCTGCCTCTCCCTTCCTCCCTCTCTGTGTAGCACCAGGAGCCAACCCTCCTCCCTGTCTCCTTTTCCCTGGGTCCCCCCCGATCACCCCCCCCGCCCCACCACCACCCACAATGACCCTCGACGCTCCCCACCCCCTGAAGCGGACGGCACTGCTGCCCCAAGCCGTGACACCGTCATAGATCTTCCTGACGGCGGCTGTCTCTCCCACTCATGACGTGGGACAGACAGCCGGGACCCCCGGGGACACGGCCTGACAGTGAGCCTCATGCTGACGGACAGGGCAATAATGAAGGTGGCTGGCCGCACGCCTCCCCTCGCTTGCGCCACCCTCTGCACCCCCCTCTCCTCCTTCCCTCCGCGGCCGTGCAGGGACTCATGCTGCTGTTTAACCCCACATCAACCGCGCAGAGTCCCCCTCCCACGCTTAACTATTATCATTGCCTTGGGGACGTTCAATCTACTTCGCCGAGGAGGCACCGAAAATACAGGGCCATTTCCAGGCACACTTCTGAATTTTTTGCCCACGCTTTCTGAACGCCTTCTGCAAGCGTCGTTAAGTTGATGAGGCATCGCTGAGTTTTCCCCACACCGAGACACTTTTGAAGCACTAATTAATAGCCTTTTAAAAAGGCCTGGCCGTGGAACGAAGTATATATCGCGTAAATGTTGACTCCGTTGCAGTCGAATTTAAGTGGGCGTTGGCTGCGCACGTGTTATTATGTGGTTGGTCAATTTTCGTCCGATTATTCTATTTTCATCGGGCGAACACTGGTCGAGACAAGACGTTGACTACACGTAAATCCCTCTTCTGTGCTGCCAAGCTCACAGGCCCGGCCACGAACACAGGTTACAAGCCCTGATGCCTGACGTGATAAATCACTTACCGAGGCAGCCAGAGCAACCCATACCCGACAAGGGATTTGCCTTCACTCTTCATTGCAGGGTGCCGAGCAGAGAGGCGCAGTTGATATTCAGTCGCTTCGTGTACGGTGCAGCAAGGAACATTTCTGAAAGAAAAAACCTGTTTGAAACAAGGCAGATGTAAAGTAATCATTGCCCAGTGGCTTCATGGAGTCGAGCTGAGAGCCCAATGCAAAAGCTTCGTGCATTACATCACTGCCGTGTGCTCCTTTGTGTGTGGTGTGTGTGTGTGGATGTATGCTTGCTGTACAGGATGATGATTGTGTACTAGACACTGAAACAGAATATGCGTTGCTGATAAATAGTCTAACTGTCTAATTTTATGTGAATGCACCGTTTATAATATATCACGAGCACAGCAGGCCCAAAGATCCTAAACACCAAGTGACTCGCCACACGCAGCGCCATTGAAGGTGTAATAGGAAAGCGTTTAATACATTTATTGAATTGAGCATGGTTACTTTAAGAGCTTGAGAAAAGAGATGACAGGAGGGAATTTCGAAATCGAGTTGTGCAAGGTAAGATGCAGAGAAAATTGTATTGACCGGCAGTGTGCTGGGTGAACACAGTGTGCATGAGATCAAACAATGTGTGATTGTTGAACTTCTTTCGCACCGCACATAGCCCACCGTGCTAATCGTAAGTGCGAAATAAAAAGTCTGGAAGACAGAGAGTCCTCAACATGGGTTGAGGAGTCAATGAGTTAAGTACACAGAAACAGTAACCATGGTGGTAGCAATAGAAGAGTTGATAAAGATACAATTGATCAACGGTGAGCGAACAACTGTTGAGTGAATCAGCGAGTGCTGGATCAATCAACATTACTGCATTACGCTCGGTCAGGGTACAGCGACGAAGGCAGGAGTTGCTCCGCCACAGATATGACGACTGGAGTCCAACTTCGGCAGAATTTTTGCAGTAAAAATTGTTCAAAGTTTAAGAAGACCTCGGCTGTGTTTACATCCTCACGAGGCACTCATCCTCGCCACACGCACAAACACACATTCGCTCTCTATCCACGTGCTGCCAATTCCACTCACATCGTTTACAATTGACCACATGGACCAAGATATTTGCTCAACCACTTACTCTGCAACTCTGTACCGGGCCAGTACCTGTGAAGTGGCAGCCTGCACCCGTTCCTCCTCTCGTGCTGTCCCCACAAATCACCCTATACAGATTCATCCACCCTGCGATTCTACCAATTGTCACGATTAGGGGGTCACAATTGGATTTGGGACTGTTTTCACTTTCCTCCCGCTTTTGCCATCTCATTTGTATTGTTTTTCTATTTTCCGTTTCATTTGAACGGTTTTGCGAACGGAGTAGTCATGATTGTTACATTAACATGTAATTTGCATACAATTAGTATTTATAATTAACAATTTCTTCTTATAAACACCATTTTACGCAATATTTCGTGAGCATCAGAATGGATTTTAATCAATGAATCATGCATCGTTGTATGCTGTGTCCCTATACTTTGCAAATTCTGCAATGCACTTCCATGACAGTGTGCATACTTGCAACGCAGAACATTGGTCATTTAGAAGCCACACAGAAGGTTACGAAACAAAAGTAAATATACCGATTGTCTTTTTAAAAAAATCTCACGTGAAATATATTACGCATTGAACAATGCACTGACCCATCTTAAGCGTATGATACATGTGTAGTGTAATAGCGCCGGCTGGTGGACCGCAGCGGCAACTGTGGTGGACAGACAGCACACACGCCGGTGAGGGTGTGCACGGTGTGTGGGCAGAGAGGAGGAACTGGGACAAGGGTCACGGAGGACCCCGTCTGGAGACCCCTGGAACCTGCTAGCGGGTTCGAGAAGGGAGGCGCGGTCAGGGCGGGGCCAGGCCGCGCTGCGAGCATAAAAGGAGCTGAGAGCGGGGGCTCGAGGCCTGCGGTTTCTGAAGTGGACTCATCGTTGCTGTTGTCTCGTCGCCGTCGTCGCTAAACGTCTCCGCTAGATATTGCGCTACAAGATAGTAGTTGGCTATCTCAGTCAGCGCCGTCAGTGTTAGACGGCGAGTGTAATGTACAGGCTAGGTTGAGCTACTGTGGAGAGTGTGTGGACGAGACCGTGAAAGTTGTTCATAAAGAAAGTGCCTCCTCGAAACTCTGTCTCTGAATCATTAACACTACGCATGCATCGAATCCTGCCAGAGAACCAATTTTAATGTGACACAAATTAAATGCTGTCCTAAAAATGCTAACAGAGTGGACAATACTTTACAGACGAGACTAATCCACAGAAGGAAAAAATAAAATAAGATGGCAACAGAAGCGAGATATAAAAATAATTTACTTTTGAATTGAACCTCAACCCACGTCTTTACAATTTACTGGATCAGCACGGTGTGGTTTTTTACATGACCTTGCAGGGACAATTGCGGTGGAACGCATGTGTACGCTGACAATTTAGTTCCCCAGTTGAATTCCCCCTTTTCCTCTTCTCCAATGGTTAAAAAGGTAATGATTTATAATCACAGCTAATTTATCTTCCTGAAAACGCAACAAGTATGTAACCCCTTGGTGTCTATACCTCTAACCCTGCCCTCTCTCTTTAAATAGCGGCCGTGACAGACAGCACCCCAACTGCTCACAGGCTTCACAGGCTCTACAAATACCGGTGTTGTCTCTCCATTCAAATCTGAAATTTGGGGGTGGGGTGGGGTTATGCACTGCCTCTTTCTTGTTATGGCAACCACCATAAGTTGAGCCCTGTCTGAGTGTGAAGCAACCCATGCTATACATCCATGTTGTGTCTATAGATTGCAATTTTAACTCCTCAAGTTAACTTTTCCATTTCAGTAATTAATTCAACTGCATATTTAACAAATTTAACTTCGTGGGGGGAAAAAACAGCCACTCCATGAAACTATTGATAAAAAAAAACACGTTTAAACATCACAGTATCACAAATACAGTAATACTAATTTAATTACATGATTCAACAGATGCATCTGCAAGTTATAAGAAAAAAACATGGCAGCCCCGTAGAGAGGCTTGCAATGTTTCTCCTGTGATTCTCAAAGTTTTTAAGGAGGCAGCAATACAGCTAATAGGGTTACTGGCCTGTCCGTGACAAGTTTCAGTGATATTTTCTCATATTTGCGGGTTTTCTTCAGGCACTCCAATTTTGTTCGCAAAGTAAAGTAATCAAAACAGAACTGGCCAAAACATCCCAAAGCCAGTCCCCCTCAAAGAGACTCAGCGAGACGTCGCTGGGTAAACAAATACGTTGTGGTAAAGTGTGCAGGAATCTGGATTTATTGTGACGAAAGTTTTCACATTTTGCCTACATCAAAATCACCGTTGATGCAGCCAATCCCGTTGAATCTCGGAGACTTGGGAGGATCAAGTCTGGTGAGCACTTGGATGAATGACCACCAGGGCTTGCCAAGTGTTGTGAGAAGGGGAACTGCAAGGTTGCCAGGATAATTCGGCGTTGAATGTCATCCCTTAGTAATATCCAGGTTTGCTCCCGCATGATATCAAACACGCATTTATGGCATTACCCAAACATCCCGATGCAAAATAGTCATGAAAACTCAGTGGGGCTTATTGTTATCCCCCCCCCCCCATTGTATACATGCAGCAATGTGCAAGTGTAATCTGGCAATGTCGTGTAACAACTCACACCGATAAATCATACGCAAGAAATGCTCAAGTTGCACGCGCCAACACAAGACGATATTGGAGAAGTGAAGTAAGCCTCATGGTCCCCCAAAATGTCACGATATTGGAGACCACGCATTACCACCAAGTCTCCTCATCCTCCTGGTGGGTACAAACACAACGTGGTGTAAAGATCGGGAGTCCTGCTACTAGCTTAATTAAAACTACACAGACAGAGATTTCATAACACTGAGCAGCACTCACTATTCTCTGACCTAGATGTACCAGTTGTCCGTCCTTTTCCTGTCAGCTGTTCTATTCCCGGCAGCGAACGTGGCTTTGTTGCTCAATGCGTTTGGTAACGAGCAGTGAAGTGCTCTCTTTGAAAGGGGCATTTTTTTAGCACAGGCTTAAATAACAAAACGTTTTTGAATACACCTATAAAATACAGAATGTGCATTCGATGACCGTGCATCCCTCCCCCTCCCCCCCCCCCAGTTTACATAAGCGAACGGATGTAATGCCAGCGGCACACTTTGGGTTTATTTTCATTTATTTCCCGAGGGCTTGCTCAGCAGCTTATTTCAGCGTGATTACAAACTTTACATTACCATGCACGCCATCAGTCTATCTCCCTTTTTACTCCACAGCATGCTCACCTCCCCCAACCCTGCCTTGCCTCTAAGCGGTGTTACTGGGGCGCCTTATGACAGAGGTTAGAGCAGGTGATAGAATGATGGATGGCAGGCACCAAAATTTCCCTTTATCCAAAGCCTTCATCTGAATATTAAGAGCCGCACACTTCTGTGAGTGATGCATCAGGTATGAAGGGATGCAAGTTTAAGGATGGGTTGCTTTGTGCATTGGTATTTTTGGAGCATTGCGTACGCCTTTGTCTCCCTTCCCCTTTTCCCGGCACGTGTTAATGGCGAGACGCGGCGCGGCAGAGAGACCGGTGCAGCCACATCAACGCGGCCAAGATCGCCCGCGCTTGTCAACGTGGGGGCACACAAAGCCGCCACTCCGCGCCCGTGCCTGCCCCCCACCACCCCCCCCGTACGTTGCGAGTCCTCGCTCATTCAAGACGATGCATCGGCTCTCCCCGCTGTGGGTCTGGCTCCTGCGGCGCACGTGCCGAGTTTAGAGAGAGAATATGAATGTAACTTTTTTTTGGGGGGGGGGGGGTGTTTTACCCCACCCCTCCCCCCCCGCCAGTCTAATTAATTTCACGGCAAAAATAACGACTGGAGGATGGGAAAGTTTTCGGTGTAAAAATAACGTTTACATTTTTTTTTTCTCCGAAAAAATCTCTACATTTCCTGTGTGAGTTACCCACGGTAGTTCACACTTTGATTGATTAAATTAACAGGAGGCATTTTGTCGGCGCTGTTTCCCCCAGGTAAAACATGAGCCTCACGCCGAATTACACGTACATCATTTTCAGAGCCCTAATGATTCCCCTCACCCTTACCCTCCCACGGTACCTGGCCTCCACTAATTAAGACAAAGCGGTGCTTCTGATGGCCCAGTGGTATGCAAATAGACCGTCTGCTGGTGAGCACCTCCCCCCCCCCAAAAAATTAACGGCTTCTTTGAGTAGGTGGCACAGCGCAAGGACAGGCAAATGAATGGAAACCGGGCTACAATGCCCCGCATCGATGATAGTATGCAGTCCAGTGTGTGTGCATGAGCTCTCTGAGAGCAACTGGATAAAAAAAATCCTGTGTGAGGATGTAATCCATTTTACCCACAATGAGGGTTTCAGGTAAAAGTTCTAACGTTCTATTTTAGGTCCTCCACACGCACTGATCGTTTGAGTAAACTGTCTCCTAGTCGATTAGGAATGTTCTCATTTTTCACGGCACATGCATGCACATGTTCCATTCAGATTGAAACCCTGAACTCTGACAAATAAAAAAAAATACAATCATAAATATTTTAATTTAATTTAGAATTCTATTCAATCCTCACATTTTAATAAAATGTGTTAAGATTAATTCTCTTTTGGTAAAATATCACGGATGCAACCGTTACAGTTAAATTCTCAGTCTTTCTAACAAAAAAACTATTCATGAATAAGGCAAAGACAACCATAAACTACGGCACGCCTATATAAGAAATCTGGATAATTTAATGGTTTTATATTTTTTATTAAAATTATTCAAATACTTCATGCGAATTTAGTTCTCTGAAAATAATTATGAATCCCCTATTGGATAAAGACCTGTCCACAGCAGAACGGTCATCAGGATCGTTCGACCATACTTGACCATAATGGTCAGTGTGAATCAGTAAACGGGGAGGGGGGTGGTCGTGACCAGTTCAGATATATTGTCACTCATGTCAGCTGTGGTCAGGAATTGAACTTGGGTCACCAGGTTCATAATGTAATGCACCAGCGCTCTCCTTTGTCAGAAATAACCATTGTGAAAGAACGCTTGGTAGCTTTTTCATTGAATCAAGGTACTCAGAATGGACATCTAGCATACACATGAATAAAATGAATACATTTTTCAAAAAATGAGTCTACAATGTAGACATGTAGGAGTAGGAGCCTAAATGGAGAAATTTAAACCGGAATTGATAAATCCCAAAATGTCAGGCATGTCTCTGTCTTCAGTAAATAAGGATCAGATAAATAGCTCCTGGACCAGTTTAACACGTAGGCTTTCGCGACCAGTATTACTCATGATAAAGGTGTTTGGGTGGATTCACTCTTTAAACACACCGATGGGCTGAAGAAGTAACTTATTGGCGTTTTCTTAACGTGACACATTCCTTACTGATTGGCCGTGTCGGGTGGTGGAGGGTTGCAACACATTTATACTTAGGCGATCTAACCAAAAACCTTTATTATGAGCTCCTGGACCAGGTGGAATAACTGTGGACACAATAAACATAGCGGAATCAGCTGTTGAAACACAATCGATTGCACTTTTTTTCAATGAAGACCGATCCGGATAAAAGCTACAAAATAAAGAGAACAAGAGCAGGGTGGAGTGACTTTGGAGCATCGAAAACGATCATGAAAATGAGCAGAACAATCTTTCAGAAAAATATCGTTTTCAAAAAGCGCATACAGCCACCTGTAACTGGTAAAGAAAATAGAACAAAAGTGAACATGCTTGAAATGATACTCAGAGAGACACAATAGAAACACCTAAATCAGAGAACAAACACAAATCAGACGTCGTATTGACATTCAAGAATAGGCTTGGGCAGTGAATGGGCTTGGGCAGGACACATTGGCGCGTCGGGATGACGGCCGATGGACGAGATTGGTGATGGAATGATGTCCACGCCAGAGAACGCGCCCAGGAGGACGAGAGATGAGATCAGTTCTTGCGTAGGAGTGAGACGGATGGAAGCAGCACTGGGTTGTGAGGGTCAGTGATGGCATGGGGAGGCCTTCATCCAGCAGTGGATAAGTAGTGACCGCCGCCACTGCTGATTATGATGATGGAGGCAATGCTACTAAACCCACCTGTTTACACACGGCGAAAAAAGCATGTAAATGCCTTATGTTCTGGAAGATGTAAAAGGGGATAAAAAAAACAATCTGGCCTGCTTATTCGATAGGGCTTCTTTAAATAATTGGATTTTAGCCCAAGCCATCGGATTATTCATTACATGTAAAGTGGCGTGTTTTACAATTGGCGGAGCAAACATAGATGCATTGTGTGCGCCCCTCCCTTACTCTTAATATCCTTTTGTTTGACTTTAATCATTTTGGGCTTTCATTGGATCGGACAGGAAACGCCGGATTTGTTAAAACTAATATTCAGTTGAGTCTTTGCATTTTGCACGGTTTGTGATGTGACACCACATATAAAATTTCGGACCCTCTAATCCAGCAGAAATTGTGGAGATTTCATATTCATTAATTTCTGTTGTTGGCTTTTTTTTTGTTTAAAAATTGTGTAATCTAAATGATGAGCTGGGTCTTTTATTGAAGACCATTAATGTTTGGCAATAGCACGTAATTTTCGAAAGTAAATTAAACATGTAAACTACATCACGAGCATCGAATAACACGTAGAGCCCCTTTTGAATCCACTGCTCGATGAGAGCCACCTCACACCATATGAAGCATGGGAGCGATATGACCATAATTCACCACACTGATGGGTGCATAGAAGCACAGTCCGACCATGGATGTTGCTGAATTGCCCTCTGCTACCCGCAAATGTAGCTTAGCGTCATAATTTGTAAAATAGTTGCTTTCCAGCTTAGGAAATATCTGATTAATATTGATATTTCCAAACAAACAATCCTGTTACAAACGTAATTCTTGACGCACTGTGATAACAGGTGCAAACTTAAAAAACCGCGGCAATAAATCATGCAACACTGAATTAGATACAACGGCAGCAGTGCCTTCATCCTCAAGAATGAGATGCACATTTAAACACGCATAGGCCCTGACCGTGTCACGGGATATTAATTGTCTCCAAAAATGCAAGTGTCAACTCTGCAGTAACAGACAACGGCAAAAAGTGTGCAACCAGTCACGTAGGTAGGAGGGGGCTGATTCATGCAGACTCAAGGGGGTGATGGTGGGGGTGCAACAGAAAAGAAAAGGGGTGATAAATAAAAAAACGGCCTTAGCACCAAGAAGGCTCATGTTTCATACCTGTCAGCGTCTTACGATTAATTTTTGGATGAAGAACGGCGAGCTCCTTTTTTTTTGGGGGGGGGGGGATGCATTTCATAGCCCAGTGGCCACATATTGTTGTGTCTGATTGAGCCTTTGGCCAAGGAAGTGGCCTCTCGGTTAGGAAGGAGGGGAAAATAAAACCACTGCCATTCACGCTTGCGTAATTGCAACATTTTGAGGCGCCGATCGCCGCTCACCGCCACCATCCGTCATCTCGGAAAAAGGAACCGTGGCACGACGGTGCACTGTAATTATCTGTAAGTCATCCTTTGCGCCAGGGCTCTGTTATACGCAGATGAGAAATTCCACAACTTTTAAATACAAATGAACGCATTCAAGGAGAAAAATGGATTGTCTTTTTTTTACTATAGCCCCCATCCGTCCTCCCCCCAGGATCTATGAGTGAGAAGATGGGAATATGACTTGCATGTGTTTTAATTGCCTCTTCTCTAAATCGGCAATAACGGGTGCCGCCTTTGTATATGCATCCGCCAGGTGCCATCACAATGGCAGGTCTGGTGAATTTAGGCAATTACTGCACTTTTTACAAATGCTACTTTCTGATGTCCCAAGTTCAAAAAAAATTATCGGAGAGGAAATTTCAATGCATCAAATGTATTCAAATTATGTATGCCCGTACTATCTGTTATATCCAAGCGATATTGATTTCACGTGTTGTGTTTCTGAGCGGGTTATGAAACTCTCACGAATAAAAAAAAACTCGCACTGACCAGCGTGGTAAAATTTGGTAAAAACAACCCCGGTGACTGACATGTTCATAATTTACATCTAGAAAAACAAACGGTGGAAAAGTAATGTGCAGTGACTGCTGATATGCACAACATCACACCACAACAAAATATCTCTGCATATAAGGGTATTTCCAATTACAGTAGAAACTCACATCTTAAATTTGCTGTCCATTTATTCGAGCATTATTCAAGCAGAATAAATGTATTTTTGTGTTTCCGCTACGTTCTTGCAAGTGTTTCACGCATCATAATACAGTTCTCTTAAAACGCAGTCATCCTGACGTATCACATCGGGCGGTGTTTTTTCTGAAGGGTTTCTACTGAAATAAACTGGTCCACGTGGACTTTTAATGGATTAAATGAATTATATATATTAAAAGAAGATGCATCTAATTTACCTCGCTTTAAGTCCTTGTTACACCTCCGTCCTAGAAAGTATACGACGTCACATTTGTCAAAAGCTGGTTTGAAGACAGGAAAAATAATTAAAATGCATAGCTGGACGGTGCCTTTTTATAGGATATTGGTCATTTGGAAAGAAGAGTAGGATAAATGGAATAATTTTAGCATTATAAATGTTTTTATAATATATTTTTAAAAGGTATGCATTAGTGGAAAAAAAACTGAATAAATTTTCTGTTGATATGTATACAATATTTATCATTTACAACCTTGTCATTCCAATGGATATTGTTATTCTGAAAATTACAATTTTGGCATTGCATTACATTACCGCATTACCGTCCACCTTCTTGCTGTTAACTTGCTACGTTTCAAAAGTAGCGTCTGAAATCGCACGCTGCTCGGCTTGGCGAGCAGTGGTATTGTCATCGGCCGAGCGGTCAGCCCTCTCACCTCCTCCCGTGCCCCAGTGTCACCGTAGGTGAGCTGCCAGGAGTATTAGTTGAGAGTGGCCAGGGTGCGTGACGGCACAAAAATGAGCTCAAAGTGGCTGCCTTCACTTCGCGCAGGACGCACGTGGTGTGCGTGCCATGGGCAGTGACGGCATTTCTGAGTTTTCAATTATTCCGGGTCATTGACAGGTGTTGCTGGGTGCAGATCGCGATGGTAAAGGTTTTGCACGATCCGCAGCCAATATTACATTCTCTTGGCTGATGCGGCGTGCCTTCATATGGCCGGGCTTTTTCCATCACAGCTTTTCACTTTGCAATCCACTACCTCAACATGCCCTTTGAGCTCAAAAGAATGTTACCAAATTTTTAGACATCGTTTTAATATTAACATTATTAAACCATAAATATACATACGCATACAAGTAAAAATATAATCATCGGCATCGTTAATATCAGCAGCGGCAGCAGCAATGCTCTGTCTGATCCTGGATGAAGACCTCTCCTATAGTCGCAACTCCCCAGAGTCCCTCGATGCCAGAAACATCTCACTCCTGCACACGGGCTAAGCTCATGGCTCCAGTTCCACGGTAGTCATCCTCTTGGGTGCAATCCCTCCCCTGGCTGCTACTCCGTTCCCAATCACAAGCCGATTTACTTTTCTTCATTGCTAATATGATGCCTCTAGTTCACATTCCCTGTCTGGTCCATGTGTTCCTCTTCCTGCTTCTTAATTTAATTCCCAGCGTGCATCTCTACCATGCTTCCGACTGTTTCTGCTTTTGTTCCATTTCCCTTTTCGTTGTCCATGTTTCTTATATATTTGTCATTTTTGTCAACTTTCTTCTTTGGAAATATTGTTACGTTGCTTCTGATTAACATCATCATGTTCAATCTTCCAAAAAGTGATGCAAACCTTCCTTCGCACTTTTCTCCATTTCATAAATTTGTTTCCTAAATTTACTTTTCTTCTCTTGTGCTTTCCAGTAATGTCCCTCTAACATTTTCTTTCATGACTTTTGTTCAGGTCATATTTATCTTTAGCATACGTATAATGACCCTTGTCAACAAGCCTGAGATGTATAATCTTTTCTACATTTATGCCGAAGCCTTTAATTCTGCAGTACAATAATCAGAAAATATCTTCTGTCACTGTCAATTACCTTGGTGAGATCGTATCTACTTGCGTGACTCCACTTCTGATTTTTATTTTGTAAAATTCTTCACGCAAGCTCAGCGTAGCTGTGTCATCTTCATAAATGGTTTCATAATTTTTTATACACTTTAATTTATTTAAGACCTTTGTTTGTGAGAGATTGGATGATTGCGTCGGGTTTCCATTGAATCATGCCTTTTTGTGAACTGAAAAAGACAGGCATAGTGGTATTTGATATTAATCTGTATTATCTATAATCTGATCAATCGTATGGGGTTAGTCTAAGAAAGAAAAAAACAATTCGAATTCCAGCTTGTTCCCGTGGCTGTCTACATCAGTAGTTCTCAACCTTTGTGTTTGCCTTTATACTTTGCCTGTGCAGTCCATTATAATGCGACTTACCTCACTATTTACAGCACTTGGTGACATCTCATTCATCAGTTTGCCTCTAGAGGGATGTGGATATTACTTCGAACCAGTCTAGATTCTCATTCCCCTTGAACTACATCGTGTTTTATGCATCAAACCATCAAACTTTTCCCTGTAATTGTCCGTGCACTCTCATTGTCTATGATCGAACTTGCATTTCACCACCCGTGACCACTTCCTGCGTGGAATGAACTAAAGACAAATACGTCACGTGTCATGCCTTCATATGGACTCCTCCACGTCCGTTACTTGGATCTATTTTGAAAGAGGTGTCCGTTGTCATTGTGTCGCTGCTTTCTACGAACTCGTAGGCTTTAATGCAAGGTACGTACAACGAGCAGAGATGAGAAGATGTCAACACATGGCAGTGCATTTGTCTAAATGCTCTGGCGAGAATTACTGGAATAATATGAACGCAGTTGCAGCAAAGCTGCATTGCACCGGCTGTACTCACAATATAAACGTGGGCACGTGCACACACGTACAACGCTTTGCCACAGTGGTCATCTGTGTTGAGGTCAGTACGATTAACTCTTGATTATTCATGGCAAGATTATCTGGGGTTCAGATTAGCCATGCTTGTGTAAAAACAATCCGTTGAAATGTTTCAATGCACACCGGTTTCACTCGTCGAGGGTCAGTGACCCAGTGCACGTGAAGAAAACACCAGCAACTAAACCGATTAGTCTACATCTTCCCCTCCATTTAAAATATTGAAATAATAAGTGTTGTCTAGCCTAATTTACATGTTTTGCATTAATATTTCTTTGTTTTATTTTTCAAGACCCCCCCCCACACACACACAATCCCAGATAATCAGTGCTGGTTGTTTTTACTTTTGCTGTAGATGTCAGTGCATCACGTTACGAATTTTAAAACATTACAAAAGTCAACACGATTGCAATGTCAAACATATTTTAAACGTACCTCATTTCAGATAGTCTCATTTGCTTTTGAATAACATGGCGTTTCTGTGTCAATAACTGCAATATGGAGCACTGTGTAAGTTTTATGAGCACTGATTGAAAAATCAATAGACTTGCGTGTGGCTTTCTTTGAAGGCAATGGACGCATTGCTTGGGGACTTTTGTTTTGTATTCACACACTGGTATAAAGGAGGGGGGGGGTTAATATGTCACAGTGTATTAAGTGCTACACGTATTTATCTGCATGGGTTTAAACCAATTCCAAGCTCAAAAAGAGAGCAAGGCTGCAGCACACAGGGATCTCAGTGCACGCGGTCCGGCTGTAAGCAGAACGCATTACACAATCATTTATTCTGTACGCATTATTTCCTCATTTTAGATGTATTAATAGAGTCAAAATGACACGATTAATCCTATTTTTCAGAACACAATTTATCCCCTCTGAGCCACATGGATTTGAAATGCCTTACAAAGCCATTTAATCCAAACCATTTGTTTTTCTCTCTCCCCCCCCCCCTGCTCAGCTTTCCGGTATCTCTCATCCCAGCTATGTCCCTGGGTCTTTGTGTGCCACTGACAGATTATGTAAAATAAAAAAAGGGATTTTTTTTTTATTTAATAGGTGCGGCTACAGTGGGGTGGGGACGGATGGAGAAGTGTGCATGGCAGTGTAACAACGCGGGATTATGGAAATTCTCGGCCAGCCAAGCGTGGCGTGTTGGGTGCCGGTGAGCCCCCGCGGACGAGCGAGGCGTCACCGCCAGCCCCGCGATTGAAATGCAAATGGTGACGTGGGGGGCTGGCGGGTGCCGTGCCACTCAGAAATTGAAAAACGGGCTTTATCTATGCAAATGCATGCGGCGTAATTGAAGTTAATCAATCAACGCCGGGCGCCGTGCCGAAAAACCGGTGAGCATGATTGAATAAAGTAATTATCGCGCTGTGGAAAATGATGAAGTTGTCGACAGCGCGGACCTGATTAAAGGAGGGGTTGGAGGCGTGGGAGCCTTTATTTAACTAATCAAAAGACGGCGAGCCGTGGCGAGGCCTGACAAACGCGGGCCCGGGCGGAGATTTGTCTTGGTGCCGTGTCACAACGCGGCACCGCGGATTAGTAACACGTGGCCTATCAGATGCAGATAGGTGCCAACCGTTACCGTTTAAACAGCTGCAACCCAAACTGAATTGTCTCTCATTTGCCAAGTGACAAATGAAATTTTCAGGATTTTTTTTGCAATACCAGTCCATCATTACTGCTAAAAAGTTTGACACTGTCTCTCCCTAGGTTAAATAAAGTATTTTTTTTTATCCTTATTAAATCAGTTTTTTTTTTTATCAGTTCGCAAGATGTGTACCGTGTGTCACGTAGATGTGGAGATGGGTAATTAAACACAAAAAAACCTTCAAAAGTCAACGCGTGCAGCAAGGCGCCAAATGGCTCGTAAATTGCTTGGCATAAAAACATTTCACATGTTGGCATTCTAATTTTTTTTATATACAAAACCAGACGTAAAACTTTCATATTTGATAAAGTTACAAAATAAATTGAAATTCCAAAAGGTATGGCTTCAAAGCAATTTTTTTTATTTTAAAAGATATACCGGAGTGATAAAATATTTGTATGTACAACCAAAGGCATAGCGCTCTTTCACATAAAAATATTTTTTCAATAAATAGTTTGTGTGCAAACAAAACCAGAAAGTGCTTATCTCGCACCTTTCAAGTAATGGCTATTTGTTACTCCAAGGCTGAATATGACCACAATTACAATAAAGTGCTTGGAACGCACCTTTTGATTAATGCCCACTTACTTTATGCAAAATACGCTGAACAGGATGCAAAATGCTATCCAACGCACCTTTTTTAAGCATCGGTCCTAATAAATTATACCCTTGTCTTAACTGCCGCACGCCTCCACTCCTCGTGCTGTATTTTCCTGACACGACAGATAATAATGCAGGCGTCACAGTGCTATTAGGAGTCCGACTGAAATTAGCTTGGGATTAGGGTTGGCTTTTTGGCACAGTAATGTTAATTATAGGGTATGTTTGATTGTAGACATAAGATCTTCTCCCCTAGATATTTATATTTGAGCTCAGGACAAAGGTGTATAATTGTTTTACGGAGGGGTGCACACAATGATTTAGTAATATGTAGTTTGCGTGCGTTTTTATCGGACAAAATATGTAGACTAAATGTGAATTTGACAAAAATGTGTTTTATATTTCCGATCCACACGCAGGAACTTGGAATCAAGGAGTCAACGCATATGTACAGCCATTTATGTCAATCCACTGCTGGATTAGAGTCTCCCCAAGCTTGTGCAGGTCACTGGAGTTGATTTGCTTATAATTCATGACCGTGGTCAGTTGGTTGGTGAAAGCATAGAAGTATGGTACAACAATGGGGTTTGCTGCAATGCTTTGCACGCGCTCACCACGTAGACATGCATTCCGATGGAAACCTGTTTGTGCGTGAGTAGTCAACCCATCCAAAACTATCCAGGCTCAACTTAATTTGGCTTCCATGATCTGGTGAGATGAGGTGAGCATATCCTGGGTGATTCGCTGTGGGCAACAAGACACAGGGCCCATCATTAAACTGGTCAACAATATTCCCCCGAAAAAGTTAAAATATCTGATACATTTTCAACATTGCAACAACAAAAAAGTTGTGATACTTTGCTGACTGGTGGTGCACAAGCGCAAATCAGCAACAAGAAAACAAAGACATTCGTCAATAGCACTGCCCAAACAATGACGTACAAGCGCTGACGTTACGGGCAACGAACTTGCGTGGTGCCATTACCCAAAAACGTCGCATTTGATATAACTTTACTGTTTAGAGCAGTGTCGTTGACGAAGGTGTTCAATATTCTAAGTAATGCGTGTTCAGAGTAAGGAGCGTATTTGTAAATGCAGTACTGTATTGCTTTTGGCGATAAAATGACAGTCTCCCAAGAGAAGAGCAGAGAGGAAATGTGTTGTCACGGTGACAAACCAGAACACTCGACAGACATCCGCAAGCCCAAGCCTGCCCTATTGTTTGGTGTGTGTTGGCCTTCCAAAAGTTGTTATTTTCTTTCTCTGTTCACATGTCGACGAGCTGCACGCTTACACTGTGAAATTCTTTGAGTCGTAATTGTTAGCCACAGAACTCAATTTCACTGCTTGGGAACAGTTTACATTTATTTAGCAATTTTGGGCCGATTGCCTATTTAGAGGGGATTTATCGTGGAAAAATAAACTTGGTTCTTACAATTGAAATAGAATGTTACATAATATAATCACAAACTCATGCTTCTATTTACCAAACAAGGCTGTAGCTCTGGAAATGCAACAAATCAACCTCAGCCAATTCCCTTCCCAGATGTACAACCTCGTATAAATGTGTAACAACCAGACTTTATGCAATGCTACCACAGTATTTGTTTTCATCATGCTTTTTTGCGATTCGTGAGAACTGCTACAATGAGAGCTCATAACAATTCTGATTGCCAAAATGTCATTACAATTAGGACCAACCTGTGAATACAATTTATTAAAATACAATGTTCTAAAATAAAAGGATATATCCTAGATATATATTAATGAGATCATTGCCTTACGTAGAATTGGTCAAGTTGCCTCATAATATTAACATTTAGTGAGGGCACATGAAAGCTAAATTGCATTAAAACTCGCAACCATGGCAACGTGTAGAGGGGTAGTGCACTCTAACAAATCAAGATGTCTGCATTTGGCAACAACTTCAGATTACATTTAAATATGGAAAATTAAACCCCTTAATGGGCATGTATAGTCAATTGTGTCAGTCCCCACTGTTTGATGAGGGCCTTGCCATCCTATGAGTCGTGGATGTAAAATAACCATACTTTACCACGTTTGTAAGTGCAGGTTGGTGAACGCGGGGAGCAGATATTGTATTCGGGTACTGCGATGGATTGATCGGCACTGCCCTATCACATACGGCAAATTATTCGTGCGCTTCACATATAATTCTAAAATCAAAGCACAATGCCCACTGCACATATGAAATAAAATACAGTAATTTACACATGAATTGGTACGAATTAGCAAACTATTCCACTGAAAATATGAAAATATACATAAAGTAGTAGCCCTTGAACATTAAGATAAAAGGGACACAGGAATGAAATGTGTGCAAATATTGAATCATCTGGAAGCAATCGGGAGATCATACATTGTTAAACAGAGAAAGGGTGACCACGTAACAATCGTTGCTGATGACGCTGGTCAAGCATTTTACTGAATAAAACTGGGCTTGAGTTACGTTCAGCCTGTATACATGTATTCCTAGATTTACGAACATTCAGTTAACGAATTTTCACGTAAACACAATTGAAAAACTATAGACACTTTTCGATTAACGAAATCGAATTTCCGCACGGATGAAATCTCACACGGCCGAAATTTCACACGGCATGCACCACATGAAACAAGAAGCATTCGGGAGGCCTGCATCATCCATCCACGAGTGCCACAGTATCCCTGCAGTGCAACAGGAACGCCTCCACATCGCCTTTCCAGTCATTTTGGTGAGTTCCCTGAAAAGTTGAATGTCATTTTATTTTAATACATTTGTATACAATCGCAAAAATAGTTCCTTATTATTTTTTAGTGAAATTGTTTGCTTAGGAGTAGGGTTGGAATGACTGTCCGAAACACATCCCTAATTTTGTATTAAATTAATGGGAAAAATCATTCCGATTTACGAAAATTAGTTTTACGCGTGTTTTTTGAAGAACGCATCCCTTTCGTAAATCGAGGGACACCTGAATTCATGGGCAGCCGTCGACACGCTCCTTATGAATAGTACAGGAGTGCGCCACCTGGTGTCTGCATCCAGAAATCTATGCTCACACAAGGACCCTCACCGGGGCATCATCGCATTACCGTCGTATACGCAACAGCTCTGTCACGTGAGCCCATAAAATCACTATCCTAGCCACCAATCACCTTGGGTCACTGAAACTCGCGCATTGAAAACAAACACCCCATAATACCTCATGACGCCCCACAAACCATCAACAGGGCCAAAGTCCATCAAGAACGTGAACAAATGTCTTCATCTACACCAACACTACCCACCCAGATGAAGCGTTTTTACAAAGAAGCTGGTAGGGAATGAAGCGTGTTAACAGTCACCTCCAAAAGTCGGGCGTGACGTAAGTGACTAAAGCCCAGGTTTTCTTACGATGCTCCTCAATATGCTCCTCATGACGAATGGGACCAGTGCCAAAGCCAATATACCACTTGTGAGACAAAAACCAAACACAACCGAGATTAATCTATTTGATTACTTCAAGTAGATTAATCTCGGTACCGCCGTGGGAGAGAATCACGATTCCAACACAGCCACCCTGACAACCCACTGTCAAGTTTGTAATGTTTTGTGAATGTATGCGACAAGCCTTCACACTGCCACTCGACAGATGTCCTCCAAGGATACGCCGGACCTGCTTGCCCAAGACACTGCCGTGGCTCTGGTGAAATAGAGGCTGCACCTGCTAATCCGACCATGACCTCTGCTTCCTGGATACACTCTCGTACACATCAGGCAATGTGCTGCTTAGAAGCCGGATCCCCCATCTTTATCAATCAGCACAGAATATAAATCGGATCCTACTTGCGCCATGCCTTAGTCAGCCAGAGGTAAAAGGAACGTGCCCTCATTCGATTGAAGCAATGCAAGCTGGCTTCTACCGAATACCAGCAAGGATTCGGGCAAAAGGCCTGAAATCTCACGTACCCTTCTCACCGATGTAATGGCCACACGACTGCCTCGATGGTCAGCAGCTTCTCAGAACAAGTAGCCAATAGTTCATGCGACGGCCTGCAGAGTATTGAAAACTGTGCTGGTTCTAACAGCCTTTGCTGCTTAATTCCCAAGCAAACCTTGCCATTATTCATAAAGGACCGATCACCATTCCTTTAAACTGCAGAAAGCCGATATGGCTGAGGCCCTCACTTTCAGGATGGCCAAAGAGAGGTCCCTCTGCCACTAAAAACACAGTCCACAATTGTTTTAATAGGATACATCAAACAAATGTCTCTCAGCACATCATACAACAAAACCCTTCCTGGTACAGTTATAAAAGCACCAGAGGATATCCACCACTTCAGAATCAAACCTTGCACCTCTCATAGTGGCCCTAAATTATTGAAATCTAAACTCGCCCTTTCAACTGCCGTTAGGCAATCAAACTTAGAATCTGAATTCATTGATATCAGACGAAGAGGCCAATACTCATCCTCGAAGAGAACCATGGGATCTGATACTCAAGGCGTCCTGCCTTAGTTTAGAGTGATGAGGATTGCTCGTGCCCCTTCCATAGTCAAGTTTCTCCAGGACCTTGGGGATCAATGAAACTTGAAGGAACATGTACCACATGGGGAAATCAAGGAATTCGTCACAAACACCCTGAAGTGGAAGAGCCAATAAACGAACTAAGATATTTTCACGTTGTCTCTTTGATGGGAACCAGTTAATTAGTGACTATTTGAACTTGGAAACAATGTGAGCAAAGGTTTTTGGATGCAAGTCCACTCACCTGGGTTTACCTTCTCCCGTCGATCAAATCTGCCATGCAATTACACTGGTCAACAAAAAAAACATTTTTTTCTGGCCTGGACTTTTGCAGCTGTTTTAGACTAATTTCAGGGTGCTGATTCCAAATTTGATCACAGGTTTGCTCTATCACATCTCATTTTTATGCTATCGGCATACCCCATTTTCATTGATTTTACCCGAAATTAACACTTAACACTTATGATTGCAAGTTGTTGCGAGTCAGTGACTGCTTTAGTGTTAAAATATGGTGCTGTATTTTTAGGATAGTGTGTTTATAATATGATTTTATGTAGATATCCACATTTATTTAATATTTTTTCTGCAGCTTTTATTGAAAATGCAATATTTGATATCTCAAAAACCTGATTTGATAGACAAAAACTGATGCCAGATTTGGAATCAGCACCCCAAAATGACCTTAAAACCGTTGGAATACCTACCTTATGCCAGAAAAAGTGTGTTGACCAGTGTTATCCACCCATACCATATGTCTTGCCTTGAATCGAACGTCGTGGCTCACCACCCACCAGTCACCACCACTACGGCCATACTGACATACTGGACAAAAACATAATTTCCTACCATCACTGCGTGGCCAACCATTGTAAAACCAACATGATGGAGCTGTGCTCCAGCATATTGATGCATGAGCTGTCCTCTGCTTGGAATCACTGGCCTTGAAGCACAACCCATTCACAATGGGCCTACTAAACTGAAAAGACCTGCATCCATTTCTATCCACACCTATTCTCAGAAAAAGATTAAGGGTTTCCTTTTGAAATACGCATCCACGACACCAACCACCGTCTCCCATGGCCACCTGATACATTGTCTAATGTATCAATTTTTTCTAAATGTTTGGAAAAATAAGCTTTTTAGAAGTCAGAGATAAGTTAACAAAGTAATGAAGGAAAAAAACTAGGGGTCATGATGCCCTTGTTAACGCAAAATAAAGTAAAAACAGGCAGGTGACATCTTGAGAACAACGAGAGATGAACAAAGCTATGGAGCGGATATCAAGATGGAGCAAAAGAAGCAGAGTAAGACATGAGATTATATCAAAGAATTTAGAGGCCACTGGTGAACAAGACTCAGAATCGGATTGGAGGAAATTGGAAGGAGGCTTTTCGCCTGTGAGCAGTGGGGAGCTACTGACTGATAACTGGTCGAACAGACACCACTTTAGTCCCCTCATGTGCAAACACACCCAAGACACCATCTCTACCAAGACGGCCTTGTGATGAGCTACCAGGTAGGTCTTTATTCGCCCACCATCTCGAGACAATAAACACGTTCCTTCGGAGTGGGCAGGTAGGAACTTGGTTGGACAGCGCATTCGTGCACGACACAAAGTTCGCGGTCACGTGACGCACTTCAAACAATCCGGGAGCGTACATGTTTGGGAGGGGCTATGCACGACAGACAAATAATCCCTGGTGGGCAGTGTGGAACTGTTGTTCCTACCTTTAAAACTGCTTTGCCCAGTCTGTCATCCTACTTTGGTGACCGAAATGCCTTCCCTTGCCAAAGTGTCTTCGACAGCACCCAGGGGCATAGTCCATCCAGGTGTTATCAGACAGATGGCCCCATGAGCACACTGGCCCTGTTTTGATCCAGACTGGTGTCGAAGGGCGTAGAGGCCCAACAATCGAAGCATTGCAGAGGGTAGTTTTTTCCGATGTCACGTGATGGGGCTGTTGTGTCTCAGGGAAGCCCGTGCATGTTGTACATATTTCTGGGCGCGTGCAACAGGTGACGTTTTAATCTACTCTCCATGAGAAGTGTGATGGCAGTTGTAATAACATCTGATATCGCCGACCTGCACTGTGTGAAGTTCATAATAATAAGTGAATCTTGTAACACGCACAGTATTGGCTCACTCTCAAAGAATTACTCAGAGGCGTGAGAAACCATAGACAAGCAGTAAGGCAGCAACGTGGTTAACCGGCACCAACAATCGACCAAGCTTTAGTCCTTGATATGTGTTTTCAGCCGAGTGTGTACGTGTACAGAAACCAGTGCACCGACAGAAACTCCAGATGTGAGGGGGAAACCCTTCCATATAGATGAAACAGATGGAGACGAGCCCACTAAAATATCAGATTATTTTACCTAGCCTAACACTGAAATATAATTTTATTTAAATATATTCTTTGGGTCTTTCGGTAAAGCCACGTAGATAGGTAACAAATAACACTTGTTTTCAGTTCCAAAATCAGTTTAGGCATTTCTTAGCCAAAATAAGTTAATGTCATAAGGAAATTGTATCCGTAATTATACATGCAACAAATTGTGCAGCTATAAGACACAGCATGGAAATGCTTGTTTTATTTTAGAACAATAACAAAACCAACTGCATACAGTAGATAATTCGGCTGAAATACAGCGCAAAATTAGTTTCATGCAAAAAATCAGCGATGAATGTAGCAGTAGCCGAGACCCTCTCACCCAGTGTATTTTCCTTGAGCAATAGCTGGCGTAGTGCTGCAGACACCATGCACTCGCGCGTCACTGTATGTTCACGCAACATCCTGAGCGCTCAATCAGGAGCAGGATTCTGCCAAGCCATCCAAATCCTTCGCTCCTTAAGCTGGAACCCACCTGTGCTGAAGCTGGATGTCAGGCACGTTGTGCCACACCACAGTTCACGTCTTATCTCACCAGACTGCATTCACTTATTTTACAAAGAGCGGATTCTCAGCCAAGTGAAGCAGAATGATTCCTCTGGCTAAAGCAAACACAACACGAAGACTGACGTGAGATCAAAACGGCTCTCTACGAGTGGTTTGCCTGCAATACAAATGGGTTGATCGTATTTCCATGCTCAACTGTTCTCACGTCGTGCACTACAGACGAGAGACGTGGACATATTTGGATGAAAGAAATGCACTCGGTGAATGTAATAGAAGCAAAAGTGAGCCTCAAAAGCATTACAGCAGACAATCATGCATTCAGCACTCAGTCCTAATCAATCATAAATCAAGTTATGCAGTGCTTAGAAAAGTTATAAAATCATAAATGAAAAACAATCAATGGAAATATATTCATTTGTTCAGGCATTCTCTTGTGCGTTTTGTTGCTATGGCACGTGAAATGTATGAATGAGCAATTGAAATTGCATATAATCTGGCAACTCTATATCAATATATTATTACATTGAGATGAATAGATACCCAACCCTAAAATATCATAAAAACAATAACATAAACTACTTTAAGCAAAATGAAATATTCCAAGCAAAGAGTTTAAGACTTTGTACCTTCATGCAAATAAACCTCAATAGCCACAGCTTGAAACCATCAGATGAAAGTGAACCAATGTCCGCAAAGAAAACTGCGCAGTGTAACCAATGATCTTCTGATAACGTACATGCATCACACACATGCACACGAAGATATTCTTATGGCACTGTCAACATATGAACAATTTTGGCACCACGTCTGGCGTTGGCCATGCAAACAATGAGCACTAAAGAAAGGCCCATTGCAGCAGATGCGACAATGCTACTAAATTGGTCACCAGAGCGAACGGGGACTGCAAAGAGGCACTGCATATGCCAATTTCATCGTCAAGTAAAGCTGCCTTATAGTCGGTGTGTGCGCAATTTGAGAGACTCAGAAGAAAATTGTGGTGATGACACAGACTAGAGTCCACCTCCGCTCCGGGCCACGGGGATGGCTTCTCTCTGCGGCTTGTGCTGCTGTTCTGCTCCCGAGAAATTCTCTGCCAGCTTCATCAGAGTGGCCAACCTGCTCTCCGATACCGAGCCCATCTTGACCGCACTCATCAGCTGTACAGTCGGGGCGGGGAGGGACACAGAGAGCTATTAAAGAGGTACAGGGCTACTAATGGCCATCAGCATAGATTTGAAGCTTTCGTGACTGCAAGGATTCATACTCTTAGGTTTTATCTGTAAAGTCACGTAGGCAAAAAATAAAATATTACATTTTAATTAATAAAAGTAAAATAAAAATCACGACGTTTCGGAGGTCACAGCACGCTTGCTGTGACGGTTCCACCTGAAGACGGAAGCTTGTTTTGCCTCCGAAACGTTGTGATTTTTATTTTACTTTTATGAATTTAAAATTTATTTTTTATTTTTTACCTACGTGACTTTACCGAAAAAACCTAAGAGTATGGCCATCAGTATTACTGAGCGTGTACGGTATGTGCGATTTGTAGGTAATTACTGCACATAGACGAGTAGAATTTAATTCAAAAAAATATTCACATTAGGGAGTTGTGAATGCAATGCTCATTTCATGACAATATCATAATTAAAATGTTAAGCGGATTTCTTGTATTTGATTTAGAAATACATCCCATTGTCATTCGACTTCATATTTTTGATGATGGGAATATTACGATCTATTGAATGACATTCATAAAATGCATAAGCACACGTGTTAATTTTTGGTAAATGCAAAAACAGATTTTTTTATTGTTTTTATTTTACATATGAGAACCTGAATAGTATCCAGGTTTTCCTTGCATAAGAGAAATTGGTTTGCACTGGATTCCATGCACGATGCATACAACGGGGTAGGGAACTATGATTTATTTTTTACTTTAACCTTTGGCCGTTGGTGGGTTAATAAGGGGCAATCGCTCACCTGAAGGAACTCATTCAGCTCCACTTGCCCATTCTTGTTCAGATCCACTTCGTTCAATATATCGTGCAGTGTGTTTTCATCAATCTGGTCACCGGCACTCTGAAGATGGCAATGAGAACACTTAAGCTCTCTCTCTGCCTTGAGTGACAACTCTAACAAGCACTTCTGCAGACCTCTACATCTCAACACAAAACTCATTGGAGACTTTTGTTTTATGCAGATTCTGGATGTGTAAAAAAAAAATTAACCTAAAAATATTGGCTAAATTGCTGCGATTATCATCGCAACAAAAGGAAAGGTAATCAAACACAGGCCAGTCGATTACAAAGTGTATCAAATTTCATCCGCAACACAGATAATTGAAGTAAATAATTATAATTTTTAAAAAAATTCCCGTTACAAATGTCTTCAGCCATTGTTCAGATAAAGGATAAAGACAAAAATGCAGTTTGTGGAGTGAAATTCAACGCGAACAAGAATGTTACATTCACGGAAATATCCACATCCAGACAGCGAGAGCAGCTCCCCAGAGCCACTATGCAGTGAATGTGTGATGTGAAAGAGGGGAGAAAACTACTCCGTGATAGGAGAGAGAGATATTTCATTCAGCATGTTACACAATACACCATACAACTTCTGCTGCATATTAGAACACCGCACAACCTTTGGTTCACAACTCACTCGACTCACTTCTTTCTTCAAACGTGCCGATCGTAACAACGCCCCATACATAATTATGGGAAGCAATTATATTCACCGTAAATGCTTCTTCTCCATTTTTAAAGTGCTTGTAATGTTTCCTCCTATAACTGTGCAGCATCTTGAGATAATGTATTTCGATGTAATATATCTTACACATTGTGTTAAAGTATCCTGTGTGGCCATGTTGTTATTATGAGAATACACATGTAATAACCAAGCCTATGAAGCAAACTCTAATCTGCCTCTGATTATGCAGGACAAAAGAATTTTGGAGATTAAAAGGGACAAATGAACTGGCGATATTAAGGCAAAGAGATTTGACAGAAATGCTCAGCCGTGTCTACAATTTGGTTATTTGCAGAGCGTATAATTAAAGCTCAACACTAGAGAAATAATTTACACACCATTTCTATGATGTGGATGTTCACAATTTTGGCCAAGAAAACGTTTTCAGGAGTGAAGCTTAAGTTACCGTTCTTGTGTACCCGGTATAAACGTGTGACGCTGATGCATGCCTGTGGTTAAGAAGCAAATGCCACCACAATCGGACAAGGAAGATGCAATGTGGGACAACAGCACAGGGTGCACTTACTTCCAGAACTGCCTGCAAATCTACGGTGGTGATGAAGCCCTTATTTTCTTTGTCAAACTTTAAAAATCTTTTCTTGTATCTGAACGCATCACAAAGCAAATATGAAAATACAATTTGGTAAACGCAAGCAATGGCAGCAAAATAAAACGAATAACAAAACATATTTAAAAAATAGCAGTGGTGGAAAATTATAAGCGTACAAATTAATTAAAAAACGATAAAGCGCATTACCGGTCGATTTCGGCTGGGTTGAGGTTAATTTCGGAGGTGTCTGTCAGTTGCTCCCAGCGTGCCTTGTAACCCATCTCAGTGTAGAGAAACGTCTTGGCAGTTTCAAGCTCCTCCTGAAATTCAAATGAAGGAAGAATAACAGCAGCATCAAAATCTGAACAGAGATTTATCCTCGAGAAATCCGATGAGCTATAAAGCTCTTTTTCACAGATGTTCAGTAGACAGGGAACAGAGTAACAGCAACAATATAACAAAAAAAACCATAGGAGTGCAACGTATAGGAAAGGTAAGCAAGTACATCATCACATATCCGACCATCAATAATGATCTGCCCTGATCAATTACCCACCCACAACCGAGGGTGGTTTTGTGCAAGGTGTGACTGCCATTGTTTAAAGATATTTATTACCAATCCGTCCTTTCCAATCACAGTCATGTGTCCCTCTTCTTGCATTACATATTCGCTCACTTCTAAAGCACAGTCAAGCTCCTTGCCCACAATCTCGACGCTTTATCCTTGTCCAGTAACCTACGTGTACACAATGGTGTAAAACTGCCACTTTCGATAGGTGTTCACGTGATCTTTTCACATATTTTCATACATCTCAGTCCTCCCAGTGAGTCAGCTATGCAACATATTACTGTAATTAAGTAAGAACAGTGGCACGCTAATAGATGGATGGGCTAAAAGGCTGCGCAGATGCCCTCTGCACTGGACCTCCCAACCCCCCGGGGGGTCCTCCCGCCACCCCACCCCATCCTCCCTCCCATCCCCTCCTCCCACCTGCTTGCGCTTTTCGCTCCAGTTCAGCTCCTTGCCCATGATCTCGATGACGCGCGGCAGGGCCTCGTCCGCCGCCTGCACGTTGAGGAAGGCCAGGCGCGTGCGGCGTGCGATCACGTCCGTGGCCGTGCACGCGTACTCCTGGATGGCGAACTTCACCTGCCCGGGCGTCACGTGGGGAAAACTCGTGTGAGCGTCCTCTCCGACTTCACACATTACAGAACGAGCACAACAGCACCGCACGCCCCCCCCCCCCCCCTCCCATGCTAACACGACACCAGGAATATGTTTATACTGGTTTGTGTCTTACTCTGCGATGTGTTTTCAGGTTGTGCCGCGTGTTGTTCGGCATTATTGTCGATGTTTTGCTCCATGTGCTGGTGGGAGCTTGTTCAGGAACTGGTGGCTTTCCTCGCGAGTTCGAGCTGGGCCATGAAATGTCTGCGTCTTCTTATTTACTCATCTTCCAATGTACGACACTTAGAAGATTTTACTTGTCTTTACGGGAATTAAAAATTATCAACGTGCGTCCACATACCCATACAAGCGTCGGGGCGGTACTCATTGCCGTTGCTTGTCCTTGGCCAGTGGTGGAAATGCCACACTGATAAGGCAGGGAACGAGTCTGATCCTATTTCATTCGCACCTCCGATTAGCATGGTTGGCTAACGTGCGAAAGAATCTAAACATACATTCATGTACCCAGAAAAGCCTCACCAAATCTCGAGAGACGTCTTTTCAGGGGAGTCTTGGATTGGGATGCTCGGCTAATTCTGTTAATGAGTGCTCGACTTTGTGTGGGGAGGAAACCGGAGAAAACCCCAACACCCAAGAGGGTGACACTCAACACTGCCACCTCTGAGTCACCACACACTCCCCATGCCTACATCTGGTAAACCATAGTGGTCACCCATCCAAATAGTAACCATGCGACAACTTGCTTAGCGTCTGAGATCGAGAGGACAACTACTTGTTAATTTCCCCCAAAATGGCAGTCATTACATGACCCCAGACAAAATATCAACTGATTCAACTCTTACATGCGATTAAAATTCACAACCTTCCAATTGTAAGACTTGTACTTTACCACTGTGTCACATAGCCAGATAATGAAATTAAAATGTAGTCGACATTTAATGTTACATTTGCAACAATAGTAAGTCAATTGAATGGCTGGAAAGATAGCTAGTTCACCCTTTGATATCGGTGTTTATGTCACTTAATCGTATGGAATGATACATTAAGAGACAGAGGCCCATTGCCATTGGATTTTAATAAAAAATATTTTGAGCAATTGAAATTCAATGTGAATAAAGCAAAATACACGTACAGGCTTTTGTCAATCCACGGGTCTGTGCTGGTCACAAGGGTTATATGGCCATGCTTTCATTATGGTGGTCAGGGCTGTTTGGTGAAGGCAGGCAACATAGCCATGAAAGCATAGAAGTACAGTAATATGTTTATTTTTCTTCAATACCCTCTACTACTCACCACAAAACCCCTATATGATAACCTGTTTGTGCAGGATGGTCACCCATCCATGCGCTATCCAAACTCAAACCTGCTTAGCTTTTGGGATGTTTCAAGATTGGGTGCGTTCTGCGTGATTTGGCCACAGGCGCGCATTTAAAAAAAACACTTCAAAGCCTTTTCAGGCTGAAAACGAAACATTACATTCTTGTATTGAAAACCCAAAGTTTATATTTCATTAATTTGAGAGTAAAAAAAACACGAAATGCTTCCTAAAATGTTAAGCAGCCATTTGTGCCCACACATACATACAATCATGAACACATCAACTTGTACATACACAGGTGAGTGCCCTGTGAGACCAAGTCTCCCTTGCAAAGGAGACAAAACACAATACCTCAGCCTCGATGTACGGGAACTCCGAGACGAGCCTCTTGCCGACGATGGGCCACCGCTTCCCGGTCACCTTTGCCATCTTGGCGATTTGAAAAGCTTTGTCCCCATAGCTGGAGGCCAGGTGCATTGCCACCTGCACACGAGCCAGAGGCAGGACGCGTCATCGTCCGGTCTCGGCCAACGCCCGGTGCAAAAGGTGTTGTTGTTCGCACGGCGAGCTGACGATGTCTGTTAAAGATCCAATCTCGTCAATTAAATTTTGATGGGGTTTTGCAAAAAAGAATTAAGACTCGGGGAAAAAAATCACGGCGCACGCTCCCCTCTGCATGGAGGTCGTTCGCACTCAGCGGACAAAGGCTGAACAGTGTTATTAATACTACTCTCCCCTCTTGAGTGTTCCCTTCCAAATCACATAGGCGGAGAGCAATCACAAGACCCGGGTACGTCAGAGCTGGGCAACCCCGAGCGTATCAATGTCAGGCGAGGAGAAGGGCAACCATGGGCGATAAACATAGCGGTGTGGGGAGAGCACACCCGGGCGCACGAGTTTCCCCAGGAATGTACACGTATGCACCACGTGGCCTGGGTGGCGTGATTGGCAACTGATGCTAAGGCACCGCCGGTCGGATAACCATAGCGGTCGACTGTGTGCTGGCTTCAGAGGCGGAGTTGAGAAGGGGCTTCGTGGCGACTGGTCTCGTGCAGGGAGTCACAAGTCACATGCTTATAAATATACGCACGTGACAGAGCGCAGCTCGGGAGATGCTCTAACTCGACAAGGTATTTTTGGAGCGCGACATTATTTATAGGAGCTGTGTTTCATATTCACATATTATCGATGGTTGCTGTGCTAATTTTATCATTTACGAAACAGGGGAGGGAAAGTACTTGTATTGTCGCACACTGCGTATAAGCCACGAGATTGTTCTCTCCGTGTGTTCAATCATCACTCTCTTTATGTACGCTGTACCTTTGGCGGCAGTGCAATTAAAACGCTACACTAATTGCGTGCGCCATGAAAACCATTACGAAATAAATGCAATTATAGCATCATAAATACAGTGCACCAGCGATGCAACCATAATCCCATACTTAATGGCATTCTTTAAGGGGCTTTTGCATTTTATTTTTTGTTTGACAATGATTCATGCAATGATTTAATTCCACATAAACATATTTTAACATGCGAGTAGACGGATGGGTCTAGATGCTTTAAAAAAAACAGTGTACCACGTGTGTGCAAAAAAGCGACTTGAAATCACGATTTGAAATGAGCCCAAATCAGGTCCAACTCTACTGTACATGAACATATGCTAAAATTGCAAGTGATTAACATGTCTGACTGACAGATGCTGTGTTTAGCAGCGGAACCATTATTAGAAGCGCAAATTTGTTACGTCTGTCATCTATAAAATCTAAATCTGGTTAACAGTGCTGTAAAATATGAGCCCGTTTTAGAGCTGCAGAGAAACGAAGCGATATGTTAAAACGTAAACAAAATTAATTAAATGTCTGCAAATTAAGTGTTATACATTTAACCTTCTGGCGGAACATGAGTGCGGTTTGATGCATTCAACGGCAAATGTTTACTAGTGAAGACACAGCACATGCCATGCAACTTGGTTCACGTGTGTAACTATGACGGCACATGCGCTCAGCGGATATGGAAGAGTCCCACTTTTGCAGAGAAAAAAGCAACAAAAAATATCAGCGACAGTCATTACAATAAATCGTCGTTGTTACGCTCCAATGCCAATATCAACTCTGCAACGCATTCAGAGATTCTATACGATCAATGCCACGTCTGTGATACTCGCTTAAAACTGAGCCACGTAACACATAAGCAAATCCTTGCAGCAAGCCATCACCCTACCTCCCAGGTCATTACCACAATCAAGTCCATTAAAACTTGGCTTGTTGAACCGAAACCAAGCCTCGGTCCGTGTCAACGCAAGCTCCACACAGCTTCTTTTGTGTCAGGAGCTAACTTGTGTTGATCTGCCAGGAACTTCAAAATCGTTTCTCATCTCAAGATTTCTCAGCAGTGATAAAACAAAGGTGCTTTCCTTTGAAGAGCACCACTAACGTCAGGGCTGACGCAGACGACGGGCTGGATATCTCCCCAACGAACACATTCAACACCCTGCCAAGAGCTGGCAAAGCTCTCGGTGACATCGTCCAAGCATTGTGAAGTTGTTAAAATTAGCCAACAACACGTGCCGGCAAAAGCTCATTGTCAACAGCTGATAATACGGAGTCACGTCGAAAAGTTTTACGGTGCCGAACGCAAGAGGTGACCCACACATCTGAGCAAATATGCCCCCCCTCCCATTTCTATGCTGCATGCCGTTTGAGTTCAATATGACACATGCCACCGTCGCAGCAGCCTGCAGTAGGTAAACGACCCTCTTAAAGCTTCCACACCGTCTGGTCCCATGACTCCGTACTTTCATCTTATCTCAAGCTGAAGGACAGCCTCTGAGGACATATCAAGTTATGAGAGAACGGAGCCTCAAAGAGATGTCCAGCAACAGAAAGACAAGCACCAGAAGGGATGGATTATACTGGCAAACCGAACCCAACCGGGCGGCACACGTGTGCATCCACGAGGGGGGAAATCCTTTTTTTAAAACGAACATCTAGGGGAGGTGACCGGGTGGCCCAGGGGGGATGATGATGCCTGTGTTAGAGAGTTGGGCCCAGCTACCGTGGCTTCAATTAAACCAGGTTACCAAGTGAGGCGAGTTCACTGTCTCAGCGCAGTAGGCGATGCGTGTGCACAGAAGCATGCCAATTTAATTATTCACTTAATAAGCCTGATAAATGTAAGCGTAGTCGCTTGCGTAATTTTCTTTCGCACAATGGACATTCGACCGATCACTCTTAGCACAGCATGTTCTCCTAAAACACGGAAGTTGCGATCCTGAAGAATACCGCGTCATGAAAAAATCGAGTTATAATAAATAATATAGGGTAAAGCAAAGTCCGCGATAACACGCGAGATGTGTATGCGGGCCGAACAAAGACTTGAGGAGCGTGTGTAGCAATCTAGAAGCATCCAGCAGCATCCCGCCTTGTGATGCTACGCCAAGGCAGTCGTACGAGCACTTATTCCTACTCGCACGACGTTGTTCCGTTCACTGAATAACGTAACATCCAATTCGCGTCCGCGTTAGAAAAAATGTGTTCCCTTATATATTCATCGCGTTATGTCAAAATTCGCGTTACAAACAACACCACGCGTTATAGGAGACTCTATGTGTCTAGTTTGCTGGTGACAATATTACACACAAAACAGAGAAGTGTTCTATGCTCAAATAAGCAATGGGATGGCAAATCCTCTCTGCTCACATACCGGAGGTACATTAGCATAGTCGGGGTGGGGAGGGGAGGTGGAAGGCAAAGTGGTTCCAAAAGGATGACCGAGACTGACTTTGCACAAAGTGGCACTCATTTTAATAACCCCAGAGGGATAAGATCTGATATCAATGCCCATGTTATGCGAGTTTTTTTTTCTGCAGGGGTAAATTCAATGTACATGTGTGCACCCTGTGCATTAACTCACACCTGGGATCGTCAAAGTGAAACATCATCAGTGCTAGCAGCCGTGTTCTCTCCACTGTTGGACGAGTGACTAACATTATACTTGCCACTCCACAGGGTTCCATGATGCCTCGATCCATCTCACTGCCACACATTAATAGCATATGTGTGTGATGAGAGGCTAATTCTGCAAATTAGTTTTATCTCCCTATTTTGAATAGGATGATGAGGAATCGTTCCAGATTGAGGTACTTCTTTTCTGTCGAAAATATGAAAAGGTCCACTAATTTTGATTCAACAGTTAGGCCTCATTCTTTCATGATATACACAGGTGTTAAGCATCTGGTTCAGAAAGGTTCCTTTTATTGATATCGAATTATTTGACAACTGGTGGTGTAAACCCACAAATATGAAAACATCATTTGAATGACACCCCCACGGCACATGTGATGTGCTGTTTTAATTGCTTACATTAGTTGCAGAATATGCTGAAGCAGCCTGTTAATATCCTGTCAGGAGGGAACAGTATGAGCCCTGTCGCATCATCTGCCACACACCCCCTTCCCCGTGCCCGCCCATCTCACCACCAAACATAGTCAAGAATAAGTGAGCTAACTTTAGACCATATCATGTAACAATAATACAGATCATGATGAGTTTTAGAAACACTGATCTCGACATTTTAAATTAGCTCGTGTGCAGGTGCTAGGCGGGTTATTACATCGTAGGGCCATGAGAGATGATGGCAGGCTTGGGGAGGGCCTTCATCCATCAGTGGATTGACCATGGCTGATGATGATTACAAAATGTATATTCTTTGGGTCTTTCGTTAAAGTCACGTAGATAGGTTCAAAGAAAATAACAAAAAATTTACAATGTTTCCATCGCAATGCAAGCGGTCGTCATCAGGCTGATGATGACCGCGAATATGAATTCCTGCAGTCACGAAAGCTTTAAGTCAAGAATTACAAAACGTCTTTTATAAACCCAAATTTGACAATTTTCTTTCAAACAGGAAATGCTTTAAATAAATGTGGGTAATGATGCATTGTACATTTCCATTTAAAAACCGTGAGCAGCCTGCACGTCCTCTGGACGTGTCCTCCTGTCCAGTCGAATGGATGGCCAGCCAGCCAGTAAAACTTGTCTATTATAGTATGAAGTATGATGGTACAATTTAATATCCCGCACATATGCGTGGGATACATGGCCGTGGTGGAGGGTCGGTAGACGGGAGAGGTGTGATGTCAGCGCCACGCGAACATCAACCCAACTCCATGCTGTGGTATGTGGGTGATGTGATCGAGCAGATGTGCGTGGTGACATCATCACCGCGCACGTGCATGTGACCGCCAGCCAGGAATCCAGCCAGAAACACCTTTTTTCGAAAATAGCTTTTTGATAATCATGGGACTTTTCAAAACATTTGGTGTAAGCGAGGGACAAGCTGGTTCCTGAAGACATTTTAGAATGTACCGTTCTCATCAGCCGCGTGAGCCCTGTTCCCCATATTTAGTGAATGTCTTCACACCGAGCAGGGAGAGCAGCAAAGTTGTGCGCGATCGTGACAGACTGTGCGCGGAGGTGGTGGCGGTGCGTGCCCCACCTCGCTCTCCAGCCCGTAGTCCTGCACGAGGCGGATGAAGAGGGTGGGGGTCCAGCCGTGCGCCCCCTCCAGCAGCAGCCCCACGGTGCGGCACGGCGACGTGGCCCGCAGGCCGTGCGCCGCGATCGCCGCGTTCAGAGTGTCCTCCGCCATCGAGCGGTACGTCGTCCACTTGCCACCTTCACCCGGGTGGACAGGGCTTGTGAGATACCATCTTTACCGACGGTCACCCCCCCCCCCTCAGGGCAGCGACTGTAAACATCCCAAGCCTTATAGGTAATATACTCTTGTTTACGCCGGTCGGGGATGGATTCCTGGAAGGTGCAACGGCGAATATCAAAACGACGTAAATCAAACGATTCACTGGGAAGCAGGTGGAGGCAAAGGCCGAGGCGACGGAAGGACGGATGATGCTGTCGGTGACGTAAGTGTGGGTTGAGGCGACACAAATCAGGTAGCGGTGTTAATAAAGTGACGACATATCTGCAAAACGACGTAAATCGGGGTATTACTGTATGTCGAAGATTGAGAAGGACCTGCAACAGAGGGAGTTCTGGAGAGCCATTCTAAAGGGTATTTGGCTGATTCTTTCACACTGGCCGGACACCTTGGAAGGTGTGGGTAACCACACTTTATTGCATCACATGCGACCTGCCGATCGACTGACTTATAATGGTTTTTAAATAAAAGCCCAATAGTCGAAATATTTTTCCAAATTGGCTGTTTTTTTATGAATACATATTGGTGGGAACGGCAATTAAGCCAATGCAGGTGTTAGTTCCTTGTTTCTTCAAATGGATCCACTGTAAATACTGTATATGAGAATAATAGAATATGTAAAGGAATACTCAAAGAGAGGTACTATCATGAACCACGAGTAAAACAAAATAATGAAAGTTAAATATTTAAACTGTGCCACATTGAAAGTAGGTCTCAGCCTTCTATATATATGTAAAATAACATATCCAAACAAACTTTGACAAAATAAAAATGTCAAGAAGAAAGAGGGACTATCAACTGCTGCATAACGTAAACGTAGTTGCAAAGCACAGACCATTTGTTTGCAAAAAAAAAAAGACCGTTAAATGTTTGGCCTCACATTTTGCACGCACAGTATTAACTTTAGTTCCCTTCCAGACGCCACGTACATTTGTGCACGACAGCCATGTGTTGGTGAAATGACTGTGCGTTTTTAGTGCACCTTTTGCCATTCAGCACCCAAAATGATGCCACGTGATGATCAGTGCGAGCACAAAGTTTGCTGAGGATGGGTTTGGGAAAACAGTGAGTGAGGTGTGAGTCGCTGGAAGGCCCCGGCTCTCTGTGCACTGCTGGGTTCATTAACTCCGCTTTATTCCCTAATCCGGGCAATCTGTTCCCTATGCCCCCCAGACTCTCGTCCCATCTGGCCGCGGCGCGAGCCAGTTTGCGTGCATTCCGGATGCATTAACTACTGCCCATCTGCGGTGCAAGTGATCCAAGCGGGGCGAAAACCCTCCTCGAGAACCAACAGGGTCAAATTCCAAAAACCGCTAAACGAAGTTTTTTCGTGAACAGCGTTGCACGAAAACAGACCTGGATGGCCGGCCTACCATGCCAGCCCCAACAGGTGGAGTGCGTTTAGTGCAGTTCCTACTCCTGCGGTGAACGCATGTTATTCCATCAATTCTGACATCGGTCATTTGTAAAATCGAAGCTATTAAATCAAACAAATATTGAAATATCATAACAATGTGTCTCTACCACAGAATGTATAACGTTCATCTCGCAATTAAATAATCAGAATGATAATTGAATTAATTCTCTTCACGCGTTAGAATTAAGGAAGCAGAGAAACATTGTCCAAATCATAGGTGCCCGTGTTAACTTTTAACATTTAGAATAAAATAGCTAACAATCAACACTGCCAATGTCCTGTTGGATTCCCTGCCCCTAGCTACCGCTACCGCTAGGGGCAGTGGTAAACAACAACTTTGGCGCTACCACCAAAGGACACACTGCACAAGAATCCACTACAGAATTAAACATGCAGCATATGCTTTGGTGCGATTATACGGCGGATTGTTAACATAAATCCTGATGTACTTAACAAGCCCAGTATAGCGTTCGTAGTTTGTATTTGCAACGGGTATATATTTTTTCAGCAAAGACAAAATGACTGAAAGACAAATGCTGAAAGCTACTCCGTGATATTTGTCAATATAATGCACTTAAAAAAATTATCAAAATACCCTCGTGGAAAGTTGTAGCATCTGTGTTGATTCCACGGCTGTTTTGTTTGCAGACACTCACCGGCAATGGTGACCATGCCACTCTCGCTGATGTGCACTACGTGGTTGCGGGAGATGGACTGCGTGTCCTTTGAGTTAGGGTCTGTCACTAGAGGGCGAATCCCACTCCAGGCCGCTAAAACGTCTCCTCGACGAACTGCAAGACAAGCGCCCGGACAAGCAAAATCACTGAAGCAGCCCTCACGAGATGGCTGGGGCCATTCTGAAGATCAATGGCAGTGACACCAGACACCACAAATGAGTGCTGCAACAATTTCGGTCAGAAGAACAGACTGATGGTCAGCACGCTCACCGCTGATGCCATTCAAGCATAGAGGAGCCAATGAATCGAATCCTGTAATAACTGCATGCAGACGTTACCAAAGCACACAGCTCCTGTCGCACTGCGAAAACTACATCGCAAAAACGCAACCCACCGTTCACAAATGTAAACCACTGTGCGCCAATGTCATAATCAAAAACCCATGTCTTAAAATCAAACCCGATAAAAAAAAGTGTATTCTTTTAATCCATAATTTCCAGTCCTCCATTGCAAAATATAAGAAACGTCAATGGGTTCCCAATGGTTAAGGTAGAGCACTGCTAGCAATCCACTCTCAAGGGTAATATTGGCCTACTCTTCCACGTTGGTCATACATTTTGGAATAAGAAGCATGACCCAATATTTCCAGCAATACACATGACCTACCATTCGGCTCATTGTGGTGTTACGTTGGATGGACAGAGTCGGGGGAAACTTGCCCATTGTTATCAACTGCCGTACTGGCAGATCTACGCCAGGAGATCGAATCGTATCGGCGACCTCTGGATCGCAAGTCCAGTGCGCAGACTCATTACACACCACGGCAGCATCTTCAACGTAAAGCACACCGGTTCAACGCATCTCGCTTATCACACAGGACAAACGGCGTCCCTTTGCCCCCCATCCCCACACCTTCCACGTCGGGGCTGAGGTAGTTCCGGACTTCGTTGAGGATGAACTGGATGTCCTCCTCGCGTGGGGAGGGCGTGTCCGTGATTTCAGTGGGCGTGTCGGTGGTTCCCGCCACCGTCGTCCTCTCCCACGGCAGGAAGAAGATGACCCGGCCATCGCTGGTGGCAGGGTCCAGCAGACCCATCTTATCTGGGCTACAGGGAAAACGTGGAGAAGGGTGCACTCGTCACCGGACGGACGTAACCAGGAAACGTTTTCACGTCGTTTCACCTACGATGTTGATTTTCGTAGTGGCGCTGTACTATTACGTGCGCTGCTCCATTCAGTTCCAGAAGAAGCTTCCAGCATGTAGAGGGAAACGTCGGACATCGTGCCGAACAAAACACGCGATGCAACGCGGACAGACGTCAGAGCTACACTTTACCACTGAGAAAAAAAAATTGTTAATGGCTGGGCAGTGAAATTATTTGAGTTCCGTCCTTAAGAATTCAAACTTAACAGAAGCACAATGTGTGTGCATGTTATAACAAATTTATGAAAGCAATATTAATCACCTTTGAATTGCATTATTTTCTAGAATCCTGCTCATATTTAGCAAATCAAGCGGATGCACGATGCTCCAATTGAACATTGCACTAATCATACGCATAAACATTTGATTTGCATGCAGCCATGCATTGATATTCCGGATGTAATAATTCGGCAAGTAAAAGCATAACCGTGAACACCCAATGCACAATAGAAGTGCCTCCACTTCGGCAGCACTGTATGGGCATGCAGCCACATTGTGCAAACACGGGTCCCCCTGAGATGGAATTTCAGGCTGTAACGTTAGCCCGAGCACTCTGTTGGAAACCAGCGACCTTCACAAGTCCGCTAAGAGTGCTGCAGACGTAACTGAATCGAGGGACAAAAGAAGGACAGGTCTGGCCCTATTTTAAAATCGCACTATTTTCGGGTTATTTTTGTTTTCCTTTACCTGTAATAGCCGGGCATTATTATATGGACACCAGCACTTGGCTGACAAATTTTCGGGGTATCTTTGTTGTCCATCTGGCGCAGTATGTCTGTGAAAGGACCCGTTGCATTGATAACGCACTTGGCGCGAACATCAAATTCCTTTCCTGCAACAACAAAAAAACGTACAAGAACATTTACAAAAATTATAACGCGACTACTGATAATTAAAATATTATACCACGCAAATTTTTATTTGTATTATAACACTGCAAAAAGTAATCACTCGTTCAAAATTATGACACTGTATTTTCCACACCCCACTTAATACTCGTTAAAATTATACACTAAACGAATTTGGAATTCAATGAGCAGTCTTGCCACAGCCCGTGGTGCACAGGGAATGACTCCAATTTCTGACACTATAGTTCCTCCTGCGATTGCTGATCACCATGAACCTCTTGAATAACATTGAGCGTTTGGTCTGATATTCACAAAGTCAAGGCAAGCAGCGTGGACCACAACTAGGCATATTAATGATGCTTGATTCATCAATTAAAGTCAATTCCTACTCTTACAATACATGCATCTAATTTTATGCATGAGATTTGATTTACGACTTCAGCCCATGATATGCAAATTATATGTTACATTTAACATAATGGGATGCATAATACTACATAATAAATAGAAACAAAAATCATAAACAATACAAATGAGAGTAAAAAGAGAATAGTGGCGATTTAATCAATCACTGGGTAGGTGATTTAATAAATTAACATGCCGAATACAAATGGAAGCATACACATTTATATCTGTTAAGTGGCATGAATCTTACAGAAATGAACCATGTGTCTTCTGCGGGTAGTGGGTTATGATATGCCCCCTCTACAGGAATGACCCTACCTGAACCCATCATAGGGCTCTGCCTTTCCAACCTGCCTGGCCTGCCCTTGGATGGTGACTTTGGCAAATTCCTGCCAAAACTTTTCCTTGCATGCCCAAGTGAGCATTCCCACTAACCACAACTCCTCGTGTCCACAATTTAGGGGGGTTTTGGGCTTCCACTAATGCTAATTGCAAACATGGGTATTTCTCCCGTTCGTCCATGTGAGCAGAACACGAGTGTTACTGGACTGAGACAGGGAAGCCAGCACGGCACTCAATGCTCAATATCAGTCGAGTGCTAATGTGGCTTGCTTCTGTGGGTGTATCTTTCTGCATCTTTTACGTTTCCTGGCATTAACAGCAAGCAAATCATCAGCACAAGTGGTGAGAAGAAAAATGAGCCACACACGAAGCAGCCAAAAAATCCACCGCGTCACGTACATGCAATGAGTATTATCGGATTACCAAGCAGTATCTTTTATATATTTGAATGCCAATGACGAGGGCAAGAATTGATGTCATCCACGAGATGGGCAACACAAACATTTACACTTGCTTTCTCATACATTTTACAAAAAAATATCAAACGCAAAGCCACCTGTATAACCAACACCATGCTATCGTGCCATCTAATGTGTGGGCAGAGAAACAATGCAGGGCCCTTCTTATAAATACTTAGAGTAATTGAGGGTATGGGATAAAATTGCACGATGCACCTCAATAACAACCCAGACCATACGTCACAGGCCTGTAACGCAACACCTACGTGCCTCTACCCAGATAAAGGCTTCCCCGCGGCCCTAGCAGATTGGTTACCGTCGATAACAGTGCACGTTAATGCAATGCCTAAGTAATGAGTAGTGTGGCATACACTCATGGTCGGAGAGAGATGTGAGCTCCTGAGACCTGACGGTCTTCAATTTCTTAATATACCTCCATGCAAATTATACCTGCCAGGCCGTGTTCAGTTATTATTTATTGAGCCCGTCATAGAAAACACTGCACGCCTATATCACGCTACTTTTACAGTGTTTAGTGTGTGTTTTGTTAATGAAAGAATGTGATGACTACAATATTGTCCAGCTCTCCTTTTTTTTGGGATGACAGAATTACATTTGAACACATTCTCACATGCGCTTCAGTTGCCGAGTTTTGGAAAGAATATCCAGTACGAATAACAGCATACCGAACATGATCAACATTATGAATACTGAATATAAGCAGGGAAAGTGAAATGTATCGAATTCAAATTCCAATAGCCATTTTGACTAAAACATTAATTTTATATTGTAACCTAAATGAGTACAAAATATGGGGTTAAGGTACGCCACTCACCACTGTAAATGCAAGTCTCCACTCGCATGCATTACATTTACCTTGATTTAAAATCCCAACGATTTGCAGCAATAGACTCCCAGTTGTGTCGACGTTTACCATTGTGTAATGCATTTTCCCCTGAAACGTCCCCCTGGCATTCTACTTCCAGGACCCTATGTACACAACGTATCTCCCCAAGAGATTATTTAATTCTCTTCGGGTTCATGCCAGATCGCCCTTGCTAATGAAGACTTGTCTCAATGCACTTTCTCTGCTGGTTATCAAACAACACCCTTTGCTGTTCTCTTCCACTGGCATCGCAACTCTGCTTGGGTCGACAACAATGACTGCTGAGCAGACGGTTCAACAACGCTGGCCACATCGTCAAGGAGTCCCCAGCAGAATACTTCAGGAATAGAATGTGGAGAACCAGAACCTAAACCTGAACCTAAACCTGAACCTGAACTGGAAAGGGAAGAAGCAGTCACAACGGAGGCTGCTAATGAGGAAGATGAAATTAGACAATCCCATCGGCGTGCAAACTCCGATGCCAACACATGACCCACAGCCCTCCGAGCATGTCCGCACAACACGACCACAAATAGAGCAAATAAATCATTAAAGGACACAAGCCAACATCTTCCAATTCCATTTGGAACACGCCAGGTCACGACACACGTGCTAGACCTAGACACGGCCGCACGATGTACGGCTTTGCTTCACGTTGGCACAAATATACGTCCGGCCGACAGACAATGGTCACCGAAAAAGGCCATGAGCAGTGACAAATGAGAATAAATAATGGGAGTCGAAAGTGTAAATAAAGGTCTTTATAGAAGAAATATGCGAGAGCATTCACGCAAGTAATTGGCAAATATGAAAGCGTTAAATATGTTGGATTTCCATAATTTACTGCAAATCTGTCCTGTACCACAGGACATTTAGCATATCATTATTTGAAAACGCGATGGTCTAATGTTATTTTCATGTTAATTGGGGTGAAATTTCACACATTGTGTGCTCGTGCACAAAAAAAGACAACTAACCCCCATATAGCATTAAAGACGAACGGGGAAAGTGGCTTTTCGTGATCCATCAAGGCCGACACGTCGCACAAGGAGTAGGTCTGGCCAGCACCACGCCTTTGTTTCCACACAGTGCTGATGTTTGAACATTGCACCAGGCACTTGTGTAAGATTGAGACGACCTAAGGGAGGCCCAGGACAGGTTCGAATTTCATACTCTGCACTGATTTTAGCCATGTCCTGAATTCAAAGTCATGTCATTGGGTTCGTAACACTCGTGACGCAGATTCACAACAGCACCCCTTCCCCACTCGTACGCCCGTAGGCGAAATTCTCGCAAGGGGAGCCATACCAGTCAAGTTGTCGCGGCATCTTGCGCCACAGATTTTCTCCTTGCCCGTCTCTGGGTCTGCAATTTTGAGCAGTTGCATCACCTCCGTGTGATTGGCCACGGCCGCCCCATACCGTGCGGCCGTCAGAGCGATGGCGATGTTCATCCGCGCGTCGTTGTGCTGCCCTACAGACACAGGAAAGGAAACGGACAGCGCAAAAAGATACCAGGTGGATGTTTGACCTTGCATTTTGTGGGGTTAGAACCATGTTCCAATAATACTGGAAAAACATTAACTTCCTGCTTTACTTGATAGCACAGATATATTTTTGGAATCATAAGTAGCATAAAAAATACACGGTAATAGTATACAATTGAAATAGATGGAAAGTTTCCCTTTAAGATTGGACTTGTATGTGATGGTAGCAGAATTAATTATATGCATTTATAGAGATGTCATTTCAATCAAATATCCTAGTTAGCTGCACTGATGACTGATTATCGTAAAGCAATCAATGACCATAATTGTGTCATCACATTGCGTCTTTTTCTTTTTTTTGGCAGCATACTTTCAAAGCCAAGTACGGTAAAAAAATGGCAGCAGTAGCAAAAACAAGAGGATGAGAAATTAACGATTGGACACAGCTGGTGATGAAGAGCAGCGAGTGTACCTGGGCTGCCAACAGCCCCTCAAGGTGCCCGTAATGTGCCAGGACAAGATGCTCGTTGAGACTGGCCAGCAGGGAGTACTAGTGCCATGGCAATTTGGGCAGAGTCGCCTTGACGGGTGGAGGATCAGCACCCCCCTCCCATGCGGGAGCATAGTGGTTTCTGCTCGCCGCACTTGCCGATCACCCCACTGTGAAACCCGGTATTGCAGAGTAAGAAATGTAACAGAAGCACAGATGCCATGTAGCCACAAGCAGTGATTGCCCACATTGAATTCTAAATAAAATTGCGTGGAGAAGTTGAACTTACAAATTTTGAGGCTAATTAGTTGGGTTTTTTTCTTTCAAAAGTGAATGATTCTGTCTGATCTGGTGAAATATGACAGCGTTATTTATTTTCTGCCAGAATTTTTCTAAGAAAAAAAGCCATTTTGGCTAAAACCAGAGTCATTGGGCGATTTCACTCCAAATGGTGTTGAAAACTATTTCAGCCAACACACATATAAGGCGCAACATATTTTCTCTGCCTTTTGAACAAACTAAAATATTAAACTGGTATTTATCACTTGGTGCGTAGTGATATAAAATATGGAACATGTCGAAGGAAACACATTCATTTCAATAGTATAAAACAAACACGGAAATAATTGAAATATACAAAATAATCCATGGGAAAATGACGCAATGTGAAGCGACAGCAATCATTTAATAACAAAAAACATTGACACAAATTTAACAAGAAAAAAGATTGTCAAAAATAAAAATTAGTAGTAGGGCAAGGAGAGTGGAATGTCAGGACATGGGACGGGCTTAGTGAAGGTAGGGTTATCATCAGATAGAACTCGCAGCATGTGCACCTGTCACGAGTCATCAGTAGCAGGGGGACACAGAACAGCAAGATCCAAGTGGGGGGGGAGAGCCACTGCCTGTCGGCTCCCATTCCCCCTCAAATGCCCACACTCGTTCTATAGAGAAAACCCCTCCGTGGCTCTTACAGGCACACTTATCGGTGAATGTTTTGTAGAAATGGAGTGAATATAGTGAGATGCATGAAAACACCTTTGAAGGCTTACGCTAGCTCTAGCTATAAGCAAAAAAAAAGCACGTCATTTCAATACATTAAAGAGTAACCCTCCTTGGAAACATCAGACAGACAAGCTGCATTGTCGTGATTTTTGCTAGTTTTTTTTTTAAACAATAAACTCTTCCGTGTATCTTTTACCACCCATTCTACTGCCTATTAGTATGTGTGCATTGGCCACTGCCCTCTCATCTAACAAATCCCCCAAAGACAGCAGGGGACCGGCGGAAGAGTCGCCCGGGGTTACAGTAATCAGAAGTGATGTGCTGGCACAAGCACGGGTTGGGGGGGGGTGCGGTTTACTGGCTGGCTGGCCGGCCGGCTGGATGCCTGGATGGCTGGATGGATGGCTGGATGGATGGCTCAAGGCTCGGCTACGGCTCACTGCGCTGGATGCATTCCCATGCAACCACTGGCCCCTGGTCACCCTCACCTCCCCGTAGCCGGCTCCACATCACACCGACAGCACGACCGAACTGAGGGTCACCCAGACCTCGCCCTCCCACTGCCTGGAGGCATCGTCTCATGTGCAATCGAGAGCCTGAAATTTCGCTGCAGGGATGTAGACCTGACTCTCAGGAGGCCGCCACAAAAGCGTTATCACGTAACTTACATTGCTGCACAACCGCCGTACGACCGAAGTAACTCAGTGTAAGAGAGCATTTCTATTTCCGAATCTGTGCAAGTGGCCGTGGGGTGGCACAGCGGTTGTCGCACTGTGCCAAGACCCGGATAACCTGAGATAGGTTCTTGGCCACTGTTAACACAATTGTTGATACATCTGCACCAGTCCTGGGCACCACGATCACACCAATCCGCACTCAACAGCGTTGTGAGGTATGTTTACACAATCCGTATGGGTGTGGGGAGACCTTCAACCAGCAGTGGATTGACAAATGGCTCTAAATCATTACATTTTCATGTATTTTAATGAAAAGCAGCATACCGATGTGGCTAAGGAAGGACTTTTAATCAGTTAATATCACCTGCTCTAAGATATGAATCAGAAACATGAACATTGACAAGGAAATTGAAGCAAGAGCTCAAGCGTCCAAAGAAGCATGGAGAGATGCATACACATCGCACAAGTAAGTGGGCTTGGGTAGGACACGTCTCTCGAAGGGTTGATGGCCGATGGGCAACATTAACGATAGAGTGGCAGTCAGAGGACGGAACACACCTGACAGTACATCCACCGCAAAGATGGGGAGTGATAAAATCAGCTCGTTTGCAGCTGCTAGGTGGATCACTAATAACTGCAGGACCATAAGAGATGGTGATGGCTGAGGGATGCATTCATCCAGCAGTGGATTACTAATGGCTGAAGCTGATGATGATGGTGAGCATTGTGCCAGAATATTCGCACAACAGTTTAAAGATACACCCGATTCATTACCACTGATTTCAAGCACACATACATACATGAACAAATGCAGCTTGATCTGTGCTACATTCCAAGCAAGAATCAAGGCAAACCCATGGCGAAGGCGCAGACCTGCAGTAATAGATTAATTGCGGACAAGTTGCAGGCACACACACACGCACAAAGGGACAAACGTGCCCAACAACAAATTGGAAGGGTTTGGCAGCGGTCTTGCGGCACCATGGCAATTTAAAACAAACTTTGAAATGGAATCTGCAAATGCACGATTGTGTGTTTCACAGACAGCCACTGAGAGAGCTTGTTGTTTAACAAAAAATATATACAGATATTTGGGTGCTCATTGTACTCAAGTTATCTCCAAGAATGTATGAAAATAAAAAGATGTTCTGCTATTTAAAAGTAATATGTAAACAAATGTTGTGTACAGTCCACTCTTATTTAGACTTATGGGATAGTCCATAGTCTAGCATAATACAATGATGATTTGGTTCACAGCTCTTTATCAATCCACTGCTGCATGAAGGTCTTCTCCAGGATGTGTTTGGTCGTGGCAAGTGTTTGTCCAGACTTCATCAGGGTGGTGAAAGGAAACTAGCACCGTTTCTAGACATAATTGGACACTAATTTTAGCCATGGCCGGGAATCAAACTCAAGTCACCGGATTCACGGCACAGCGTGCTCTTCACTCGGCGAATGCTCCACCCGCTGCCAGAATAAACCTTCGACAAACTTGCAAACTCCTTGCCAATGGAAAATATTAACTTAACTCGTTCGGAGCTGGACTAACACCATAATTCCCTCAAAATGGAATTTGTTGAGATTCATTCTAATTGTGGGGCACCTACTCTCTAATCCTCTACAGTCTACACCAACAATGCAAATGCCGTCACAGCAAAATTGCTGTGACGGTTTTACCTGAAGACGGAAGCTTGTGTTGCCTCCGAAACGTCGTGATTGAATTTATTTGTTTTCTTTTTTAACCTACGTGACTTTACCGAAAAAAACAAAGAGTATGAATCCTTGCAGTCACGAAAGCTTCAAATCTAGAATTAATGCAAATGCGGATCTAGCCTTACACACAAAACGCATGCAAAACTATACAAAACTTTCTCAATACATTTTCAGAGCATTTATGCAAGTTTTTAAATAGATTTTAATGCCTGTAAATGCTAAAACAAAAAAACACCAAACCCTTGCCTATTGCGAGGGTTACGTTCTTGAAAGTAGCCGTAATCAGAAAATCCGTGAAACGCAAACTGAAAGGCGAACGGGAAACTAGGGTTTGGTTCATGGTTCGTAATACGACAACCCCCACCTTTTGTATTGCCCTACATTAACCAAAAGTAGAAACTGGAAGTATCGTTCATGTAAAATGAGGAATTTGTTCTAAAGTGTTAAATATAACTTATATACAATAAATGTATAGTGGGAAAAATATTATGTAGAAAGAAATATTGCGGGCGGCTAAACCTCACTGCCTCCTCACTGGACACTGGGAACAACACGTGACGACCTGGGCGTGTGGATTCTTCAACAGCAGCATCATCGCGAGCAATGTGCAGTTAGAGTACCTGTACGGTACTTATTTATGATGCGTACTATACAAGAATCTCGCGCTCAACCGCGACTTGTCGAACCACTTGGGCAAGATCGGTAAATTGTACTGCAATAGATTTGGCACAATTGGTCAAATCCGCGATGGGAAAACCCATGATGGGTGAGGTTTTGGTGTATATGCAATATATTAGAGGTATATAAAGTGTTGCCGCCCTGGTGATTCTATTCATTATCACGATTCAGGGTCGTTATTCGCTATTTCAATTCGGCATGTTATTCTGATTGGTGTGTGTAACCCCTGCAATGAGTGAGTAGTCATTGTCTGTCCGTGTTAATTATTTCAAATATATTTAGAACATTTTATTATAAACTATATTAAATCACTTTCCATCATAAAACAAAAACTAAAAAACCTTGCAATAAGATGTAATTCTGATCTCCAAAGTAATCAGAGTGAAATTTACGCCGATTATGAACATCACATGAATATACATTTATACAAAATCCGATTATAAAATATATAATCAGTGTGACGGGAAAACAGAAAGGGATTGCAATAAATCAAAAGAATAGTCAACCGGATAATGGCAAATAGGGGGGGGGGGGGAGTAAGTGAAGGGGGAATTATGACAGAAACCAAGCAATGGCAGCGGCGCACGTGCAGACACCAACGGCACCACATTTGGTCAATGACTCGCCAGTGTGCTCGGAAGCGCTCTCGCTCAGTGGGCATCCTGCTAAATCACAGCACGGAGCCTGTAGGACAGCCATTGGCAGTGGAAGGGCAGGGGGAGAAATGCCAACAATGATGTGGGGGGAGAAGAACCATACAGGAAGGGAAAGAAAGAAAACCCCGTATAGTATGTACATATTGGAGATGGCACGAGCCTCATTATTCCTAGAATGTGTTTACGATTGCATTCATCGAATCAAATACAATTCCCTAACGGTATCATGGGATCAATTCCCCAACGGTATCATGGGATCACCGGAATCATAGAATCGAGGAGGAGCCAAGACGTGGAGCCCAATGTGGTGTTCAGGTAAGATTGAAGAGCCTGTGGCGGCCTTGCCAGGCCTCATGGAATTGCCATTGAAACATAAAAAGGTTGTTGCCTATGCAGTTTGTTCTATGGCGACTATGGTCTATACTGGCCAGCTAATATGACGGTCGATTCCAGCCGGCCAGTACCGCCGCCAGAATCGCCACTGGAATATACGACTTTGTCCTTAGCTATGCTAAGCATGGCCGAAGCTTAGCTAAGCCAGATTCGCAACAAAATCAAAAAATAATCCTATTCTACTTTTCAACGCTTCCATCACAGAATCCCTGAATGGTGGAATCACAAAGTATCGAACAAGATTCGTGTATATTCATCCACTTCACATTTGTATCACAGGATTCGGATACGATTCTGGATGGAATCACCCAGCTCTGAGATACATACGCTGCAATACGTGTCCCTATGTACACGTTTGAGGCCAAGACGATGTGAATGTACGTAGGGTGGCTGTCTCAGTGGAAGCGAGGAGGAACGGCGGTCCCCTCGTGCGAAGGGGCCGGCCGCACCAGCAAGCCTCCACGGGGAGCGCAGTAATGGGGACGTGCCAGCGAGCTAACCACTGGTGTCAGTTCCCTCATTAGGCGCGTCCCTCACGCGTCAACCCCAATCAATTTTACCGACACAAACTGTGCGCCCTTGCTCCCAAACTTGAAAACCACGCTCCGGGGATATAGGACCCTCCGACTCAGTTTGGATAATTGGCTCTTACTCTCGTATTGACATTTTTTGTTATTTTTAGAGGCAACGCTGATAAATCTTTTATAGGTAGGCAAAAGGTACGCTTGCTACCTTCAGAAGACCAGAATTTGCATGAAATTGAGCTGGATCGTTTTTAAACGTGATCATAAACTGTTTCATTCTTGTAAATTCATAATAAACGTTTTTGGGTTAGATCGCGTTATTTATAAATGTGCCGTAAATTGTCTTCCCCTGCCAACGCAGACCTCGAAGTGCAATCCTTATCAACATGCATTTACTCAGCAGGTGAACGTATGGCCATGCATTGACACATGGTAAGACCACTTTAAAAATATATATATAAACACTGTTGACCAATTGTCAACATAGTTTTAATATCATGCACATGATCATTGCAATCACTTGTTTGCATATTCCAGTTGATAACAGATTGTGGAAAAATATCATGTGAATGTGGCAATGACTTAATTTCAAGAACCAACTGCAAATTAACTTCATATGTATACCATCTTTGTCTTTTTAAATATTGATATATTATGAACAATAAAATATGCACTTTTTAGCCACAGTAAAAAAAAGCTTCATAAGCCTCGACCTTAACCTTTTCTCAGGCCTCCAATTAACATTCATTAACAAGAAAACTAGCAACATAAAAAACTTCCCTCGACAAAAGAGCGGGGGAAGAGAAAAAGGGGGAAAAAAAATACCACACAACAGAAACACAGGGACCACTGGGGAATGATCGCTCTATGGGCACATCCCTCCACTCTCGCTGCCCTGCCTTTCGCCAGCCACTGGGGAGAAACGCAGCCGACCACTGTCGCAAGAAATCTGTCCCTAGCCCAGCGGCTTCTGTTAAGTGGGGTGGGCTTGGCAGGCTGCCCAGTGTGGAAAGAATAACAGAATGGATTGGCGGTGGTCGTTTGGTTACGTTGTGCGGGGCCAGTGGTAGGGAATGCGCAGTCAGGTTGGGGTGCCTGGCGATGGAGAGAGGTGGCATCCGTAATGATTACCATCGACAGTCTTGATGCAACTTTTCTCGACAAAAACGTGTGTTCACATGCAAATCACAGAGCAGAACCAAATGCAATGCTCGTGCCCTTCCTTTAATTTGCATTCATCTGGAATCATATTTCTCCGATTCAATGTTCAGAAATGTGTCTTCAGTGTCACTGTGAATACCTTTGGTGTGAGTGCATCTCTTTTCTTGACTCTTGTGAATTGTATTTTAATACTTAATGCAATCTCTGTGTAGCTGTTCTATCTTTATAAATAGTTTTGATTAGATCTATAGATTTGCTTTTATTAAGGTCTCGGTTTGTGAAAGCTGGGATAACTCCAGCAGCTTCCACTGAATCAAATGCCTTTTTAGAGACAAAAAAAATCCAGACAGTGCCATTTGATATGCTTGTATTTTCAACCACCGGATTGCTCATATGTGGTCAATGGTAGAATAATTAGTTTTTAGAGCACTTACGTTTTGTAACATTTCATTCTCGCATGTGTCACTGCCACTCTCACCAATCCCATACAACGAATTTTGTGTCAAGTGCCACGAAGCGTGGGGAGCAGAGGAGACGGCTTGGTCCTGCACTCCTGGAGAAACTCACTCCTCCCTCTGCACTTTTCTGACCTTCCACATTGACTCCACCTCAAGGGCCTCGAATGTTCTCCTGAGCCTCGAAGTTGCTGGGGAGGTGGACTTCAAAACCTCCATTGTTTTCTGCTTAAATTTGTATGTTGAACTTCTTTCGCACCATACGCAGCCAACCATGCTAATCGGAGGTGCGGATTTCACCCACGCAGGAGACGTATATACGCATCTCATGAGCATATGTATTGCTAGCTTACCCTTTAAAGGCCGTCTAGATGTTTAAAAAAACACATGCGGCATACCAATCAACTGTCATTTATATTGCTGGGTGCAGACAAGAGGTGGGGGAATATAAGAAACTTGAACCAGGAGATCGGACCAGCGACCTCAGCGTTACAAGTCCAGTGTGCACATCATTACATACCACGGCAGCATCATCAAACTTTATAACATATACCCTTTTCCGTTATTAACACCTTACTTATATTTTCATGTATGCCAACAGACAGGGTGTGATATGGAGAGCGGCCTTCTCGGTATACACATCACAAAGCGTTTGTCATTAAACGAGGCTGCCAGTGCCGCACTTGTTCAAAATGCGATCAAAGATAACTAAACAATCAGTAACGGGTCAATATGTGGCAGTGCCATCATTTTATTAGGTTTCCTTCCTCGTGCCTGCCAAATTGAAAGAGAACAGCATTTTGTTTCAAATCTTTTTTTCCTCTTCTTGAGAATGTGTCTCTGGCAACTTGCCTGGGTGGCCGTGCTGAACTAATGAGTCATAACGAGGGGCCCCAGGGTCATTTCCAAGGGTTGCACCCTATGGAATTTTCCAGGTCATGAATTGCCGACACAACGCTTGGGAGACAACAACAGTCACTGGCAAACAAACTGGATGCTTTGAACAACATCAAATGTGATAGTTCCTCACACGAGATGCAACGGAATGGGGAGAAACAAAGCAGGGTGTCCTGCAATTCCAACCACTAGCATTACCAAGTCTCATCCAGAATACCTGCTTATGTGTGAACGTACATTAATACTGAGTTTATTATTATTCTTCTTCTACTAAAAATCCATGTTTTCATAAACAATAACATCAGAGGACAAGGGCCTTGTTTGAAGTGCTTCTATACCATTTAGAGACCACAACTAGCCAGGCGCTTACACTTGTTCAGACACTTTAAAATACAGGCACAATTGAACTCTTTTGCTGACCACATCTACGCATTGCGTACACAGAAGTAACATATCATGTAAATAATGTCATTCCTACTACGACCTAATTTAATTCACTGGAAGTATAGCACCAGACTACTGGCACCATTATCCCATTTCAAAAAGAGCACTTTCCAACAGACGCTCGGGTAAGACTTATTAATGATAATTGTTTAGTAATTCCTAAAGCTCGTCCACCTATGTACCCTACCTCCTGCTACACACTGGGTAACACACACCCTCATCATTCGGAGGCCGTCACCCCCACCCCCAGCACTCTCCTCCCAGACGCTGGCGCTTACCGTCGTAGTAGACGATAGCACCAACAAGCTTGTCCCGCTTCAGCATGGGGAAGAACTCCAGAGCCCGGCTCTTGCTGATCAGGTAGCTGCTCCGAAGGCACTGGCTGCCAGCAACCAGGTCGTACATCTTAATCCCAAACCAGTAATAGGGCAGCTGCCACCATCTGCCAGAAAAAAAGAGGCAAGCAGACGAAGGCAAACAGCCATGTGAGCGGGCGAGTGGCACGGTATGATTGACGTAGACTTATCAGATGTTGCTACTCCACCGAGCGATATGAAAGAATATGAAGAAATAAACTTTAGCCACCCAATGCGAAAGCACAAACACTTTGTCGTATACAGCAAAGAAAGCACAATAAGGTATTGTCCTGCAACATTTGTGGGTGGCATTAACAACTGAACCGTAGACCCCATGTAAACTGGATTCAGTGGCTGATATAATGAACACAAGGCAATGCACAACTCAATGCATTTAGAGAAATTGGAAACAGCTTCTTTGAAAAAATTATACACATTTACTACGCAGGATTTCAAGGTTGCACTGTATAGCACCATGATGTGTCTTTGGGTTGTACCGCGTGATGTTTGGAATTACGCCCAATGTTTCACTCCGCATGCTGGAAGCTTCTTCAGGAGGTGAATGAATGTCGATTCACTTCCTCAATAAGCTCCCAACACACGGAGCAAAACGTCAGACAATGTGCCAAAGAATAAAAGGATTAGCCAGATCAATTGTCACCAAAACTGTCGCGCCAGAGTTAGCATTCATCGCTGGATCACTTTGCATTGGTTGTATTTAGCTCCGCCCACTGCCCGTAAACTCCGCCCCACTGCCCGTAAGCTCCGCCCCACTGCCCGATAGCTCCGCCCCACTGCCCGATAGCTCCGCCCCACTGGGCAGTCCTACCCAAGGTTTTACCTAGCACCGACAGGGTTGGCAAAATGCAAAGATGAGACTTTTTATGACATGTTGCAGCCCCGTGCATCTATGAAAAAACTCCACCAGCCCAGCTGAACTCTGTTTCTGGATCCTCTTTACAGCATTGTGCAAGCTAGATCGTTTGAAATAAAGGGGACAAAACTCAACTCACACTCCGAGACCTCCGGGTGACAGGTGGTTTAAAATTGTGAATTATTATCACAACGCAGTGCATTACACATCACTGGGCATTTCTGGCCAGTAGCGTATTAGCATACAAGCTAGACGGCACAAACTGAAGCCTCATTAGAGCAATCACACCTACATTGGCGGCACACACTCAACTAAACTGATTTACCATGAAACTCAACATTGCGCTCAACAGTGAGTGGATGCCATGAAAATAGTTTTACCATTCTAATTACACGATGGCAGTGAGAAATTAGGCACCAGCCTCTACTGCCATATTGTTACACGCACATTGCATTCGGAGCAACGGAGCCCAAGTAATCTCCACGGCAATTTAAGTTGACCGTGCTCCATACATAGTGTTTAACCCACAGAAAACTGGACGTGACTTGTGATGGAAAAAAACATGACACATCTTAGGTCTTTATGGCATTTGCAAGATTTTTTTCTCTCTCTACAGCTGTTAAATAATTTAATTTAACGAAGAAACTAGACAATGTTGAAATATAGAGGGGCGTTGGGGGGAGGGGGATTGGCAAATGATATATTGACACATTACAATCATGTGTTCCATTTAATGCTGTGGATTTGCAGCAAAAGGCGGTTTATTAATAAACTGGCAATTTGAAAGAGCCGCATATAGAGGGCAGCAGGGTGTTGGACTAGAAAAGTTCCCTTATGATAGAGGTGTCACATCAATTCATTGATTCATATCTATTCTTATTCTCACCACACATGCATTGAAGTGTGTGCATACACACCTACGTATTTTGATTCTTCAATGTTGTATGTAATTGGTTTTATTACCCCTCTCTCCAGCCACTAAAGGCTGCTATATTCACCAGAATGCTAAAAGAGAGAATTGGTGCTGAATCCAATTGTGGCAATTTATTGAATCGCAAAAAGGACCATTTTGTTACTCAATTCGCATTTTTTTCCCTTTGTAAAATATAGGGTAATCCATTTCTCCTCGGCAGCTGATTGAATATTGTGAAGCGATGACTCTATCGTATTTTACAAATGAGAGTGTTAAAATATATTTTCAGTGTATTGACATTAGTGAGAAACACGTAGAGGCTTTGATATAAAGTGTATTTTTCCCTACAATTCCTCCCTGTTGTTTTGGTCGGGTATCTATAAATAGACAACCCTGCATCATAATGGTAATTCTTTCACGTGTAGGTGCAAATCTTTGAAAATCTTCTGCAAAGCAACAAATTCAATCTCCCATCTGTATTACTTTATATTTACAAAACCGAATTGCTTTTGGAAAAGTGTGTCTCCTTGTCCGACTCCCCTTCTGAAATTTTTTTTTCTCGCAATCTCACTGGAGCTCTACCAATTTTCATAACTGGTTTTTATTACCTCAAACTTGTTATTTATTTATGCTTTTGTAACACTTTGGATGGTTGCATCTATTTCCACGACATCAAATGCCTTTTCATAGTCAACAAAGATGATGCTTAATGGTATTTGATTTTCAATAGTCTCCATTTACTCACTCAGTGAGGTACTTAATAATATTAGGTCATATTGTAATCAACTCTAAAATATTTCTTCTCATCTTATCGTATACAGTATACCTTAACTTCACAAACCAAAAACGATCATTTGCATTTCGTATTTGTATTACGAAACAATTTTAGTGATTACCCCTCATGTAAAACAATTGTAAAATGAAACAAAATATAATGCACATGGTAAAATGAACACACTAAAAAACCCACCATCATTATATTCATTATGCTGGCTAACACAGCATGAAGTTCCCTCCCTGCATAGAAAGTGCACCTGAAGTAAAGCTCTCACCAGCTGTGGTGTCAAAGAATGGGGTCGATCTCAGCTGCACATTCTATACAACAAAAATGATTATCCTCTCATGCACGAGGTTTCTATTGAAAGAGTTAGGCATCCATGCATGCGCCTAGGACACTGCCCTTGATAGGTGATTAGTGTGGCTCAGCATTCATCATGATCTATCCACTACTGGATAAAGGTCTTCCCAAGTCATCATCAAATGTTTCAAGGTCTTGCAAAGCAAAAACACATCTATTAGCTCCTGCAAAGAAGCTGGATTTCATCACTCCATCTCCACGGTGGACATTGCTGGAGTCCATCTCAATGGTCGTTATAATTAACCAGGTCATCGTCAAATTTGGAATATTTAATGTTTTTTACAAGAATATGTATGCTCTAATACAATATTTAGAGAACATCTTCGGTGCCACTGTGAATAACTTTGGGAAATAATGGCACCTTGTCTGACGAGTTGTTTTGGTATATTCATGTCCCCTTAATGTGGATGTTTAATTTTGATGGTTTTCATGATCTCTAAATCTTTATAATTTAGGCAGTTTGTGACAGCAGGGATGACTGGGTAATTTCTACCGAGTCAAATGATTATTTTTAATAGTCTACAAAGGCCAGGTACACTGTTAATTAAAATGTGTTCGTGTTAGGCACATCTATTGAATTTCCATTTGTGCTCTACGTACAACATTCCGCTTAAACACTTTGAGAAGTGTTTAAGAACATGAAACATTTGGCCAAGTCACCAATGCAACAAGCTAGTTAAAAGCACAGTTGTCCTATGGATATAGAAGGATCTCTCACCATGGCAATGTGGAATTCACACCATCGGCACAGGATGGTCACGGAGATGAGCATAGTCCAAATGTTCGTTTGAAAATTGATATATTTTGACTTCTCAGTAATAATTACAATAACATTAACACAAGTAATACATTCAGGAAAATATGAACAAGTATTAAGGCTAATTTGAGGAGCGCCCTGTATAAGTTGAAGAGTGAATGATTTAACCCTAAAGCTATGATGTGTTTGGGCACATATCAACCTCCACACATTATCCCACATCACACAGACTCTAAAAAACGTACACTGGTTACCAATAAAATACAGAATACACTTCAAAATCATCATATTAACATACAAAGCAACACACAACCAAGCTCCACCTTACATCAGAAACGTCATACAGATCAAGCAAAAACAACGGATCACTTCGCTCCGTAACCCAAACGCTTCTCCAAACAGACAAAACCAATCAAAAACCACAGGGACAGATCTCTCTCAGCACCACACCTCTGGAACAACCTTCCCGAATCCATTTGCACAGTCGACTCCATCGCCACATTCACAGTCACAACCCAACAACGCATCTCTTTGCACTTGCATACGACAGCTGATGGCCACAACTTGATGTTTTTTTTTTAAACAACTATAGATAGTATTGATTTGAAGCTTTCATGACTGCAGGAATCCATACTCTTTGATTCTTTCGGTAAAGTCACGTGGGTAGCTCAGACCCCGCTTGCTTGCCCATCGCCACATTTATAACCTCTTGTTGTAACAGCTTTCTCGCTGGTTCAGCAGTTCCACTGCTGGATTATTTTTTCTGCCTGAGGACGACCGCTTGTGTTGCGATCGAAACGCCGTAATATATAATTTTTTGTTTTATTTCATTTTTCTACCCACGTGACTTTACCGAAAGAACCAACGAGTACAGATAGTATATTTTGAATATAATTGTTTACGTGTACGAGTACAGTAATTAATGTGATGGCACTTTTAAGTGGAAGATTTTTTGCCAGAAAGGTGCCACGTGTTTCAGCAAAAATAAAATTGACTTGATTATCACGGGGGTTAACCTCACTTGTAGACAGGCAGCATAATCGGCAGTGGGGTGGAAAGATGAGGTGCAATCTCCAGCAAGTTGGCTCGTTCGTGAAGAGCCTCCTTCACCATGCGATACTGACTCACATGGAACACAAACACAACGATCCTCAATATAACTTTAACAGTATTCTTAGTGAGTAACATCTATGAAGGCCGGCATAGCACACAAGGAGGTGGCCAACACCACACCCGGCCGCCTTTGTCTCTATAGTGCTTATGTTTACACAATGCACAAGTTACTCATTAAAGGCTCAGTCAACTAATGGGAGGCCCCAGGACCAGTTCAAATATTCACCAGTTTCTGGCAGTGAGCAGGACTGATCTCGGGTCACCAGGTTTGTAGTGCAGAGCACTAATCACTATACTTCCACTTCCAAATGATAAAGATCCAGGGTTAAGCCTTCCAGACTGTTGGGGCAAGTGCTGTTAGCAAGCACCTACGAAGGCCAGAACGGTAAACGAGGAAGTGGGTCCACAGCAACTCGATCGGCCAACATTTTCTTCCGAGTGGTGATGTTTACAAACTGCACCAGCTACTCATTTGAGGCTGCATCGATCTAGGGTAGGCCCAGGACCGATTCAGATAATGGTCACTGGTGTTGGACGTGAGCGGGAATCAAACTCTGGTGGCCGGGTTCATTGCGCAGCGCGCTAACCGCTAGACCGTTCCCCACACATGCACACACGGGAGTCACACAGAACTTCAATCTCTACCGCCACAGCATTTTCAACTCAGCCAGCCAGGCAAGCAGTTCTAGCACAACAATGTGAATGTACACAATGTGTCCAGCACGTGCACCGTGAGCTCTCAATGAGTGTGGGGGTGGGAGAATGGATAAACAATGGGAAAAATACAAGTTGCCATTAGGACTTCATCAATCCAGATAATGAGTATAATGGTTTTAAATCTGCATTACATTCAGGAAATATTGTTCAGACAATTATATCCCAGCTTCTTGCACACTGCCCAAAGAATGTGCTTATATCATAAACAGTTTTTCTTTATTGTATTTTATTGCAATTATAATTTTGGATACTTTTTTTAATTTCCATGATTTAAAGCTTACAATTGTGAAAAGATACATGACATCTACTTCGCGTGGCAATCTGCTGTCACGTACGTGGTTTACATTTGAACCTTATGGCGGGTCCCCGGGGTCCCATAAGCCCCCGGCTCTCGCATAAACATATTATAATGTAAACAAATACTTTACTCTTTTTCACCAATGGGTTTGAAGGATGGTGGCAAGTGTTGTCTTGTTAAATGATGCCTTTAAAACTGAAAACTACTTACCTGCAGTACCTCTATTTAAATACACTATCGAAAAAAAAATGTACACCCCTCTGTCAATCATGGTGTTTCTCAGTGTGGATTTGTGAACACACTTTGTAAACAGTACATAAAATAGTACGCGTTTTCAATGCGCTGTTCATATTGTAACAAGCTTTTATACCAATCTTACTCTACAGAGTAGTGGGTCGCAGCTCCTCTTATCCGCATTGATATGAGAGGTATGTGGGGACTATGGCTTAACCGCGAAAAAAACCTATCTCCATAGATGCATAAGGACAAGAGAGGTATTATCAAACAGGAAGAATTAACGGTGCAACGCATTTCATCTGTTAAATATCTGCAGGTAACAGGATTGTCATCGACTGATCCTGCTGCAGACATTGGTAGGTTACGAATAATAATGAAGATAAGAGAGCAATTTCACTGTATTATGCATCCCGTGATGACAAATAAAGGACTTAAGTCGTGTAGGCAGTTTGAGCAGCTTTGGATAAGACTTAATATGATCCTGCCCATACCCAAGCATGGAGTGTATTCGCTTGTTCAGCTCTTCTGCGCATTCGTCCTTGCTGCTGCGCTTGGACGACATGACAACAGAATGATCCGCGCCAGGTGGGTCGCGGCGTTTATGTGTGCGGTGGGATGGAGTCGCCAAAAAGAAATGCATTAATTACTATTATGACTTCTGCTTATTCGAGACCCTGCCTTTGTCTCGCGAAGGGATACAATTGTAAATACACTTACAGCAGCTTTGCAATACAAGCCTGTGAATGTTACAAATCCAATGCACGAATAGACGCGTACCTGCTCAGTGTCCAGCCTCATGATGGCTTTCTGGAGATACCGGACACCCCCATGAATGAGCTTTGTGCTGCGGCTGCTTGTCCCAGAGGAGAAGTCATTTTTCTCAACCAACGCCGTCTTCAAACCTGACAGCGGGAGGAGCAGACGGCCACAGGCAGAGATCATCACCACCCAAGCGATTCGGGGGGCACATCTCACCAACATTATACAAGGATCGTTTAGGTGACATTTTATCATCATCAGCAGCCATGATTAATCCACTGCTGGATTAAGGCCTTCCCAAGCTGCTGTCGTTATCTCTTGATTGTCCCACGATGCCGAGCGGTAATTATGCAGTTTTATTCAAGTCGGTGAGATTAGATCAGCAGTACTGGGCAACGGCTCTCGTTGAGACGACCACCCCACACCAATGAAAGATTAATAATATTGAATATAAATTAAAGTTAAATTAACTGAAATCAGTTACTACTTAAATGTATATGAGTTTACGTCTACGATATGTCAACAAATGCATTGAACAGTCATGGTGACACAGATGATATCTATGTTGATATAAAATACATCAAATCGATATCAAAAAGACAAGTAATAAGCAACTGAAAGACATCCATGGCATTCAATGTGGTTTTTTTTAGTTCATGAATTGATATGCTTGTTGGTGGGAAATTAATAAATAATTGTCTGTTCCTTTTGAAATGCTTCATCATTATAACAATAGTGCTGGCATCCCACCCTGGGCTCCGGACTGGAATCGTTTAGCAGAAAAAGAAAAAAAACCGAGGCCTGTGAGAGTGCACGCCTTGCCTACAGCAAACAGAGTGGCGCTCGGCAAAACCCAGATGTTACCATTATTAGACTTGGATAAGTTTCAACTATCATCTGCTCAGCCCTCACTGCCATCCGGCTTCGAGGTTGGTGGTTATTTTTAGCGCGGTGTGATGGCAGTTTGAACATGTTTTAAGTCAGTTTTATAAACCCGTGCTAGCAGAGGAGTCAATGAGTCAAAAAGCCGTTAGCAACAGGAAATTGACTTCAGACACGGATAAAAACATCAACGTGACGAACACGTACCGCAAACAATAAAGGCAATGATGTTCATCGTTACCTAAATTTAACAATAGAAAGAAAGCTTCAAAATAATACCAGTTGGTTAAGGTGTTTGGCCAATAAAAAAATTAAAATCCATAATTTGCACTCCTGCATTAAAAAATTGATAAAAGCCAACACAGAATTAACTCTTCGAAATAATACAAATCTATCCTGCGGAAACAACAAAGCTTCTCAAGAAGCGTTCTTCGCCTTTGCCGCACGGCTTTTTAAGAGGCGTTCACGCATGTCGCACGGCTTCCAGTGCGGCCGGCGTCTCTCTCCCTGGAGCCGCCCGCTCGCTTGCCTCGCGTGACGGAGTCAAGCGCGCAGCCGCAGCCTGTGGCGCCCCCGCCAATGACGAGGACGTCAAACTGCTTGGTGGTGTGCAGGCTGATGAGCTGGGCGTCGCGCGATGGCATCCCTGAAGGGGGCAGCTCGTGGGTCAAGCGCTCGGCAGCCGCCACACTCCTGAGTTGTGCCTGCACGAGAACGAACAACGCTCAGCCGCAGCGGAGAGCCCAGCCCGGACGAAGGCGATGCAAGCGCGTCGCGCCTTTGACGCATATATTAAATCATTGTCACGCGCGATGTCCGTTAAATGAGATTCAGTCTTTTTGTGAAGGTGGAGCGGTGGAGTCGTTGGTGCTACTGCGCTATGAACCCAGCCACGTAAGTAAATCCGATTGCTAAGTCGTGGATCATTTTGGCGGTGAATGGTATCTCTGAAAGAGTCCCGGACTCCCGTTTAACCAACCTCCACCAACTCACGTGGTGGTGGTGGTGGTGGAGGTGAAGTATGTTCAATACAATCTCCAAGGACAACACAGCGTGGAGAAGACTTCATCCAGCGGTGGACTGACAAAGGGCCGTAATTTTTCTTTTCTTTGATTTTAATATTAACAGCTGTTATTACAGCCTCTGGTCATTTCACAGCTGGATGAGGGGCTCTCCACACTGTCAGCCATGGGGACTGTTTGACCATACTTCATCACGTTGGTAAGTGCAGGTTACTAAAGTGGGAATGGGGTTTGGGGAGGGAGGCAGAACTGCTCCAAAGATCAATCTCCACTGAAGTAACCCATGGCTGGGGACTGAAATTCAGGTTGTCGGGTTCACACTGCAATCTGCTAGGCACCGAGCCACTGGTGTGCCCCTAGCCATATACGATGGCTGTGCACAATGAATTTTCTTATTTGTGTGTAGGTTTTAAATAACCTCGCTTAGTTTTGGAATCGTGTCATGGGCAATTTAGAATGTTGTGATTTCAACTGGGACGCAGTACACAATGGCCTGCTGCTGACAACGCAGTCAACCGGCTGTTTAACAGATATTGTGCAGAGGAATTGCCCATTGCAACTCCTGGCCAAATGTGGGAGTCAATCTACAATAATACTTTTTTTCTTATTCACAAAACTAACGGACGTTAATGCTGACTCGTCTTACTAGCTGTGCACATTTAAAACATCTCGCAGTGGCAAGATGTTAACTACCTCACCTGACTACTGTCTATTTGGAGTTTGCATGTTCTCCCTTTCGGTCACGTGGATTTTCTCCAGGCCCTCCAGTTTTTCCCTCCACATTTAGAATCAACATGCTTTTAGATTATTTGGCTGCTATAACATCCCACGTGATGACAAGCCACTTCGCTGAGCTATGATTTGTGGCCAGGTCGCTTCTGCAAAAAGAGCTATAAAGCTCAGTAGGCCTTACCTGGTAAAATTTAAATAGTTTATTAAATAGTTGTATAGTTTAAAACACCTTTGAAAACACAAGTCGCTTGCTTTTTGTTCATCTACACTGCCTAATCGTACCAGGCCAACCATATATAGCATTTACTTACAATATTAACTATTTAACTAAGTGCATTATGTGAACAAATGCAGTAAATATCCTGTTCTGGATGGTATTTCAAAGCCAGAAAAATAAATTACAAGCTAAACAATCAAGATTATTTTAATTGTCTTTGCTAATCCCAGAAATGGAACAAAAATTACATGTTATAATAGGGTTTAATTGTACAACAATACAAATTAAATTAGTGCAGTGGGAATAATTATGACCTACATTTAAAAAATGTATGAGAGTCCTCATATGCCTAATCTTTACAAGAATTTAAGCTAATCTTCACATTAATGCTACAGAAGTTTAATTAAAAATAACTGTGTAAGTAAGTGATTACCATATGTTCGAAGAACAAAAGTACAAAAGTAGGCCCTGCTACAATTCTTCACAATACCGTATATTAGCATTTTTAAAAATCAAATATCAGTAAATTAAAGAGAAAAAGTAGCATTCATATAAATGAAAATTGAACAACCTAAAAACGATTTTTTTTGTAAAGAATAAGCTTAAAAAATTTGATTAGACAATGCAAATTGACTTGTGTAATGAATCACATCATTTTATCTACAAATGAAAAAAAAATTGTCTTCTTTACATTCATAAAATAACTTATGGCTAATAAAGTAATGTTAATTATGGTTATGTAAGAGTAAATGTGAAGTTAACAAACCACGTTCAACAGATGTGCGGCGCTACGACTTATCAGAAAAGTTTTACATGGGGGAGTTATTTTCCATCCATTCCAACGTTTGGACTTGCTTCAAACTTTCGGCAGACCCTGCGCGTCTGCTCTTGTTTACCTCCCCATTACGCATAGGATGTTCTGGAATTTATAAATACCAAAAACATGCGAAGTCCACGGTTCTGGAAATACCAAATATAAAATGTTCAAACTTTCACATACGTTTTAAATTAATGACCGCAGCATGTCGCTAATATCAGACGTCAAACAGACCATGTTCCACTTCCCTTCGCTTGTGCCGCACGTTAAACGAACTGCGAGAGATCACAGCGAGTGCCTTTGTGGTCGAAAGCACGAAGGGGCCGTGGTGACTTTTTCCCGGCTCTGCAGAGGGCGGCAGCTGCTGGACAGACGCTGCCTTGTCTCATAGCATCCTCTGACCCACGCGCGGGTTTCCCTGTGACGTTGTAAGAAATCTCTCCTCGGGTACACCCACCTTGTGCTTCTTATATTCCATGAGCTCCGAGAGTCCATACACAGTGACGAGCGCCCCTCCGGCTGTAAGCAGGCTTCCTGTCACCACTTTGCGGAACGCCATGATTGCTACTTTTTTTTGCAGACACACGCAGACACGCACACGTGTGCATGCACACACACACACGCGTGAAACAAAAAAATAAGCTGAGGTCAACGTCGCGCATATGAGAGCCTGGTCAAAGAGTTTAGAATGAGATATGAACACGCAAGGCATAATTTGAATCCTCCATCTCTGTCTAAATAATTGATTATGGGATACAATATTGAGGATTAGGTAATAAATGTGACCTTGTGTATACCTTTAGTATCCTATTCTTGGAAATCGCAATCTTTCAACAAGGAAATTGTGATATTTATATTATAGACGAGCAGAATATTTCTGCGCTACCAAAATAAGCACCGGAAACGGAATCTTGATTTATCCTGGAAAAATCCGATGAGCTATCAAGCTCTCTTTCACAGAGCTCCGGTAGTTGACTCTTTGTATACCAAGGTGTATGATTTTAGTTCATAGCAGTCACCCATTGGAAATGAATTCAATCCAATCACGTAGAAAACAAAGATTTTAAAATCTCCGGTGTGTGACTGTGGTGACCCAGAACAGACCGTGAGACATTTAACAACTCAATGCCCGATTCGCAAATACAAAGGAGGCATCACAACGATAGCCTCCGCTACCCCTGACACAATTGTCTGGTTCAACCATACCAATGTAATATTTTATAGTTGTTGCTCGACATCAACATCAACCAAATGAAAAATGAGAACGTGCAGTAGTGATAACCATGTGGTAGTATATTTAACTACTCTTATACGCGGCCAAGGCAGAGCCGACCGTGCTAAACTTTAACGAGCACACAACGATAAATAATAACACTGGCAAATGAGGTTCCAATGGTGGAATAATAACACTTTTTAAAAAGCATGTAAAAGTACTCCATCATTCCGATGTCCAGGTCAGCTGGTTGTATCTGTTTCCCCAGGAGCGGTAAATGAATAGCGGGAATATTCGGCACACACCACATCAGTCATCAGAAATCATTGTCTGGTTATATAACGCGACAAAAGCAGCATTAACCATGGTAAACTCTCACCCGCTGCTGAGGTTTCAATTGACTGCCAGGCCCACATTAGCCATTTTAACATGCATACTTAACACACATAAACAATTATGTACACACACTGTGTCAGTCCTACGGGTGTAAGAGATGCGACTGTTTCATAAAATCAGACGCTTCATTTGTATGTATTGCTCGCAGTTTGTGTCATTTGAGCCAGAGAAATACAAAACGTACAGATCTGAAAAGAAGATGGCTTTTTTAAAATTTTGAAAACATTTTATATTACATCTTTATTTGACATGCTATTTGACCACGTTACAAAATGTTATACTTGCAAAAAACACAACATGGAATTCCTTTTAATACACGAACATGCAATTCTAATATCAAACATATCAATACATTGAAAAAGTATGCGTTTAAAAACGATACTGCAAGGCCATTAATTGACAAGCTGAAATAAGACACTTCTGCTTAATCAATCAAACATTTGAAGAACAATTATCACTGCGATCATACATTCTCATTAAGCGTTGTTAAAACCGAATACTGGTGAAAAGGCGGTAGACTTTTGATTATAATTTTTTAACAAGTTACAGATTCTATATTAATTCGTTTGAACAGTATTTACATTATCATTGAAGAAAAACGAATGGTCAAATATTATGTAGATATGAAACTAAGCATTTTGCTGCTAAAGGGTAATTGTGATCAACGTCTCGCAGACAAAAGGTCAATAAAGGTGAACCACCCCCATGTAAATATACAAAGGATATCCGTATTTCACAGAATTCCTTTGTCAAGAGTGGCTTAGTGATGATGACAAAGCATTTATTGGTTGATTGGCCAGAGACTCCTGAGTTGAAGTCCCGGGAAGACCCAAGAAGGAGTGTTTAGATGCTGTAATTGAAATTAGTTAAGATAAAACAGACTGTGCAAGATCGCGCATGCATGGATTCCAGAACTCGTTCCAACTCACGTTTGTCCTCAGAGGTATTTAACTGGTAATAATAGTTTACATTTCCAACCACAGAAGATAACGTCACCACAGCGTAATGACGGGTGGCGTCGAGCAAGAAATTATACCATCAGGAGGGCAGGAGGAGATGCTTCCTTTTACCGCTGGATTTTGTCTCCTAGTGTTTGGAAACCCTTTGATCAATGTGGCCGGTTTTTCTATTAAGTCCATAATAGCAAGAATACTTGATACAGTACTACAGTTTGGTTCAAATTGTAATCATCCTTACGAGAGTTATTGTGCCTCCCCTCTCCACACCACCACCACCACCACCCACTCTTCAGACAGATGGACGGAGATGTGCATAAAAATATCGTATTTATTTGGTGACCATGACTTATACAGGCTCAAGGGGCACCTCGTGTCACTCAGATTTCGGACAATGTTTAAACACACCATGTAAACCGACTATGATAAATCACCTCGTGTATGGAGAAGCAAGGCCTTTCCCCATTTTTACTTCCATGTTGCACACTGTACACATGTTGAACACGCACCAAATGTTCCCTTATTAAGTTGAAATATCCGCCTGGCGTATGTTCAGGGGCGAAGACATTGCAACCACTGTTTTTAACAGTACTTGATTGTTTATTACAGCAGTTGTATTGTGCGGGGATGGATGGAGAACAACGTGCACCGTGTTTTACAAGTTGTGGATTCACAACGGAGTGTGCAAGGCTGCTGAAAAGAAATCTACATTTCCCACTCCCCTACCAAAAAAGACTCGCTTAGAGCCCACGATACCTACAACATAGACAAAGATTTCCCATATATCTTTAACAGATTGTTAGGGCAAGTGAAGGCCGGCATGGCACACGAGGGGGTGGATGGCCAACACCAAGCCAGGGCCGCCTTTGTCTCGCCAGTGGCAATGTTAACACACTATACCAGGTACTCATAGAGTCCCAGGACCGGTTCAAATAATCGTCACTGGTGTTGGCCGTGAGCAGAAATCGAACTTGGGTCGCCAGGTACTCATAGAGGCCCAGGACCGGTTCAAATAATCGTCACTGGTGTTGGCCGTGAGCAGAAATCGAACTTGGGTCGCCGAGTTCATAGCGCATTGCGCTAACCACTACAGAACCACTCCCCACATGATATCTATCACAAACTTGCCAACCCTAAAGACCTAACAACAAAAACCTCAATGCATTTTACAATAACGCTGCCTTAAAAGAAAGACAGATAAATTATATATAATCGATGATGCTTCAGGCTGTGGTCCTTTTTCACATGACATGAATCGCCAATTTAAGCAGCAGGCTCTTGATGGTTTTTAAACAAATTTTTCTTCTATACCGAATTTCAAAAAGTTTAAACTAAATGCTGTTTTTGTTTTAAAAACCTAAACATTGTTTTTTTTTACGGATTTAACTATCGCCAGCATACAACAAAAATCAGCCAGGTTGGTGGGTATTGCTTACAGCACATTTTTTATATAAACATTCACACTGCAGTACCGGATATAATCAATATGCAAGGTAACTACGGGGAATATTAGCTCATTTTGTCTCTGAGTACAACCTGTCCATTTTAGAAATCAGCAAATCCACTCCAAGCATAAAGAAAGAGCATAAACTTAGAAGCATCATCAACTGGCAGAATAAACCCACGTGTCAATGAGTGTCTTCAATTGCCCACTATTCCCCTACCACCCCTGCTCCCCAGCTGTGAATAAATGAAGTCATGATTAAGGTTCACAATTAAACTTTTTAAAAAGTCTCGCCAAATATCTCTTATGTATAAGAAATGTATTATGTCTCGTTTGTACTTTTGTTCTCTCCATATGCCTAAATGTAACATTAGCTATGTGAATTATAAACATGAATTTTCAAAAATCGAAATAATCAAATCTTTTTTGGTGTTAATTTTGAGTGTACAAACCAGTTTTAAGTGATGAATGGATGATGCATCACTATGTGCCAAGTGACCAACCAGCTCCAGGTTTGTTTCAAGAATCGCTGGGGCGAGAGATGGATGCAGGTGCAGTCCAGGCAATGCTGAGAATTTGACTGACTGTGCTGTCCTCAAGATATCAGCATCTTCAGCCAATGAATCCACTGCTGGATATAGGCCTTCCAAAACTGCCGCCACCTCTCACGATCTCGCGATGTAATAATGAATCGACCGAGAACCAGCGCAAGAGCTGACTTCATCGCTCCATCTCCTCGGTTGCCAAACCCCTTGGACACGGTTCCATTCCTTGGATGCCACTTGGCCATTTTATTCATGATTATCGGCTGCCATCCCTTCTCACGACGTGCTGCGCCTAAATCCACTTCTCGTAATAATCCGAATGTGAGATTTACTGATTTTAACAAAAATGCCCCAATGAATTGAAATTGCTTGCAGGGCCCCGGAGCCTTAAACGTAGCCTGTAAACGTTGCCAGTTAACACAAATGACTTGTCAGCGCACGCAGCTGGTGTTATTTATCGTGTAGCCGAGGTTTTTTTTAATACTAATAATGCACATGAATTATGTGGCAAATTATACTGATTTACGTTAAATTTTCTACTTCTGTAAATTTTTTTAATTGAGATATCTTGTACCTTACTTTGTTGGCACACTTTGTTCGGTGTTAATGATGTTCTGTTTTAGAGCCCCAGGTCTCCCTTGAAAAAAAAGACGCGTTCCTGTTCATCGGCTCTCACCTGGTCATAAAGTTCGTGCACGCCGTGTGTGTCCCGTTTGAGTGCGACCGCCACACAGCGTTGTTTAAGAGGTAAAACTGATATTTTTGAGCCCTCAGCATATTCCTGACTTTTGTAAATGGAAGATTAATGTATGTGGAATAAGCAAATTATTCTACCCAATATAACACCCATAACAGATATATAAGACACTCTTGAAATACCCCCATTGAGGTATTAACTAATACAGCGACTGTATAATAAAGAACACAAACTGTGCACTCTGTGAATTACACCGGCATTTACGTAACACAAATGTAAACAAAAAACACTCATTTACAACTCAACTGCACCCATTGAGGGCAATACATTTGCATTTTCCAATGGTTAAAATGTTGTTGTTGTTGGGTTTTTGTTATTTTACACGCAATTGCTTTTTGACGGAATAAAAAAAGCATTAACATTTTGCGCTTTGAACATCAGCCGTGGAAAATAAACACCGTACTTTGATCATATTTCAGGAACTGTGGTTCTTAGAGCCAACAAGTATTGGTGTCACAACTCTTCCACAATGGGGCTTGACAACCTCAATTCTATTTCGGCGCTAAATATCCAAGCGTAATTTCATCCGAGAGGCGTTTAGTTGCTAAGAGCGTTTCTTAGCGACCCACTGCCCGTGCCAACCACCTCAGATTTAAGAAAGGTGCTATGTGCAAGCCTCGCAAGCTTTCGTCTACCGACCAACCTAATCGCTTCAATCAAAAATGAGCAGCATCATACAATTAATTCACTAAGCATTTTTGTTTCGACCATTGCATGCTTTATGTGCAACCATCTAATGCAAGAATAATTGACGCATGTGAAGTCCATGGGACTAGTGCTTACAAATGTGCAAAAAAAAAGCTGACAATGTCCATTTTCTGTTATTTTACCACTAAACGAACCAAATTTCAAACTTTAATTTAAGTTTGTTTTATTTGATATATTTAACTCGGATATAAGTTAAAAAAATAAAGCTATAATGAAATAAATAATGACTATTAATGTATTGATTGATATTATTTAACAACTGCCATGATTAACTACCCTTCAAATAAACTACACTAAAGCCAATACGTCCCCTGAAAAGATGAAAGAGATTAAACACGAATATGTTGTATTGAAATGCTATAAAAGACACGCATTTCACTAAACACGTTAATAACGTGGCGGTCCATACAAGGATGAGACTTCCGCCGCAGGTCACATGATGATGGACACACAAAGAAAACAACATTTTGCATTCCTATTTATTATTCATTCATTTATGCAATGATTCACGGACGCACGGAGCCGCAAGCCCCGCCGCTTGCGTGCGTCTCTCTCTCTGTGTGTGCGCGCACGCGTGCACATCCACCGCCTTTCCATTGCGTCCCCGACCGCGTGGCCAAGGCACCCCCCTGAAACCAGCCCCGTGCGGGGATGCGCGCCGATTTTTCCATGACGCCCGTTAGCGGATGAAGTCATTCATAAGCTGGAACTAACCCTTCTCAACCCCTGCCTGCAAACGCACAGACCGCGCAAGGCGGGGGACGGGGAACAACGGGGGAGGTTTCGAGGAAGCACGCAGGGGAAGTGAGAAACAAGGAGTCCGAGCGATCCAGGGCCGAGCACAGCCACTGCGCTCGGCACGACTTGGTGTGAGCAAAAGGACCCTTCCGTTCATTGAAGCCAAGCACGACGCACTGATTTGGCCACGCTCACAATATGGAGTTTGAGGGGTGGGAGAATGAGAGAAGGGTTAGGAGGTGGTGGTGGTGTGGTGTGGGGGGGAACCTCAGGGAGATGACAGTGTGAACCCCAGCACTGTGAGCTTGTTTCCATGGAGAAGATAGAGCCACCAAACACAATTACGCAAGCATCTGCTACAAACGAAGCACGGACAGCCGTGCAGCAGCCTGCGCAGCACCCGAAGTTCGGAGCAGTTTGAGAAGACGGGCGAATGGTTCTCAGAAAGAAAGAAAAAACGTAGCCAGCGAAAATCGGGAAATTGTGTCGAGCAGACACAAGGAAAAACGTAAAGGTATAAATAGCAATAGATATAGTAATAGGTTTTTACCCTTTTATCTGGTACAAAAACTGACACCTATATACAAAGGATCATGTTTGCAATAACCACAACACAAGCAGTCAAAATGCAAACAAAAAGAAACAACTCTGATAATGATATCATTAGTGTCAGTTTTTGTTCCAGATAAAAGGGTAAAAACCTATTACTATATTTTGCTACTGGTAAAGGAGGTCTCATAGAGCAATAGATATTTCAGTCATACTGTAGATTAGTCGTGTAACAAAATTATGTTCCCAGTTTTCCGTTTAAAAAAAATGCTTCGTGGTAAACATGACCTCATTTTGCACTTTTACTATTCCACTATGCGGTGTGCTATACATAGAATTTATTTTTTTACCCGTGATGGGGTTTTTGTTTTGTTCCTACAGCGTACCTCGTCATTCCTCCAAAAAGGAAATGCACGGACGACGACGACGACACACACGGACACCAGAGTAACACGCACACGATTATCTCTCACGGCTCGGCAGTGCGTCGAGCGCGCACAGGAAGCAAGTGCATACTTGCACGCACACACATCCACGCGTCGCTCTGGCACTGTAAGCGGTGGAAGGATGTGATCTTTTTTTTGTTGCAAATGTGCAATTGCGCAAGAGCTCTGGAAGGATAGCACCTTTCGCAGAGGATGCGCAACATAAAGCATCTCCCCCGATACCAATTCCCGCGACGCAGGGTTCAAATACGTGCAACTCACGGACATTCGTTTCCAAACCTCTGACCTAACCAAGGCCATCCAATTGCCTGCGTCAGGTGAGCCCGGCTGGCACAAAGCATGGCGGGATGGGGGGGGGGGACCCAATGGCAGATTGTAGTTGCCAAATCTCAGACGATGGGCCACACAATACACCACTGCCCGCTTAAATCATTCACCGGACGCATTTCAGATATTCGTCAGGCTACTACTGAAGCCATCCAAATGGCTCACGAACCTTGACCTGAGCATGTAAATGTTGTTGATCAGCCCACCAAAACTACCGAAGGAGAAGAGACTTGAGGACAGTACTAGTGGACCCCAACGGGGCTGAAAGGACAGGCCAGTCAAATGATGAGCCGACCTCATGCAATAATATGACTTTTGGCTCAGAAGAAGCTGCTGTCCAATTGCACCTCTAATTGTATTATTCTCTTACTTCATGATAGTGCTTGCTTTCAGCATTTGGATTGTCAAGCAACTGTAAATATAAAACCCACTAAAAGTATAAACAAAATCTACAGAATTCGTAAAACCACTTAAGTTTGATTCCACACTTCCCAAGGGCCTCCTAAGGTCATGCAACTGTACAACTCGGGACCGCAGAGAATGCAACATTTGTTGGAGTTGGTCTTTAAGTGTCCAGTGATACTTTTGCATTTTGCCACCATGGAAAAATAAGCGAATTGTATTCCAAACTGTCGTCTACATTTCCGTCAGAAGCTAATCTCTCTCTTCCGAACACAAGTTTGCTTTTGACTCATGCAAAAAAAATTGTGAATGAAGAGCCCTTAGTTCAAAAAGCGTAGGCAGTTGATTTCATAAAAGAGAATTGATGGGAGTCATGAACTAGCATCCACTGCCAAGCATCAACACAAAAAATGCATCAACAAGTCCCTCATACAAGCAAAGACACAACAGTGGCACTAATGTTCCAATGTTCCAGGACCACACTCCGTATAGCTTGTTTAAAGTAAAGAACTGGGGTGATATTTAATTTTGCTATGACACAGAAACGATTGTACATCTCTCTACAAGTATTTGGGGCTTGGCAGAGGTAAATACCAGTATTCATCTGAATTACGTGCAAGGAATGATAAATACAGAATAAACAGCCACTTTGTCGAATTGAAATTACCGAATACATTTGACAACCGGAGGTCCCAGTAGCATCACTTGCGCATAAAGCATTGTATTATAACACAGCACAATGCAACGCTTAAGTTTGCGGACTGCATTGACGCTGTTGATGTGTTTGGATACTTGGCACAGCAACAGTACAAAGAGTCGAATGTGGCTCCTTCAGTTCCGACCTATCAACATGGTACTCGTTTCATAGTGAAAACTAAATAAATAATATGCACAACTTTGTTAATTTACCGAACGATGAAGGCCTTCCCACCACCATTGGTCATGAAGGGGTTATGACTAGACTTAACCACACCGAACAGCATGGGCGAGGGAAGAGGGAACCAGAACCAGTTCAGATATTACTTGCCAACGATGCTCGGAGTGGCCGGGAATCGATCGCAGGTTGAGCGCAGGGCGCTAACCACTGATAAAATGCTCGAAAACTCCACCCCAACACTTGTAAAAGCATGGAATGATTGATAAAAGAGTAGGATGAAAGGCTACATGTTAACCGCGAATGTACAATAGGACATTACAGGAAATACTTGGAATTCATACACCATATGAAGTCGAGACAAACAGAGTTCATACAAATTTCAATGCTGCATAATCAAGACCACAGTTAGGTCCCTATGATTTGCAAGTTGAATCTATGTTGAACTTCTTTAGCACCCTATGTAGCCAACCGTGTCAATCGGAGGTGCAGAGTCATTATGATCATGTTAAACTTTGCCACATTAGACAGACTAACCATAACATCTTGCTGCAATGTATCTACGCTTATAAATTATGTTGCAAACGTTTTATGGTCAATGTTACACGACACCCCCAGACAAGTGCCACCCATGCAATGCTTATAACCCCCCCCCCCCCCATTCACAAGATGACACAGACACCGTGTGCTAATTCAAAGATCATGTTTTGTACATTTAAACTCAAATTTTGAAACATCAGAGGGATGGGTGGATAGGTGGGGAGTGAGAGACAAGAGATCCATCCCCAACTCAGCTTCATCCCCTAAAACAGTGCCGCTTCTTCCCATGCTGTATGGACCCACAGATCGCTGTCCATCCTCGACATTTTTTCACAGACTACCATGCAGTAAGAAACACGTGTTTTTTTGCGAAAAAAATTAAATCTGCAACAGTTTTGTAGACCTACCCACAGCCTTGAGAAGACCACAGGTTGGGGATCACCACCCTAAAAAAACACGTGAAGATTCTCATGCAGGACGCCCCTCAATCACATGACCCGACCCACGTGACCTCAGTTTTGCCTGTATATCTAGCGCCAGTGTTAACTCACCCAATTGACATTAGATGTGGCTGGGAATCGACCCTAGGTCACCATAGTGAAGAAAATAATTTGATAATACATGAGGAGATTGTGTTTGTTGCTGTTTATTTATTTATATCCGGAAATGCTTTTCGGTATTTCTTTCTCATTGGTTAATTTTTTTTGTCGACAATTTGTATAGCATTGGGCCAGGTTTCTATTCGTCCCACATGGCTGTGGCCACATTTCCAGCCAACATTTCAACTGATGGGAGAAGGCTCAAAGCGAGCCTGAATTGTGTACAAGGGGCCTCTGAAGACCGCGGACACCTGTGGTGAAGGGTGCGGCTGCACCCCGACCACAAGATGCCAGGGTGCCAGGTAGATCAAGCCTTGCCCCGTTGGCTGTTCCAGGCATGAACAGTGCAGTGGGTGCTTGTTCCAGGCTTGCGGTGGACCTGGCTGACACAGGGATCTCCCGAATTCTCGACTGCGGGTCAGATATTGTAGACCCAAGTGACGGAGCCATGTGATGCCAAAAATACAAATGCTGTTGACTTTCTATAAAACTGGTACTCATCGTATTCACCCTGGAGGAATCGCACTTGACGGAGATGGAGCAAAACGATCGCTCTATGTGCAAGTGTGAGATGGATGGGAGGAGCCCTGGGCCATGATGGACAACAACAGCGTGGGGAGACATTCACCCAACAGTACATAGACAATGGCCAATGACGATGACGATGCGGCTCATGATACTATGCCACTTCTTACGATAACATTTCAAAAACCACAAGTGGGTTTCCTGATCAAACAAGGATGGGAAAAAGGGACTGCTCTCCTGTCCATGGATCTGAGCTGATGGCTAACATTCTACATTCCTATGACAGGACAAAGTAATTCCATGAGACCCCTCTTGACTTCCCACACATAGGTACTCATGTTACGTTAGCTCAGTTTCTTGAGCAGCCAGCGACCTGTTGCTCTCCCTCCGATGGCGATAAGAAACTCGCCACCTGCTTAGAGGTTGTGCACTCCAGCCACTAGACCACCCGGCTGGATATACATTGTTACCATCCTATTTATTCAAATCATTAGGGGGGATGCTGCTGTGGTGTAATGGTTAACGCACCAGACTTGCAATCCAGAAGTCACCAGTTACATCTCATTCCACTGGTTCGATGGAATGTTATAAAACATGCTTGAAATGTATTAACTACACAGAAATGTAGACTGAAAGCTTTTGTCACTGCAGGAAATCATATTCTTTGGGTTTTTCTGTAAAGTCACATAGATAGGTTCAAAGAAAATAAAAACAAATTTGAGTGTTTTGTTATTTTTTGTTATTTTATTTTTATTTTCTTTGAACCTATCTACATGACTTTACCAAAAGACCAAAAGAATATACAGAAATGTATCAATCTATGGCTGTATGAATGCCTCTCCACACCGTACTGTTATGGGGGGCTGTTTGACTGTACTTCACCACACTGTTTAGTGTATAATTGGTGAAGGGGCAGGGGAACCCAGGAATGCTTCCAATATCACTCGCCGATAAGGGTAGCAATGGCCAGGAATCAAATTCAGTTTCCTAGGTTCAGAATGCAGTGAGCGATAGCAAAAGGGGGAAAAAGAGAAACAATCTATGTTGAACTTATTTCGCACAATATGTTTCCAACATTGATAATTGAAGGTGCAAGGGAAGGACAACACACTAAACACAAAAAGCATTTCTAAAAAAAAAATGTTTCTATTAATTTAAGAGTGCACAGCTCCAGTGGCTTCCAAACATCGGAAGGAAGAGCGTTCCAGACGGCCGCAGAAGTGCACCATATTTTTTGGAAAAACAAGACAAAAAAGAAAAACTTCTTGCTTCGATAAGTGATTCTGAACAGTGACGATTAATCAACGTTCTGGCAGGAGCAACATGGCGGTGAAGCATGGCATGCCTACTCATTTGCATTCACTCCCGTTTGAGAATCACGACCACAGCATTCTCTGCAACCAACACCTTTCGCAACGGAATCTGCTCAGAGATTGTATAATTTCGTCTACGTGTACAACAATTTGACAAGAGGTTCAAAACTGAAAACCCTGTACAACACTTGGTACATTTTAAGCACACAATGTCAATATTCTCAATTTGTTGTGCGTTCGTTTACGAATTCACTCCAGGGTAATACGTTACCAGTTGTCTTTGTTTAAATGTTCATCATTCTAAGTCCATGCGTGCTTCTGCCTGTGTGCAGTGCTTTGTTTAGTTGCTCTCTTTAAATTCATTGGCACTTGAGGGCTTGTATACCAGTGTGAGGCACAACATCAAGTAGTAAATGATAAGGATGATAGCTCGAGAAGGCATTTTGACAGAACTTGACAAACACAATGTAATGTAACAAAATATATGAATGGATTGATTCATTTAAAAAAAAAACTTTCAAAAACATGTTCCGGCAGGCACCAGCGTCGCAGTTGATGCGGCTGCGAGACACTGAGGGTGCGGTGCCTCTTTTGGCACCCATAGAGACATGCCTCATCCACGCAGCCCATAAAACGCACACGGTGAAACCCACAGCCTGATGACACATGCAGGGGAACGCACTCGAAGGGCGTTAAAACTTGTGCAAAGTTCAAATTGTGCACCATCACACTATAGTGGCGTACTTGTGGAACGTGCCTTTTACTTTGTTCATCTTTAGCATGAGCCCCACGCTGCAGCCTTTTTAATTAAGTCCTTCTGTCATTCTGTAGGACATGACCATTTTTTTGTGAAAATCATTGTTGTCCGCTGAACAACTGTGGATATGTGTAGGTGGAGCACAACTGGAAAACACATCAGAGTGCACCAATGACGTGCGGTGAGGTCAATGGCTGGGGAGGCAATGGCTCGTGTCAGAGCCAGATTCACACACTGAGGGGAGCGTGGCCTCACGGAGGGGCGTGGCCTCGCTGAGGGGCGTGGCAACGCGGAGGGACGTGGCCTCGCTGAGGGGCGTGGCCTCGCGGAGGGGGCGTGGCCTCACTGAGTGAGGCAGATGTGATAGCTGCCTCCCCTGGTGCTTTTTCATTGCAGTTTCATGACGAGACCAGCGAGCCTAAATATCTTTATACACATACGTGAAATAAGTTACCTGGAGTATGGAAGGTGAGGACATGAAATGAAGGGGTCTACAAACATTACATTAGTGACATACTGAGATAGTAACAGGCACGCGCTTATTGCCCGCGCTCCATCCAGTTACTGAGGTGTTGTGCAATCAGAGGGGAGGCTGAGCTCGTCGCTGCCTCACCTCTCGTCTCTTCCTTTATTTGCAGCGGAGCTCCGCAAATTTGGCGATTTTGACTAGAAAAATTATTGGAATCATACAGAAATGGCATTTATAACACAAATCAGTGGAAAATCTGAATATTTACTTTATTTGATTCTTTTTTTTTACTTTTCGTCACAGCTATTTTCATTGGAGATGACAGGTGAGGCTCTGCCTCCCCTGCCTCCCCTAACCGTACGTCCCTGGAGTGCACGTATCTATACTTGGGGCACCTATTGGAAGGTAGACCGCAGTTAAAAGTTACAATTAAATGGCATACAAGAGCAGCGTGGAGTCATTTTTATTTTAAAACTGAACTCCAAAATGAAAGGAATTATAAAAAAAAATGCCAAAAGAATCACTTTTTTTTAAATCAGAAACACGCAATGGACACTGACTAGAAATACGGTACGAAGGCTGAAAAGTGAACAAGAAGCGTGGAGAGGTGCATGCCTGTAGTTACACTGTGAAACAAATAAGAGGAGAGAACATACCCATTGTATAGACACAAACATTGACCGCTAACAAAATGTAAGTGAGCTTATGCTGGGCAGGTGGTGGTCGAGACTAACGGAGGAGTGGCAGTTAAAAAAGGGAGGACTATGCCCAAGAGTAAAGCCACTGCCGAGATGGGAGTGGTGAATTCAGCTCTTACGCTCGAGACACATGGATTGTTGCATTGCGGGACCGTGAGGCATGGTGACGGTATGTGGATCACGCACCCTACGAGTACTGTTTTCGGCAACAATATAATAGTCTGCCCCTCTCAAGAAGAATGTGGAATTTCCACCACTTAACCAGAGCCACCGAGTGGCGAGCAACGCCTTGATCTTCATTTCATTAGGGAGACATTGTGACTTGTAACCAATTAATGCACTGTGCATGAAAAGTGCTACATGGTGTAACCCTCATTTAAACAAAGGTCTTTCTTCTTCTTGGTTATTTCGGTAAAGTCACGTAGAATGGAAATAATAAAAGAAAAAAAGAAAACATAATTAAATAATTCTCACAAAAATATGGAACGCTTCACGAATTTGCGTGGTCTTTCTTGCAAGGGAGACCCGGGGGAAACACAGCGACAAGAAAAAAACAAATCTTCATGATTATCTCCATATATATAAAAGGCAAAGTCGTGAATGTGTGTCTGTTCAAAATGTTTAGTGTACTTCCGGACATGCAATAAACTGGAAATTTGCCATGTGGGTACTTTCCAGACTGTACACCATGCAAAAATTATAAAAATAGACTTTTTTTTGGGGGGGGGGGATCTGAATAATGCATATATTTTTTGCACGGCAAGTGAGCTGTGACGTCACATCTGTCACGTGACCCGCGCACGTGAAGCGTAACGCATTGTAGTGTAGTGGTTAGCGCGCCGCGCTACGAACCCGGCGACCCGAGTTCGATTCCCGCTCACGGCCACCACCGGTGACGATTATTTTAACCGGTCCTGGGCCTCCCCTAGGTCGACTCAGCCTCAAACGAGTAAGTGGTGTGGTGTGTGAACATCGCCACTGGGGAGATAAAGGCGGCCGGGCGTGGTGAATCCAAGTACCGGGCGAAGCCGGGTAGTAAAACTAGTTCAGTATAAAATAAACACTCATGTATTGCTGCGCAACCCAGCTGTACATTTGTGACAAGCTTGACTGCCGATGAGACCCAAAAAGCTTGAAACTGGTCCAGGATGCGCAGTTTAAAAAAATACATTCTGGAACACATTGTTCTTAAAAGCAAAATAGGGTAACAGAATAAAACAAAATATGTCATTGAATGCGGAGAGACAAACCAAGACGTGGTTCTACATTTTCCGACAATTAATAATTACAATAAGGCTCGCAATGGAAGAAAACAACTATAACAATTAAAAACATTTTAAAAATATATACAGCAATAGTGTTGTACAATACGTAATGTACACCATGTAACGTACACGTAAATATATAAAAAGTGAACGCACAAAAAGCTCGCCTTACCGTGGAGTCCCGTGTATTGTCCCAGTTGTATTGTGTCTCGCCAATGCAACGCACACGTTACTGTGTATGCTGTTGCAGCAGATACCTTGGATGTATATGGGAAGCGCAGAATGAAACGAGATAAGCGACATCACAATGGGAAAGACCAAGTCCCTGACCAAGCACCGGCTGTTTTATAGCGTTCGCCCAATGCGCAAAAGTGTCACAGCTATAACCCTGAGCAGTTAATCCACGTTCACCCATTCAAGTTCAAGATCACGGCTATTTAAAGTTAGGAGCATTGGGCCAATGCAGCACAGTCCCTGTGTATTATGCGCTCAACACAAACACAACATAATTGTATAATTCCACAATACTGTGTACTGCATCAACAGTTCTAAATTACATTACCGTATTCGTTGTTTAAACAATAAAAAGTATACATGTTTGTCTGCTCCACCTCAATTTATAAAACGTGTAGATATCGTAGATGTTTTATTAATCAGGCTTCATCTATTGTTAAAACGAAAAGCAATAACTAAGCTATGGCCAGACAGCTTATTAATAGCATTACGCTCTGATAATTAGACACTTGGAGCAGAATTCACGCTCAAGGGCAATTAAGGCAATTCAAGCCACTTGTGCTTTTGGTTGCGTGTGCATTTCATTAGCCCGATTTACACCTGGAAATCTGTAACAAATTGAATGTGGTTTCACACGCATGTGCACCGCTACGAGTGTAACAATTAATGCCTTCAGAAAACAATACTTTACAGGATTATATTTGGGTGGGTGGGGGGGAGGGTATCAGTCCAGGCCGCAGCTAACATCAGTGTCGAGTGGTATCTGAAGCGGTTCTTGGTGCCCCCCCACCCTTAACAAATCCACACTGACCAGTGTGGTGAAGTATGGTCAAAACAACCCCCCCGTTACCGACATATGGAGTGAAATGGCCTTCATCCAGCAGTGGGTTGACAGGAGTGTAAATTTAAAAATATATATTGTTTAATCATTCACATATGAATACGTGTCTGCCAAAAATGAAAATAAACCTTGCATATAAGACAGCTCCTTGTAGGATGTAAAGTACTGTACAGCAAAATGTGAAAGATGCGTACGGTTAGCCAGACCCCAACTAGCCAGATTTTGGCATTAAAAATATACACAAATTAAATCCCCAAAAAGTTAAGATAATAGAATAAAGTACATACTATATACCTTACAATGTTACGTGGTATATAACGTACGGATAAAATCCACGAGAACGCATTGCGTTATGTGTGGTGGATATTAAAAAAATGTAGTTAAAAGTATAATAAATGTACTTGGGTCAATACGTCTGTACAATAACACACAATAGTTCATTGACAGTCGTACAAAGACAAAGACCCCCCAAACTGTTGGGGGAAATGCTGTTAGCGAGCACCTATGAAGGCCAGCATGGTGCATGAGGGTGGTGGGTGGCCAACACCACGCCCGGCCGCCTTTGTCTCCCCAGTTACGATGTTTACACATCATACCAGGTACTTATTTGAGGCCGAGTCGACCTAGGGCAGGGGTCGGCAACCTACAGCTCCGGAGCCGCATGCGGCTCTTTACGGGCTGCTTCTTGACGATATGTACGTATGTACAGTAGGTACTCAGATGCATTGCGGCTCTTGAAATACTGAATTTTGTACCGAATTGGAAAGAAATGGCTCTTCTTGTTATTTTGGTTGCCGACCCCTGACCTAGGGGGAGGCTTAGGGGGGAATTAAACTCGACTCGCCGGGTTCGTAGTGCAGTGTGCTAACTGCTACGCTAGGTATATATAGTAACATAGGGATGCTATTTTGTAGTTTTACATTGATTTTAATTGGTTTTGCAGCTATCTGGACTTCACAGCGAAGCTGGACCAAGCCCCCCCCCCCCCATGAATCTGGTCGAGTGAGAGGCTTTGCTGTCCTGAACAAGGTGGTCCAGGTGCCCCTTGTGACCCCCCTTTAATTATATGAAACTAAAAATTAAAGGTTTATTTAAAACACACCCATTTCAAACCTTTAAATTTTAAAACATCCTGCCTCACCAGCTTTCCCGCTATTTTTGTTTCTCCTGATGACGATTGCTTGTGTTGTGATCGAAACGTCGTAGTTTTTGTTGTTATTTTTGTCATTTTGTTTGAACCTATCTACGTGACTTTACCGAAAGACCCAAAGAATATGAATTCCTGCAGTCACGAAAGCTTTAAGTCAAGATTAAATATGTTAGCGAACAATGATTTAGGGGAGGCGGGGTGTCACAAAGAAAACGAATCCCCATCCTAACCACACTCACTCATGGTCTCAGTGCCATGTTCCTGTTGACGTGACATCCAGCTGCACCAGGTATTCACCCCCATCGTATTTTAAGACTTCTTAGGTTTCGTGTAGAACATGCCAAGTGTTCTTACTGCTGTCAAACAAAAAAACTATGCCATGAATTGTACAGTGGGGAAAACATTGAGAAAAAACATTGTCGAAACTGTTGAAAGAATAAAACACTTAAACACAAATGTTGCTATAAACTGTGTGAAACATTTACTTTGGCCTTTATAGTTAACATTATGCTTTTCTTTCCACGTTCAAGTTACTGGAATGGCAGTTGCGCACAATTCTACAAAATGCAAATGACAATGAAAATATGACTATACTCAACGTGGATATCCTGAAAGATAAGATTTGGATGTAATTCGATCATTTGCATACAACGTGAAAAAAATCGATTCTCCGATGCTCAATTCCAGGCATGTATGGTAAACAAAGAAATCAATTACTGCATTAATACACGTGAATTGTTAGAGGCGAGGGACATAGGCAAGTCTCCGAGGGTACAACACCTCCCATTTGGTGGTTAACACGCTGTAATTAGACACTGCATAATGATTGACCCCCCCCCCTTCCCACGTGCTGCCCCCCGACAAATTGTAGCAAGTCAAGGGCACGATTTGATCAAAAAAAAGAAAGCAATTATTGTCTTCTCTTTGACTCATTTCTAGTTTAGCTTGTTCCATTAGCCTTTATTACGTAACATTCGCATATGTCCATATAATATTTCCAGAATCAAATGCAACTTGGCCCTTAAACAAGTGTTCGCATGCATATACAGCACTGTGAGCTTGCGAATATTAATCGAGAGAAATGGATTTATCGTTACACCCCTAAAGTCTTGCTCCTCATTTAATACCTAACGATGTCTGTTGCTGATGAGGATTTTTTTGAAAGTGTGTACATGTATAAAATTGTAAGCACTCTTCTGATGGTAAAGTGAGTGCACTAAAATGAATGCTCCGTCCTTTGAAGTCTGCGCTATGTCTTTGTTGTGTATTTTTATTTCCATGGCTGTCAAGGTCAATATCACAGCGAACGCCTTTGAATCATAGCAACAGCCGCCATTCACCACTAAATGGTGGTGACGTCACCACAGCGCTTGTGCCAGGCTAGGTGCACTCTGAGGCTGCGTCAAGTGTAAAAGGCTTGCTGACAAGAGGTCACGGGACAGACCCAGGCATTATGGGTTGACTGCCTGCGATGACTGGCAGATGCACCGCCTGTGCTCCATACTGTGCCATCTTGATGCGTGTTAGCTGCCCGGCGCTCTGGTCGTTGTTGCGAGCGTCACTTCTCTGCTCTCCGCTGTTGCTGGAGGATGACTGCCTCAAACTGCCCAGTAGCATCCTTCAAGTGCCTCCTCCACAGAGACGGATCTTGACACTTCTGGTAGCAGTATTAGCAGGGCCACGCAGCTCTACATCCTGCTGTACCACATCAACCCATCTCTTCTCTAGTCCATGCCACACCCATAGAGCCCCTCCCTCCTCTCTGTCTGGCCAAACAGAAGCTGCATGGGCATAATCACTCTGACTAGGTATGGGAACTCCTCCACTCTCTCCACAATTGCCCCATCAGTTAGAACCAATGAGGCTCAGCAGAAGAGTATCCAACTCCTCAGAGCGAGCAGCAAATACTAGATCATTAACATACATAACATGATTGACTTATAGGAAGCCATCCCTTGACCTCACCCGGGCATTGATCAGTTTTCCACTGTATCTGTAACAGATAGAAATTCCTCTGGTACAGCCATGGAAGCTTCTCAAACTATGTGGTCAAGAAAAGTTGTTAATAATGTAGGAGTCGGAGGACATCCCTGTCTCACCTTAAGGTGAACAGGGAATGGTTCCGACTCCCAGCCACGCAGCCTTACCCAAACCTGCTCAACATCATGAAGGTCGTTAATTATTGTGAGCAGTGGTTCATGTATCCCGAAAGCAATGAGAATAACCCAGAGCCCTAGCCTATTGATGGTATCAGAGGCCTTGACCAGGTAAATAAAGCAGAGATGTAGGTCTTTTTGAAATTCCCTACACATCTGCTGTAGCAGACAGACAGAGAATATGGCATATGTGAATGATGGAGCAGTTCTGAAGCCGCATCAGGGCTCTACAAGCCATACCTAATTTCCTAGTCTGGTAAAACAACTCTTACATCCTCAGTGGTTGCCAGTCGGTTACACTGTGGTGTGCTGTGAGAAATGCCATTGAGGGAAAGGCTAATAGTAATCTGCTGTTACCCTCATGGTGTGCTTGCAGCCACCACAGTGGCCAACAGGGACTGTATTGGTGCAAGGGGCTGGTAACATCTCCACCTTGCATTAAATGACCAAATTACCATGGACAAAATACCATAATCTTGTTCTGGACGGTCAGGCATCTGAGATATTTACCGACTAAACCCCCCCCCGCCCCCCACGAGATTTTTCCATAAAAAGCAGAAAACCACTACGAGTCGCCACGTGGAAGTTCAAACACACTGCGGATGAAAGGCTGCAACTCCTCTGTCCGTAGCTCGACCAACACAACCTGAACCTCTGTGGACTACAAGAAGTCTGGTGGGCTGCTTCTGGCTCCAGTTACTACAAGGGATGGGCAGTTCCCCACTCAGGGCAGGAAATGACCAAACAACAGGGACTGCCTCTTCTATTGAACAAAATAATGAAAGGGGCGTGGTGGCATGGGGTGAGGTGTGGGAAACTGCGAGTCTCAGGCTTCTGCGGGCTTGCTTCTCCATTAATGGGAGGCAAGCAATAGTGGTGGTGGTAGCTTACACCCCCACTGATGATGAACATCTGTGGAGAGATACAGGCAAAGCTGAAGAGTCAAATGCCTCCTATGGTCTCCTTTCCCAGGTACTGGTTAAAGTGGCCCCTCGGAATAGTCATCCTTTTGGGTAACTTTAATGGGTCCAAGCAAAAACATCTGCTGGATTATATAGGGATGGAACAGCAGATGCGGGCCCATATCCTTAACACCAGGACCAACAGTGGAGTTGATCTGCCCACTGACCATCGGCTTATCAACTGTATGTGCCTGCCATTTTTCGACTGCCATTCTTCGACTGTGGTGGGTGTCCACCTAGGACCCCATTATTACCCAAAAACAGCTGGTCTTGGTTAGCTGATGAAAATTGCAAGCGAAAATGTCATCATCGCTTGCAGCTGGGGTTGGCATCGTCCCCCCCTCCCTCCTCCCGATACTGATGGAAAATGGGTTAGGTTCAGGACTGTGGCTCATGCAGCTGCTTTGGCTGCATTGGGTATGTAGTCCAGACCTCAACAGAAGCCCTAGCTGATAAGAAGTGATGTCACATCTAGCCGAAAGTGACAAGCCCACTCCCACCGTCTACTGGACATCTGTGAAACTACTAGACATCTGTGAAAAAAATATTTAGAGATCATCGGATTCCTCCAGTATAAATACATATTCTTATTCTGATATTCTAATTGTCTACACATCCCACATCGAAGAGGCTGCTCACAGTAACCTTCGCTCAGTGGTTTGAAGAACCGCACAGTGCTGCAAAGATGCAGCACTGTGCTGCCTCAGTAGGTTGCGATCGCAAATCACTTTTTAAGTCTATCAAAAAAGTAACTTGCGGGACCACAACTATTACCATCCTTAAGGGAAAGAACAGTGATCCTATTTCAAAACCTCCCAAGAACATGTCTGAAGGTGTGCTGAGCATTGATGTGAGGTCTTGGGGGAGGGGAAACCCCATGGGGCAAGGGGGGGATGACCCTGCTAGCTGGGGCTGCAGTGCATTAAATATTGGAGGAAGTAGCCACCCCCAGTAAGTGGCTGGCTGATGTGCCATCTTTTGAGGATGTACGAAGAGCGATCCAGAATCTGAGCACATATACATCGAGCGCAGCACACTTAAGATTAACAAAATATTGTTCGTCATTACATGAAAATTGGCGTAAGCATGTATTTAGTGACAAATCGAGCAAAAGTTACGTGTATAAACAGTAGCTTAAATGTAGGTGAGGGGAGCGATGGTGCAGCCGTTAGCACATTGTGCTAAGAACCCTGCGACCCGAGTCTGCTTCTCAGGCACAGCTAACATCAGTTTTGAATGATATGTTAACCGGTCATGGGTCTCCCCTTAGGTAACTGACACTGACAAGTGAAGTGTAATTAAACTCCCCCCGCCCTTCCCCTAGTTCGACATAGCATGTGGAAACCTTAATCCAGTAGTGGACTGACAAAGGGCAGTAAATTATAAAGTATTACTATAATTATATGCATATCAACTTTAAACCAGTGATGATAATAAGAAAATGCTGAAACATGAATCTCAAGATAGTTGGGAGCTCCACCATAAGGAACAGGGGACTTGGGCAAAGCATCTAGGCAAAGCTCTGAGTATTCAGTGGCTGATCAAATAGCCCCCACTGGGAGCCCAGACGAAACATGTTGACCTTTGGTTAACAACCATCAACCTTCAGGTCCCATGCTCATCTAGGCTAACAGCTGCTTGAAGCTGTTAGTCCAAAAAGTGTCAGAGAAATGAAAATTATGGTTGTGTCTTACTTTCACCCACCTTCGGAACAGCGAAAAAAAATAACACCTTTCTCACGTTTTTAAATCTTGCAGTGTTAATTATAAAAACTAAAAGTAATAATGTATGCGCAAAATATGACATGGTTCATGGTAGAGGTGGAACAATTCAGCCCCGAGTGGTTTGGTTCATTGGCGCAATTAGGAAATGTAATTCAATTCAACAATGTTTTTTTTTATTACTGTGTAAAATTAATGCCACTAGTGGCTGAAGGGTTACTGTGAAGCCAATACATACAATGTATACACATTTAAAACATACATTCTTATACACGATTCAATAATTAAGACTTCCTATTAATCGATGAACTAATTTATCATTCCATCCATACAGAATAGTGATTGAGTACTGTATAGTAAATAAGTCATCAACTTATTCGCCAATTACATTTTACCGTATTTTTTTTTCAAAATGTATTCGACTGAAATAAATGTTTGTCTGAAATGAACATGAATTCAGATTTTTTTACAAATGTTCCTTAATTGCCAATGCTGATTATTTAAATTATAAACACTCAACAGATTTATGATTAACAATGCCCCAAGAGGAAAAAATGTATTTAAAATATGCGTTTTGGGCATTGGCCCTTCTTCACAATTGTATACATTTATATACCCCATATTTACATTATTCATCACTGCACATGCTCTTTAGTAGGCATACAACGGTGCATCACTTCATCGATCACAATCAATTTTGATGATCATGATGCATATGCAGAGTTGCAAACTGTCCAGATTTAAGTGGTAGGCTGCCTATCTTTAAACAATTTCACCGCCGTCCGGCAATGCTGAAAAGTGCATTTCTAATAGCTCCTGAACAGGCAATCCACCGTGACGGATGAGACCCTGCAAGCTATACCGCAAAACCCCATCGAGCACCACCTTGGTGAGCCATGAACCACCAGTGAGCTGTGGCGTGCCATCAAGAAGATGAAGTCCAAAAGAGCCTGATGGCATCCCAGCTGATGTATTCCAAGTTGGCAGCCACCTGCTCACTTCAAGGCTCCACAAGTTGATCCTCCGAATCTGGGACGAAAAAGACCTTCCCGGCAACCTCAGGAATGCGACCATAGTAACAATCTTCAAGAAGGGGGACAAGTCTTGCTGTGGAAACTACAGGGAGATCTTCCCCTTGTCCATAGCAGGAAAGATTATGGCCCCTATCCTGCTCAATCCAGTCCTGTTGCTGAGGAGGTCCTGCCGGAGACACAGTACGGATTCTGACTATCCCAGGGCACTGCAGATATGGTCTTCGCTGCCCGCCAGATAACAAAAAAAAGTGTCGGGAGCAGCATCACGAACCGGTGTGCTGTACTAGTGACGAATTGGTACGTTCTGTTTACGTGACAACCCTTACTACTTGGCTGTCAGATGGTGGCGGGTTTAACGACACATTTATATATATTTACGCTATCTAACCCAACAAAACCTCTATTATGGATGATAATGGTCGCGTAAGCCTACGTGTTCAATAGTGGTGTACTTTAATAATAAATGTAACTCACTGCGTCACTAATACACACCATGCTTTCAACACACCCATAACACCATAAATCTGCTCTTAAATATTTCATATTACAGTGAATCGACACAGAACTTAAGTAAAAACAGTATTTGATAAACCTGACAAAAAATGAACTGCAATTAATCACTGAACACGATAACAGCAACTTTAAATTCACACCACACTATTTACATCCAATTTACATGATGCATTATTTAAAATATTTTAAACAATGCATCAATTACTGCAGCATATTCGGTTATATGCTGAATATTTAAGGTGGCATTGCTGGCATTGTTGGATCATCAACGTAAATGCTGCGTTCATACTTGAGTATCTTAACAGTATCCACTGAAACACCATCACATTCCTGCAATCACAAAGCAGTGCTGGTGCAATAATATCTTTACAAATACTCATGGCCAACCATGATCATTGAACTCAATCTTTAGACAGTCTGATTTTGAGACATCTGCAGCATTTTAAAAACTGCACAACTCCTCTTATCTGTGGCTATTACCCACGCTCTCTGTAATCGATGGAGCCTAAAGAGTCCACTAAATCTATTATCCATGGTCCCATTATTCCTATTATCTGCGATTATCCGCAGGTTTTTTCTCTCATCTCGTTTTGCCACTAATGATCTGTTTTAATGGATAAGAGTACATGGGCAAATTAATCCTCTTATTCACAGATAAGTTCAGCTAAATTGCAGATAGCACCACAGATAATGGATCCACAATGTTCATTCTCTAACATGACTGTGAAAAACAAGCGTTATCTGGTAACTTTATTGAAAGTGACACTTGGCTTTGAGTAGCTATGCAGCTTTGGCCACTTTTAAGGAGCACCCTAACCTTGTGTAAGATGAAATGGATTTTAAACAGGCTCCATTCACTGAACAAGATATTTTACCGCCCTTTGAAAACAACAGGATATTCTGAATGTTCAAATAAATGTTATTTCTGTCTTCAGTGAAATAATAGGAATGTGTTCGCAAATTAATTGCTTTCCACAATTTTCGCCAACTTTGTAAATTGCTCAGTTAACGAATTACGGATAATTTGTAACACATGTGGCAATGGGCTTCTTCATCATTTACGACACCCGGACGCAAGAAACTAGGTGCAGAGTCTGGTTGGTGTCTTAGCAAGCATTTACTTTATATGCAAACGTACTTTTTACGTACAAGTAAACTGCACACTAGTTGAATATTTTGTCACAATTGAGACCTTTCCTGATACGGCTCGAGTTGGTGCATTTAGATGCTAACTTCTCTCTAAATAGATTACTAGGTTGTTCCACACCACATAGGACTGTGGACTTTTTCATCACATTTTGTAATGGTAAACGCAGCAAGCATTCCCTCCACTACAAAATAAACCAATCAACACACCATCAGCAGGAAAAGGAAGGAAACACCTTGTTTTACTACAATTTTCCAAATACTGTAATACTGTTCAATGTTTTAAATTGTATTGCAGTTCATGACTGGGTGGTTATTTGACCGTGACTAATATTAAAGTAAAAAAGAGACGTGTCACGCGTTATTAACCCTCACAATGTATAACATGCTATATCAAATAGTTTGGGTAGAACAAAATCTAAATCAAATTCCTTGACGTGTATACTACAATGATCGTATAGCTTTTAAAATTACATACCATGAAATTACAATTACTTGATATTTTGCTTATTTTAAGACACCATTCTTTGTATGTGAATGTACATGTATTTATTTTTAACTTCTTTAGCACCGTTTGTAGCCAACCGTCCTAATCGGAGGTGCGGGGGAAGGACAACAAACTAAAGACATGAGTTGTCAATCTGGTGGCTTCCTAATATCCAAAGAGCGTTCCAGACGGCTGCAAAAGCACATTTGAAAGCACATGATACAGTGACTGTCTTTGTCCGATGGCTAGCCAAAAGCCGCTGCTAGGATGACCGGAGTTTTTTCTTGTCATGGTTTATGCTCCTTGTTTGATGTTACTTTACTTTCAAGAGAAGTGGCCGGGGGGGGGGGCTTCGGGGGGTCAGAGTACTGAGCTGCTATGTATGCATTTATGTTGAACATCTTTCGCACCGGAGCAGAACTATGGCTGAGAACATGAATTCGATTCCAAGGCAGTCTCATGTCATCAAACAAGGCTCTCAACACGGATTGGTCACACCACTGACTGCACGCACAAATACAGTTTTTTTTATTAGTTTGGCTTCTTCCAGCTCGAACACTTAACCATGTTTAGTTGTATTGACATGCGACAAACATTCCTTGCAGGTCTGCCCCTAGTGTGGACAGAGACCTATTCAAATAATTAAGGAAGCAGCTCTGTCACTAAATATTCTTTGACACAATGTGTGGTAGGTACACCACTAAGTTCTCCGTGAAAATGTAATCATGACATGACACTGATAATACAATTAGATTAGAATAATAAAACATAATACAAAAAAAATGTACCCAACAATCTTTTGATGACACTTCCTTAAAATATTATTTTTTTACTTTGCATCGTGGAAAATGCTGACAGTTTAGTTCTATACACGGGGTGGAGAAATTCCGACTCGATAATAATAAAAAAGGAGGGAAGATGAAGAGTCTGGCACAATGTGCTCACGTTTCCAAAACGCCTAAAGACAATTTTTCATGCAAGGATAAAGCTATAATAATAATATGCCCAAGGTTAACAGGACTTTCAATACAATAACATGGTTATTTACATCTTGTCTTTGGAATAAAATACCATGGGAATTAACCTATATTCTTTTTTCATGTGTAGCTACGTAAGTTTTCATATCAAACTCGTTCTTAGAGGAAAGCTGGAATTTCGTTAATTATGTCAGTGTCCAAACCCTTTCTGTAATCTACAGTATGTAACGTAGCAAGTTACGATGCAACAATGAATGTGAAAATCCATTTTCATGTTTTCAATGTTACACTATTGTACTATGCACAAAAACAGGACAGCACCTATGGCCACGGGGAAATCTAAAATTGTCCACAAGAGCAACATTGGCACTTTTCCTGCAGTGGTGTTGGATATCCTTCATCTTATTTATAGCACAAAGGCATGATGTGCATGTGACTGGTCAACATTGTCTTAAAACGCGTCTCAAGAATGGACCACGATTACTTGGGTTGTAAAGCCCAATCAAACATAACAAAGAAGATATCCAACCTGACCTGAACGGCATAATTAAGTATGGTCAATCAACCCCATGACCAAAACGGCATGGGCAGGTCTTCATCCAGCAGCGGATTGAAAAATATCAATGTGAGGTTGACCACTGTCAAGCTAGATTCATTCATCAAATTCTAATTAAGATTTGATTCCCATCTGCCATGTATAGTTTCACGAAGATGACAACACTGGAATATACCAATTGTATAAACAAGACACTGCTGCGACTGCAAGTTATGGAGCTCTGTAACGAATGACAAAAACCCACAGGTCTCACATTTAGAAATAAACCCACCCATTGATGTCAGTTAATTTATTATTAATGGTGCTGATATTTCAACTTTTGTTTGAAACTAACATGACATTATTTGTTAATATTGTATTGATGTTTCAGTGCCAGCTTCAACAATGTCTGTGCCTTATTTCTAGAATTTCATGTTTTATTTAAGCTCAGAGTGATATCTGAACTGGTGCTGAGCACCCCACGCCCTCGCACCATCATCAATCCCCACTGAACACCATCGATAGGCATTATCAATCAACTCCAACAGCCGGCAGGGAGTGTGGAAGAGGCCTTCATTCACAAGTGGTTTGACAAAGGGCTTTAAATTAGTATCATTATTATCATCACGTTGAAGTAAATGTCTACAAGTAGATGTATACGTAGATTGACAATGGAATGAAAATTATGACGTTAAAGTTTATATTCGTAAGTACAGTACGTGTATTGTAAAATCAAACCACAAAATCAAGAGATGATTGAACAATTGTAGAAAGAGGTTACCCCAAAACAGGAGTGAAGCAGACAAAATCGGGTCAGGCAGCAGAAATGCGGTATTACTGCCGAAATGTTGAAAGGGGTCACAGAACGTTAGAGGTGATGCTCAAGGTAATCAAAGCTGCCTGAAACAGGGAACAGCTTGACTGCCACAGGACTGAAAAAAATAATCATTCACCTACATAAAAGAGGGACCGAAAGGAGTGTGACAACTCTACGGGGGTAAATCTGATGAGCATTTCAGGTTATGTATTTATCAGAATCTTACTGAATAGAAAAAATAAACATAGAAAAACATGGGCAAATTAGTGTGGAATTTAGATTACGGAGTCTGTATTTATCAGACATTTACAGTAATACAGCCGACAGAGAAGAGTTGAAAGAGTATGGGGAAGATTTCCTTTGTAGATTATAAGCATGCCTATGATCCTGTCTGGTGAGAGGCTCTGCGGGAACTGCTAGACGGTTAAGTAAGATAATGTGTCTGCTTCACACCTTTTTGATGGCGTCTGCATGAATAAGATGAGACGTAGGCATGATTTGATGTTGGACAGGTATTTGTCAATGTTGCATTCTGTCTCCTACATTGTTTCATGTTGTGCAGGTCTGTGGAATAGGACTTGGCTGGAGCATGTACAGTTGTTGGAAGCCTTAGGCACCAAGGCAGGCTAATGGGGTCTTAAGCAAAATTCATCACAGTTCCTAGAAACTGGACTTCTGTAGCAGGATCACAAGTTCTGGTCGGAGGAGAGACGGTTGAGGTAGCAACCGACTTTGAGTCCTTAGGCAGTAATGTCCATAATGCAAGGGCCTGTGAGGAGGACAATAGGCAGCATAGGTTTTTGGTGGCCAGTAGAAACGACTTTGCAAGACAATAGAAATGAGTCCAAGTGAAAAGGAAAGTGTATTTGAGGCAAGAGTGTTTGCCGGGAATCTGTATGAATCAGAGAGCCGGACCCTAAATAAGTAGCTCAAAAATTTTTGCTGCCATTTGAGCACAGGTGTATGAGATGGATGCTAGGAATGTTGTGGCAAGATAGGATAAGCAATGCAGAAGTCCAGAAGAGGCGACGACGGTTAAGCGTTATTAATATGATCAGGCTCTGGGAGAGCCGATTCAGGATCAGAATCTTGATTTCGACTGGAGAAATCCGATGAGCTATGAAGCTCTTTTTCACAGATGTCCAGTAGGGGCGGGTGAGAAAGGTATAACAATGCCGAGACAGACACTAGAGGTTTGGCCACCAAGGGGAAGACCTCAGGCTAGATGGGGGAAATGATGCTGTATGGGCCGATCTTGGGAGGCCACATGTCGACTGTGCAGCAGCTGTGGGATTTGACAGTTGATAGAAAGTGTTGACGAGGTATGGTGGCATCAACATTTATGGACATAACATCTTGATATTATAAAATGAGCGAAAACATCTTATGCTTATACTTTTTCCAAAAATGTTCTAATTTTTCACAGTTATGTAGTTAATTTGTCATAAAAGATTGTTTTTACATAACATTCCCAATTCAATATAATTGCCTGCTCTATAGGTTCCAAACAGCATCTACTGTATATATATGCTGTTTTACTGTTCTGGATTGCATTGCATCATTGCACAACACAGGATGTGAACTTGGACTTTGAATAGCTATGAGTCCACAAAACAATTACCGCATTCTCCAGATTATAATACACTCCGGAAAGTAAGATGCATCCCACACTTGTGCCCGGTGTTGTACAAATCTGGATTATAAGACACACCCTGACTTTTGCTTTAAAATACAGGAGGAAAAAAGCGCAGTCTTAGAATCTTGATAATATGGCAATGAGCTAGGAAACATCAACTTTCTAGAAGCACACCCACTCGCAAACAAAACATTCGTGGTAATGCCAATAGAGCAATAAACAAACGTTCGAGCAAAGGACTATATGAAGGTGCTCAACATTAGCAAAATTCAATTTGTGCCAATTAAGTCGAATATTAACATTACCCTTATGGCAGCAGTCCCAGTCAACATGATTAAATAATACATCGTGTAAATATTCTTCGATAACGATGACCAATGTCATTCTGCAAGGGACCTTACTCAAGACTTGGCACACAATTCCCGGAGTTAAGTATCGTAACTTGTACGGCGATTTTATTCTTCAGCATCATCATTCATGATCAATCTACGACTGGATAAAAGCCTCCCCAAGTCATCGCCATCTCTCACGGTTCTATGATTTAATGATCTACCTTGCACCTGCACATCAGCCCATTTCATCACTCTATATCCTTAGTGAATGTCCTCTCGAACACGATCCATTCATTGGCGGCATCTGGTTGGATAGGCATGCGTTAGTTGTATTTGTAGGTGTTTGGGTGATTTATTTACCCTTCTTGTACTTTGCACTAGAATGATGTTTTTGTACTTTTGATGCAGCAACGTTCTTACCCGCCTCTACTAGACATCTGTGAAGAAGAGCTTTATAGCTCATAGGATTCCTCCAGTATAAATACAAATTCAGAATCTGATTTTGACTTTATCACTATTCTTGCCACGTGTCCTTCCCAAACCCACTAACTTTTTCTAAACGATTAGAAGTTTGTCTTTAATCTGCGTACATTCTCTAATCCATATATTCCTCTTTCTGCACCCCTAATGTAATTAAAAAAATAATCCATGCAATGTATTTTAAATAATTAAATATCTTCACCCAGAATGATACACTTGGAGGATACTGTTCATACATAAACAAAAACTGGAATCCTGACACTTTTGCGAGAATATAATTCATGGGAGTGTTACAAACGTATTCAAAACATTTGGCTTATCTCCACGAATTTCTTGCAAAACCGGTCTCCACATGCACTTCAAATATTTGGATAACTGTCATTGCCAAAGTATGTTCTGAGACGATGCCAAAACACGCCTATGTTTTGTTGAACAAGCTGAGATTAAACATTTTAAATTGATCTGATGAACTTTGGTGATACAGTGTGCCATCGGAGCAAAGTTTTCAATCAGTGTGTATTGCCTGATTTAACCTATACTATACATGAGAAACATTGACGCTGATAAGGACACTATAACAAAAACATTAAAGTACACAAAGTATGGAAATATGCATGCTGGGAATTACATTGAGAGGCAGAAAGAATAACACATGGATCACGTAACAAATGCAAATTAGAGACATTCACATTGACTCTTGAGAAAAGTACTTGGGCAGGACCCATTGTAAGAAGGGATGATGGCCCGATGGATGAGAATGGAGACAGTGGCAGCCAATTAAAGAGAACACGATGGAGAGGATGACCACCATAAATAAACATAACCATTAGATTCAAAGCATGAAAAGTTTAACAAAATTACGTACGAAATAAAAGACATGAATACCGCAATAACAATGAGCCCATTACTCAATGATGCTATTTGGAGAATGTGGGTTTGGACTTGACCAATCTCGAGAGATTACACTTGTAATTTTGCCATAGCTTTTAGTCGATTTCAAATAAGGATACACGGCCACGTACCTATGTTTTACTGGCACAAAGTGCATACAACAATTTCCTCCCAAAGTCTCTTGTTTAACCCATATATCTGTGACGTTTACACATTCATGGAGGCTTACCTAACATGAGGCAATCAGTAGCAAGATCACATTGCTCTTGCTGCAACTTTATGACCTGCCCCGACTGACATCTGTGAAAAAGAAATTCAAAGCTCATCTTCTTGGTTCTTTCGGTAAAGTCACGTAGAAGGGAAATAATTGTCAAGGCGTCCCCCCCCCCTTCCAACCCAGCGTATATATATGCTCCAAGCACGTGTGCTGTTTCATTCAGACGCTGTCGCCTCGACAGACCTGGTTTCACCTGAGGACGGCTGCTTGCGTTGTGGCCGAAAAGTCGTGAGAATTATTTTATTATGTTTTATTTTTATTATTTTATTACTTCCCTTCTACGTGACTTTACCGAAAGAACCAAGAAGATGAATCCCTGCAGTCACGAAAGCTTTAAATCGAAAATTCAAAGCTCATCGGATATCTCCAGGATAAATACAGATTCTGATTCTGACATCGCCTTGTGTTAACGACCCCTCGATGAGATGGCCTGCTATTACTTCGTGGCCTCGGCGTGCAAATATCATCACCAAGTCTTAACCATCCACTTTGCAGTACTTACACACTGCTTGCTGGTGTAGCAATAATATTGAGCAGAAATGACGCTGTGGTTGCAGAAACTGAAGAAGAGGAAAACAAAACCTCTAGAGCAGTGTTTCTCAAAGCGTCGTCCCCAGCCGACAAGTGGTCCTCGACAGGCCTCCAGGTGGTCCGGGGGCTGTGATGCAAATGCAGTTGATCCAGAAATAATGACAAAGCCTCTATCTTTTGTTTCGGACATTAATTCACATCTAGTTATATTTAATTTTGGAATAAAGTTAGATAGACTACCCTGATTGAACTATCTTAAGCCTAAGATCTAAATTCCCCCCCCCCTACACAAAAAAACACGTATAGCTGCGTAAAAAAATGTTTTTTTATGAATAATATTGTATTACTGGTATTTAGAGATAAGTGAATGAATTTTGTCACAGGGGTGGGGGGCTGTGTGGTCCGCGGAATTGTTTGCATCGGCCGAGTGGTTCGTGGGCCAACACATTTTGAGAAACACTGCTCTTGTGGTATCACCAGACTATCCCAGTCTCTACTCCCTACTCCCGTAGATAAAAGCCATGGCCAGGAATCAAACCCGGGTTAGGTTACTGGGTTCATAGCTCGGCGCATTAACCTTCGTGCTAACATTCCAGCCAGGTAAAAGTTACTGAGGTCAATATCTTTTTAAAGTTAATAATAGACTGGCAAAAATAAATGCATATACATTTGGTGTCATTAGAATCGTAGACATTAACACTGCTCTTTGGACAGCTGAAATTGCTTCTCAGCTAAACTGGTGGACTGCAAATGAGGGTCGTGGGAAAATGAAAGTGCCAAATAAATAAATCAGGACTGTAACACAACGGTTAGCAAATCATAATACAATGATTAATCAAACACTCTGCACAATTATAATGGAGGAGAATGCAAAGGGTGTATTTTCAGTTTGGGATAGAGCCACGTTAAGGATGATGTATTTGCCCAGGTCAATGGGTTCAGCTGCCTGACAAATATAGGCCTGAGAGCCAACACAGAATTGTACTGTGTTGCCTACGAAATGAAGGTCACAAGTTATGGCAGTGCCATGCAGTACAGGGAAGGACAGTATTTTCCTGCCCAGAATAGAGGGCAAGGCAATGCTCAAGATAGAGCAAGAAAGGCTCCCAAGGTTAAGTAACACGGCAGAGGTCAAGGATACAGGAGAGAACAGTCCATAAGATCTGAGACACTGAAGAGGGTATCACACATTCCCCCAAAATACAAGATGCATATACCCATGGGTACAGGAAACATAGGGCCAGATAGGTAGAAGGAAACTGAGATATCTTTAAGTTTAGGACAAACCCAGGGGCACAGCGCAGGTCAGTATACTTGTTAGATACACAAGAAACTGTGCAGTAGACACTTCCAAGATGCAGGACAGACACGTCCTCGAGATCAGTCGCTGGCCACGTGGCCGACTCGAGGACATCTTATAAGTTCTTGTCACTGACCTTGTCCTCAGGGGTGTGCCATCGGTTGGGGGATTTTCTTAGAGGCATTCTACCTTCATACCGGCATCAGACTAAAGGATCTGTGCCTGGTTTTATCAAACACTTTCAAGTGTTTTAGTGTCCACTTACGGGTAACTTTGTATTTCCCTACAGGGAATGCTTAAGGTGTTTTATGCAATGATCTTAAGTGACTGCACATTTCTTTCCAAAAGTGCCACGTAAAAAAGGCCATATCGGAGTACAAATGTCTTGCTCCTCTTCAATCCCTGTGCATATTCCTCATTTTTTCCTCAATGTGGAGGCCACGCTCCATTTAATGTTGAACAACGCCGCATACGCAGTTATTATTTTGTTGGCTTGTTCAGGATTTATACCAAGTTCCATATGAAAGTAATGAAAAATGTCCCTTAAGCTGACAAGAATCCTGTTTAATGACGACCCGTATTATTAAATGAGATTTGACGTTATCATGCAACATACAGAAAGTGTATATGCGTCAATGTATGTACTGTAGTTTTATATTTTAATTAATCACGCTATTTAAAGAAATTACTTCTAATTTACCTTCCCGACTGACTTAAAGGGTTAAGCTCAAGATGGCAATGTCATCTAGCAGCAGCCCGTTGTAGATTTCTGCCACAAAATCTCTGCCATTCTTACTTTCCTTTAAAAGCCACAAACCATGGGGTACACCCAGGCCAAGAAGCAACAATATTTGTAATCATGCACTATATATATTTATACTGTACATCGTTATTACTATTTACACAGGTTTCTTTGCAGTCTTTAAAGCCCGCAAATCCTTAAGAACTCCAGCAAATTTGTAAACAAATCAACAGTATCCACTCTCTGCCTTTTTTATTTGGAAATATTATAAAATCTCCTTGGCTTTGAAAATAGCGCATTCGCAAACTTTGTGTACAATTCGGCTCATGGTGAATATGTGGATATGAAAATGTATCTTCAACTTTTTTGCACGGAACCTGCCAGTTGGAAAACAAAGTGCCAAAGGTGTTCCTTCTTTGTATGAAGAAGTAAATCTTCCTCCAGCATTGCACACGTTTCAAAGACAATATCTGTCAAAATGATCGTTTTTTATCCGTTGAACATCGTCCATGATTTCGAAAGGATTTTCCCGGTCGATAAACACCTTTTTTGAAACGTGGCTCCTTCATCTTTGTAATTTAAAAAAAAAGTTGTATTGTTAAATAGCATAAATCACAGATGTAAACACGTGTTATTTATTGTATCTCACTTGAGCTACCCGATTTAACCTTCAACTCAAGTCTTACTTGTGCAATGCCCGTTCCACTTTGGCAAAAAACCCTTACATTACAAATATTTAAGTGGGACCACTCAAGCAGAATTTCATGAATGTTCACTCAAGGAGTTCCCTTAAGTTGTCTCATGCAACGTACTAAAGCTGAGATAACAATAAGGGGGACCACACTGATTGAACTTGACTTAACCCGTCTGGGCAATGCGGCCTTGACTGGCATTGACACTGGCCTCGACCTACAAGGCTCTCCCTCTCGCCCTTGATCTTGTCTTGAATCCAACAGAGTCAGATCCCAGTGTGTAGAAAGCATAACCATGCGCGCACAGGGGCCGGGACACCTTACACGACAGACCCAAGTGCGACTCTATATCCGGCTACACTCCCCTGGGTTTATATAGCACATGGGGGCCTGAGGGTTCCTTATTCTGCTTTGATATTCACAGGGCTCTGTCCTGTACACAAGGGGGGGTTCCGGTCCTGTACGTACACAACTTCATCTTCCTGTGCAGAGGAGTACCGACCTGTTTAGACCCCCATGTACACACACACACCTTGTAAGTATACAACGCAGACTTCCCTGTATGATGCAGCAAAGACCCACCACCCCCACGCGGAAGGCAGCCTCGGGGCTGCCTTCCGCGTTGTGGCTTGCGTGTTTATCGATCACGTGTAGAGTTGTGTGTGTGTGTTGTTGTGTGTACACGCATGGGCGCTGTGCCCGTGACACACAACATACACACACACAATACAGTACACACCACGTGTGTCTTGTCTGCACGGCGCGCACGTGTACTACATATAACGCAGGCACAAGCGCCTGCACTGTACGCAGTGTGTGCTGTGTATATCCGCTTGCATAACTGTAGGCAAGCGTGCAAGCGTGTGTCTGTCTGTGTGTATCTGTGTGTGTGTGTGTATCTGTGTCTGTGTGTGCGTGTCTGTGTGTGCGTGTCTGTGTACGTGTCTGTGTGCGTGTGTCTGTGTGTGTATCTGTGTGTGTGTCTGTGTGCGTGTGTCTGTGTGTGTATCTGTGTATCTGTGTGAGTGTGTGTGAGTGTGTGTCTGTCTGTGTGAGTATTTGAGTGTGTGTATCTGTGTGTCTGTGTGAGTGTCTGTGTGAGTGTCTGTGTGAGTGTATGTGTGTGTGTCTGTGTGTGTATCTGTGTGTGTGTCTGTCTGTCTGTGTGAGTGTATGTGTCTGTGTGTGCGTGTCTGTGTGTGTATCTGTGTGTGTGTGTGTCTGTCTGTGTGAGTGTATGTGTCTGTGTGTGCGTGTCTGTGTGTGTATCAACAGCACGCACAGTTGCGGTGTGTGCACGCTTCACGACGCGAACGCGGCCTGTAGGATTTAAACACGGGCGCAGGGCACGTTGGCAACACCGTGGTAGTAGTAGTCGTAGTCGTGTTGGGGGTCTGGCTCTGTAACGTGGGCCACATAACAACACACGCCACACAACAACAACACACGCCACACAACAACAACAACACACGCCACACAACAACAACACAGGCCAGGCCGATTTACTTCATGCGCGGCACCCAAATCGCTGCGTCTGTGTGGAGGGGGAGCGGTGGCGGAACGGTTAGCGCACCGCGCTGCTTTCCCGGCGAGCCGAGTTCGATTCCCGCCAGCGACAGATTTATGAACCGGTTCTGGGCCTTCCCCCCTAGGTCGACTCGGCCTCAAGTGTTACATCAGCATTGGGGAGTGCAGTGTATGTAGTAGTGCATGAACAGCACGTACAGGTCTTGCCATTATTAGTACGGCGTATGCAGCGATGTGTAGCTGTGTACTCTATGCGCAGTGTAGTGTACGTGTGATGTGTGTAATGTACTGTAGCGTGTGTACGCGTGCTGTGTGTACGCTACAAGAATGTCCACGCGGTGGTTGACATGTGCTGTGCGCACGATGAACACGCGTGTACTGCACGTGTACATGTGTACCACGCGTGTAACATGGGTACCACGCGTGTGCCAGGGTGAGCCACGCGCACGGGGGGTGGGAGAGAGGCGAGGCACTCACCTCGAGGCGCGTGCGCTCCTTCGTCTCCCTCCCACTCTCTCTCTCTACTCTCCCTTCACTCTCCCTCCACTCTCTCCCTCTCCCTTCACTCTCCCTCTCTCTCTCTCTACACTCTCCCTCCCTCCACTCTGCCTCAACCGCCGCCTCTCTCCCCTGTCTCTCCCCCTCCCCCTGGCGAGTCACGGCGCACGCGCGCGAATCCAGGACGACCTGGGGGGGGGTGGGGGCACTGGGGGGGGTGGGGGCACGGGGGTGGGGGCACTGGGGGGGGTGGGGGCACGGGGGGTGGGGGCACGTAGGGGTGAGGGCACTGGGGGGTGGGGGGGGCACTGGGGGACGGTGGGGGCACTGGGGGGTGGGGACGGGGCACTGGGGGGTGGGGGGGCACTGGGGGGTGGGGGGGGCACTGGGGGGTGGGGGGGGGCACTGGGTGTAGATTGAGGCTGGGTGGGGCTGGGTGTAGGTTGGGGCTGGGTGGTGCTGGGTGTAGATTGAGGCTGGGTGGGGCTGGGTGTAGGTTGGGGCTGGGTGGTGCTGGGTGTAGATTGAGGCTGGGTGGGGCTGGGTGTAGATTGAGGCTGGGTGGTGCTGGGTGTAGATTGAGGCTGGGTGGGGCTGGGTGTAGATTGAGGCTGGGTGGGGCTGAGTGTAGGTTGGGGCTGAGTGGTGCTGGGTGTAGGTTGGGGCTGGGTGGTGCTGGGTGGTGTAGGTTGGGGCTGGGTGGTGCTGGGTGTAGGTTGGGGCTGGGTGGTGCTGGGTGTAGGTTGGGGCTGGGTGGTGCTGGGTGTAGGTTGGGGCTGGGGGGTGTTGGGTGTAGATTGAGGCTGGGTGGTGCTGGGTGTAGGTTGGGCTGGGGGGTGCTGGGTGTAGATTGGGGCAGGGTGGTGCTGGGTGTAGATTGAGGCTGGGTGGGGCTGGGTGTAGGTTGGGGCTGCGTGGTGCTGGGTGTAGGTTGGGGCTGGGTGGTGCTGGGTGTAGATTGAGGCTGGGTGGTGCTGGGTGTAGGTTGGGGCTGGGTGGTGCTGGGTGTAGGTTGGGGCTGGGTGGTGCTGGATGTAGATTGGGGCAGGGTGGTGCTGGGTGTAGATTGAGGCTGGGTGGGGCTGGGTGTAGGTTGGGGCTGCGTGGTGCTGGGTGTAGGTTGGGGCTGGGTGGTGCTGGGTGTAGGTTGGGGCTGGGTGGTGCTGGGTGTAGATTGAGGCTGAGTGGTGCTGGGTGTAGGTTGGGGCTGGGGGGTGCTGGGTGTAGGTTGGGGCTGGGTGGTGCTGGGTGTAGATTGGGGCTGGGTGGTGCTGGGTGTAGATTGAGGCTGAGTGGTGCTGGGTGTAGGTTGGGGCTGGGTGGTGCTGGGTGTAGATTGGGGCTGGGTGGTGCTGGGTGTAGATTGGGGCTGGGTGGTGCTGGGTGTAGATTGGGGCTGGGGGGTGCTGGGTGTAGGTTGGGGCTGGGTGGTGCTGGGTGTAGGTTGGGCTGGGTGGTGCTGGGTGTAGGTTGGGGCTGGGTGGTGCTGGGTGGTGTAGGTTGGGGCTGGGTGGTGCTGGGTGGTGTAGGTTGGGGCTGGGTGGTGCTGTGTGTAGGTTGGGCTGGGTGGTGCTGGGTGTAGGTTGGGGCTGGGTGGTGCTGGGTGTAGGTTGGGCTGGGTGGTGCTGGGTGTAGATTGAGGCTGGGTGGAGTTGGGTGTAGGTTGGGCTGGGTGGTGCTGGGTGTAGGTTGGGGCTGGGGGGTGCTGGGTGTAGGTTGGGGCTGGGTGGTGCTGGGTGGTGTAGGTTGGGGCTGGGTAGTGCTGGGTGTAGGTTCGGGCTGGGGGGTGCTGGGTGTAGGTTGAGGCTGGGTGGTGCTGGGTGTAGATTGGGGCTGGGTGGTGCTGGGTGTAGATTGGGGCTGGGTGGTGCTGGGTGTAGATTGAGGCTGGGTGGGGCTGGGTGGTGCGGGGTGTAGGTTGGGGCTGGGTGGTGCTGGTTGTAGGTTGGGGCTGGGTGGTGCTGGGTGTAGGTTGGGGCTGGGTGGTGCTGGGTGTTGGTTGGGGCTGGGTGGTGCTGGGTGTAGGTTGGGGCTGGGTGGTGCTGGGTGTAGATTGGGGCTGGGTGGTGCTAGGTGTAGATTGGGGCTGGGTGGTGCTGGGTGTAGTTGGGGCTGGGTGGTGCTGGGTGTAGGTTGGGGCTGAGTGGTGCTGGGTGTAGGTTGGGGCTGAGTGGTGCTGGGTGTAGGTTGGGGCTGGGTGGTTCTGGGTGTAGGTTGGGGCTGAGTGGTGCTGGGAGTGGGTTGGGGCTGAGTGGTGCTGGGTGTAGGTTGGGGCTGGGTGGTGCTGGGTGTAGGTTGGGGCTGAGTGGTGCTGGGTGTAGGTTGGGGCTGGGTGGTGCTGGGTGTAGGTTGGGGCTGGGTGGTTCTGGGTGTAGGTTGGGGCTGAGTGGTGCTGGGAGTGGGTTGGGGCTGAGTGGTGCTGGGTGTAGGTTGGGGCTGGGTGGTGCTGGGTGTAGGTTGGGGCTGAGTGGTGCTGGGTGTAGGTTGGGGCTGGGTGGTGCTGGGTGTAGGTTGGGGCTGGGTGGTGCTGGGTGTAGGTTGGGGCTGAGTGGTGCTGGGTGTAGATTGCGGCTGGGTGGTGCTGGGTGTAGATTGGGGCTGGGTGGTGCTGGGTGTAGATTGGGGCTGGGTGGTGCTGGGTGAAGGTTGGGGCTGGGTGGTGCTGGGTGTAGGTTGAGGCTGGGTGGTGCTCGGTGTTGATATTCTGTATCGATGACTAAATAACAAATTCACCCAAAATGCGTCTGTCCTCTTTAAAGATTAGTCCCGTCAAGATACCACCACACAAAACAGGTTTTCATGAGGTTGTGGTGCTACGTTGTGGGTAATACTCTTATGCTCCTACATCAAAGATCCCAACTTTCATGAATCCACACTGACAGGCGTAGAGTATCTGCAAATAATCCCCATGATCCGTACAAGTGTGGAAATGTCCTTGCCCAGCAGTGTGTTTACAATATATCTCAACGCCTAGAGTGTATCCATGGTCGTGGGCATTGGCGGTGCTGATGTGCTTGAGCCTGCTTTGGAAGCTGATGGTGCCAGGTGTTGTTCATTGTTGGTGCCGGGTGTCCATCGACAGTGCCGGGTGTCCATTGACTGGACGTGGATCCGTGAGCACCCAGAACAAGCACTTCGTCCCCTAACCTCGCTCTCTCCCGCACTCCTCCCGCTGTCCTATCATTCCCCAATGTCATCTGATGTTGCACGGGATGCTTTGGAAATTTGGAGAGGGAAGGGAGGGAGGGCGTTGGGAGGTGAACTGACGAGGGTGTTTTTTTTTGTCACAATGAGGATGGGGGGGGTGGTAGTGGGGGTGCGAAATATAAAAGCCTCAGTGAGATCACGTAACGTGCGTGACTATGCACGTGCAACGTGGGAGCAGGAGACAAGGACTGTGATCAGAGCACAAAAATAGCCGTCACCAGACGCTGCTAACCCTGGCTCAGCATGGCCAGCAGAGGCACGTGGCATGCTCAACAACTTGTGCAGTCAGGAATAATCTGTACCCACTGTACTGCCACACAAGTAAGCGTAAATATAAACCCATTGCGTTATTAATAGCGCTCTGGGTGATTCTACAAGGGAGTCAAGTTCAAAGCATAATGTTTGCAAAAACACTCCTAAGAGATAGACATTCTAGCAACACAATATGTCTGTAAGTGACATGTCCTGCACAGGTTTTCTTAATATGTAACCCAACTATATGCCTCACTGATGCCTTTAACCAAAGTGAGAGCACTGTGAGATAAAATGTCTCTTCTTTCAGGACGTTTTGAGATTATGATGTTTCTGCAGGTTGCTTTTGAATGTGTACATATGGTTGAGACTTTATTTCAGCTGGTAAGGCCCAATAGCATTGAGTTAAGCAGTTATTTTACACGGACGACCAGATGAAGACCTTCTGCAGTGGTGGCAGTTACAGGACATTTTGGGGTGGGAATGGACTAAACTTAAATCACTCAGAATTAAATCTCTTTGCTGATGATACTGTTGTGCTAGTATCTGGCATATATCCAAACGAAGTCAAACAGAATCTGCAACATAATTTCGACTTAATTCAACGTCCATTGTCATCAATACAATTGCTCCTAACTCCCCCAAAAGCGAAGATCATGCTCTTTTCTTTAAAAAAAGAACAGTTTCATTCCCTTCACCTTTTACGGATATCAGAAGCAATATCATTGAATAAACTGAGTGCTTTAAATACTTCGGTTTACTGATTGTTTAAACATTTTCATTTCAATCCCATATTCATCACATCTGAAAGAATATCAAATGAAAATAGGGGGTTTTATACAGAAAGAAACATTGTTTTCGCATTCGGTTGTGCCTGCAAATTGTTGAAGCTATTATTGTACCACTGACGCTGCTTGCAGATCAGTTACGAATGAAACACTAAACAGACTAAATCCGCTTCATCATTCTGCTCTTCGAGTTGCACTAGATGTACTATACAGGACCTGCCTCTGTGACCTCTACTTAAAATACAATCTCACATCACGTGATGCAAGAAGAAACCTACATTGGACCCCGTTCATTCATCAAATCCTCATTGGCTAATCTGCAATGTACATACCTAGCTGATTAATTCACTACATCGTCAAACTTGAGAAACCTAAGATGTCCATCTGATTGCCTTTTAACTATCCCTAGAACAAGAATTGGAATAGGTGACAAAGCCTTTGCCATTGTTACAGCAATAATAACTTTGAGCACAGCACACATAGAGAGTGTTAAATGTCAATTTTATTTTGCAAAGGATTGCATGTACTCAAAATATGTAAGGTACGGTAACATTCATAATCAACGTTTTTGGGTGTGGTTTCACGCTTCAACACACCGGTGGGCTAAAGCAGTGAACTATTTGTCTTTTGTCAACGTGACACTTTTTTACTGATTGGCCGTGTCGGGTGGTGGAGGGTTACGACACATTTATAAATAACGCGATCTAAACCCAAAAACGTTGATTATTAATAATATTGGTCGCGAAAGCCTACGTGTTAAACTGTACGGTAACATGGTAGCATTACATAAAACTCAGGGCATTCATCAATAACACCACCTTAAAAGAAACAGATATTAAAGGTGACGTTTTGGGAAATGGCCCTTCTTCATAGCTCATAAATAGAGAGGCTCGAGATATAGAGTGGATAATACTGGTAGGAACGAAGTGGACCAGACCACCAATAGATTAATGTGTCCGTCCGTCCGTCCGCGTTTGTCCGTCCGTCCGTCCATCCGCGTTTGTCCGTCCGTCCGTCCGCGTTTGTCCGTCCGTCCGTCCGTGTATCAACATCGCCCCCTACTGCAAACACTTGGCATGACCCTGTCCGACAAGATGGCCGCCCGCTCCCCCTGCGATCTGTGAATTAAACAAGATGGCCGTCGCTTCCGGCGCATCACGGCAAAACTTTAAACTTCGCTTCAAAATTACTTTACTGAAACGCAGCACGTTTATTTAAAAAATTACTTTACTGAAACGCAGCACGTTTTTTTAACACAGAGACAAGAAACACTTATTAACACAGAGACGAGATACATTTAATCGCCTTATTTGTGCACGAAAAGCACGGCGCGAGGCCTAGTGCGGCAGGCTTTGCGAGGCCTAGTGCGGCAGGCTTATTAACACAGAGATGAAACGCAGCACGTTTATTTTAAAAAAAATTACTTTACTGAAACGCAGCACGTTTTTTTAACACAGAGACAAGAAACATGTATTAACACAGAGACGAGATACATTTAATCGCCTTATTTGTGCACGAAAAGCACGGCGCGAGGCCTTGTGCGGCAGGCTTCGCGAGGCCTAGTGCGGGAGGCTTATTAACACAGAGATGAAACGCAGCACGTTTATTGTTGTTGTTGTGCATATTGGCAGTGGTGCCTGACTCGGCTGAATCTGCAGCCCGGCAGCGGCAGAGCAGAGGCAGCGAGAGGCCTCGTCGCTGCTGCTATTCACTCGCTTATAGTTCTACCGTGTTCACTACATCTCTGTCGTGTTCACTACATCTGCTGTGTTCACTACATCTCTGCCGTGTTCACTATCATCTCTACATCTCTGTCGTGTTCACTATCATCTCCACATCTCTGTCGTGTTCACTACATCTCTGTCGTGTTCACTATCATCTCTACATCTCTGTCGTGTTCACTATATCTCTGTCGTGTTCACTATCATCTCTACATCTCTGTCGTATTCACTACATCTCTGTCGTGTTCACCACATCTCTGCCGTGTTCACTACATCTCTGCCGTGTTCACTACATCTGCTGTGTTCACTACATCTCTGCCGTGTTCACTATCATCTCTACATCTCTGTCGTGTACACTATATCTCTGTCGTGTTCACTATCATCTCTACATCTCTGTCGTGTTCACTACATCTCTGCCGTGTTCACCACATCTCTGCCGTGTTCACCACATCTCTGCCGTGTTCACCACATCTCTGTCATGTTCACTACATCGTATTCACACGCAATTATTTCTACTTGTGCTGCAATCTTTGATTATTTAGCTGCTGGCTGCATGTTTGGTGGCGATGCTACCGTTATAGCAGCACCAACTGCGGTTGGTTCTGGGTCCATGGAAACGACGCTTTCACTGCGAGTTTGTAAAGGGTTCCAGCAGCAAATGCGGTCTCTGTTTCAGCAAGCATCTTTTCAACGTGGGCGTCCGGACAACCATTGGGGTCTTCAAAGTCGTGGTTGTTTTCGGTATCCATGTCGTGCGCGCGAATAAAAACTCTAAGTGCCAAACAAACACTGCTCAATGTAGTACTGTTATATGAATATGCCAAACGCCCGTTTATTCAACTCTATGTAGACGACATAAAATGCACCAAGGTGCCGTTTATTCCCTCTATTTTATTTCACCTTTATACTAGTGTAGTGGTGATACGCGCTGGGTGTATATGTCGTGTGCCAGCGCGTATGTACGGGTGTGTGTGTGGTGACGCGCGCTGACGGGGAGGAGCAGGCGTCAGTGCGCGGGTGGGGGTAGTGCTGCTGATTGGCTGTGTGCCGGTGACGCGCCCAGAGGGAGTGATCGGGTAGCAGCGCGGTGTGATTGGTCGGGGAGTGGAAACACGCGCTGAGCGGAACCGGATCGTAGGGATAGCGCGTGGGGATTGGGTAACTGAGGAGCGGTGCCGACGTTGAGGTCCGCATCCGCTCCGTCTCCCGGGAAGAAGGGGTATATAAGGTGATGCACAGAGGAGCAGGGGGCAGAAGTGGAACCATCTAAGAATGAAGACGAAGGTGCAGAGATAGAGCCCGGAGAGGAGAGTAATGGAGAGTAGAGGAGAGTAAGGTATAAGTGTGTAGCCAGCGAGAGAGAGAAAGGTCTACACGAGCTGAGTAAGGTATAGTGTGTAGCCAGCGAGAGAGAACGGTCTACACGGGCTGAGTAATGTATAGTGTGTAGCCAGCGAGAGAGAAAGGTCTACACGAGCTGAGTAATGTATAGTGTGTAGCCAGCGAGAGAGAAAGGTCTACACGAGCTGAGTAATGTATAGTGTGTAGCCAGCGAGAGAGAAAGGTCTACACGAGCCGAGTATGCATACGGTGTAGCCAGCGAGAGAGAAAGGTCTACACGAGCCGAGTATGCATACGGTGTAGCCAGAGAGAGATGCAAAGTCTACACGAGGCGAGTGGAGAGTGTAGCAGAGGCGCAGAGTCTACACGAGGCGAGAGAGGAGTGTAGCCGAGGCGCGGAGTCTACACGAGGCACAGAGAGCTGGCAGCACAGAATCCAGAGTCAAGAGAAGCGCATTGTGAAGAAGAGAGGCCACGCGTTGTATTGTTACAAGTCAAGATTTAATAAAAGAAGTGTGTTCCCGTCAAGGAGTTTCCTGCCGTCATTTTCCAATACTTCACTAGTAAATGCATTCGAGTTTCCCCATCTAAGGTCAATTAATCTCAGATGTGATCGTTTGGAAATGAAAGACTACGAGTCTTTAAATCTCACAGCGTTTCTTGTGAAAACAAACACTTTTAATTAACGTTACACTAGAATACAGTAATTTTTGCTTTAACTCCTCTATACCCGGTCGATATCCCTGTACCGGTACTAAGTATTATTCCTACCAGCCCACCCCGCAGGGTCCTGTTACGATTGGAGACGGCACTTATGTTATGATAACAATGTGTGTTATTCTATCCATGACCTGCGGACCAATAACGTTTGATGGCATCGGATATAAAACACTGGTATGTGGTGGTGGGGGGAGCGGTGGTTAGTTCGTGCACTGAAATCAGGACCCGGCAACCCGAGTTTTTTCGATGAGCGCAGTTGGCTACGTACGGTGCGAAAGACGTTCAAAATACATACATGCATTCTCATTTTTCACAGTTAACGTCACTGCTCCTCAGTTTCCGAAATAAGTCGTCGAAGAACCACTGCTTCATCAATCCACACTGACCACCGTCGTGAGAGTACCCCCATGGCCCGGCACGATGTGGGGAGGCCTTCATCCCCGACTCCCCGTTGCCAAATTATAAGGTTATTTCGGTAAAGTCACGTAGCTAGAAAGAATAAAAATAAAAATACAAATAAAGTGATTCAAAATATCAATAACACCACCGCTTGTGCTGCGATCGAAACGTCGTGATGTTTTTAATCACTTTATTTTTATTTTATTTGTTTTCTATCTACGTGACTTTACGGAGAGAACCATAGCATATTAATTCCTGCAGTCACGAAAGTTTGAAGTCAAAATTTCCCTGCTGCCAACTCACTTAACATGGACAGTATTTGTTGAATATGTATTGTACTGCAAGCGCAGTCATGACCTAGTTTGTACGTAGAAAGATAATCCCCAGTGATTGCTTAGTGTATCACGGTGCATTTCATGTGCTTCAAATATTGAACCTCTGTCATGCTCCAGTTAGCATTGTTATTGAGGTGCTCACCTTAACCGGCAAGCCTACTGCTTCCCCATCAACGCACGTGTGACATCACGCATGGCCGGCGTCATCATTGCGATGGACGGTGATGTGCGTTCACGATCAACTTTCGTCACCCGACAGTTTCTGAGTCAACACCGGACCGTCGGCTTAAACAAAAAAAAAACATTTTAGAGGCAAGATTTACGCAGGGCTTTTCACGTGCCGCGCGTACGTCGAAATAGCCCGTGTCACTGCGGGTGATTGAATGCAAACCTCATTCTCGTGGGATAATCCCGATCCGTCTCTAACCCTGCTTCGGTCATTTGTACGGGCGCTTATTTTGCGACAACGGCGCTTCTTCATCGCAACGTATCTTTGCGTCAACTTACGTGAATGATGTTTCTTTTTTTATCGTAAGCGAAAGGGGCATGCATCTTAGACAACAAGTACAATGTTTACACTGAGGTCCAGAATACGAACATGGCCGATGCCCGCGTGATATATAATATTAGTCCTGCCATACGACTCGTAGGTGTCAACCTGCAGCTGAGAAAGGTTATTATCGGCCGTGTCCAATGCACTGGTGGATGATGGCCTGCCCATGCTATCGCGGTGTTTGCGATGGGAACAATCAATACACCCAGTGCCTTCACGTGAGATGATTTCATTGCTCCATCTCCTCGAGAAATGTACTCTTCGATACGTTACACTTACTTTATACTGCTTTTGCTAACATATTCAACCACGTTTTTTTTTCTATATTTACTATTAATGATGGGAATGTTTTGTCTATGTTGTATTTTGTTCCACACTGGAGTTGGTTTGTCCCCTATGTTCGATGCAATGTTATTTCTACCGAGGTCTCCTTTTTAGAAGGAGAGTTCTCACCTCAATGGGCTCTTCTTCCCTGGTTATGAAGGCTATCAATCAATTCTGAATGTGATCTTCGACGCTTTGTGTTTTGGCCATCGCCATTAGAATTAACCACAAATCAACTTTCCATCACAGTTCTCCAATGCACCCTTCTTACTAAATTGAAACAGACATATTTAATGTAGTAAGCTGCATATTATCCCATGATTATGTACTCATTTAAGTAAGTGAACATATCTACAACAGTGTATACTTTGCATGAATCACAGCTCATCATCAACAGCTGGAACAATTTACAAAGTGTGTGAATATAATATAAATAATATATTGTCGGGAGCGTGCTGATGTGCAATGAGACTGGTAACATGATCTGCAAGCACGGTGGTTTAGGGATGATTACAGAGTGCACAGTAAAAGCATACACTGTGTAGAGGCGAGCCGTGGCGTAACGAGACCTTTACAGATCATGCAGCCAGGCTGGGTTAAATCCAAGCCCAGTTCTGGGTATAACCAGATTTTAATTTTCTAAGTGAGCGCGTCATCCGCTATGAGCGAATTATATCAAGAAACAGATCATGCTGCCGAATAGTATATTCGATGACATGTGTGTGAGTGTATAATATATGCTGCGACTGAGTCGAGAACATGCGAAGGTTAAACACAATTCAAACCTGTCAAGAAAGTTAAGTGGCCTAGTGCAAGACGCTAATGACGGAGTGGCAACCAAGAAATGGAACGCGTAAAGAGGACGTCTCCACCACGGAGATGGAGCGATGGAATCAGCTCGTGTGCAGGTTCCGGATGTATTGTTGCATCACGGGAATTGACGGTGGCTTGGGAAGCAGGCCTTCATTGACCACACGGCTGCTTCTGATTGTACTATGTTAAGTGCCTTACAACAGACTCCCAAAAATATTCTACCAGCTTGTCTAGCATATGTACTCACGCTGTATAGTACGACTAAAAACCATCCACGACCTCTCGCGGTTGACGGTCCCCACATCGACACACTCCCATAGACACCTGCTGCACCCCCCTGGTGACCCTTACGTTCGCTCATCCCCCATCGCTAAACAAACTTCGTTTCCGCACGGTTCGCCACGTACGGTGCGAAAGAAGTTCAACATTCATTCATAAATCCCAACACAACGGCTTCCACACCTGATCCTCCCCCTATCCCGAAATACGAGACTGGGAAACGCACGGACAATAAACTCGAATCGTCGTCATCAGCCACGATCGATCCACTCCGAGATAAAGCCCCCCTTTAAAAGCTATCACCATCTCTTTTCTGCAATATTTCTGCAATATGTTGCTGTCTTTTCTTGGATTTTCTGTTTGCACATAGTCACTTTAAGATGTTTTCTTGTTCATGTTTTTGTTTTTTGTTTGTTGCGGTTGCACCCGATTCAAGAGCCGAATGGCTCACAGGGCTATACCTAATCAATGAACTCGAAAATGATCTCCCACTGTGCTAACGACATGATAATCCACCTAGCACGCTTCGGCCGTGTTGGCTTTGACCATACTTCCCCGCGTCCGTAGGCGCGAGGTTCTGGAATGGCTTGAGCGGGGGCTGATGGTGCGTGGGGGGACCGATCCAGATATCACTCGCCACGTACATTCGCCGTTCGTAGGGCTTACAAGCTCCCGCAGTGGTCAGGCGCGTCCACTCCGATGTGAGATATTTGTTGGAGTTGCGTGTACGTGGTGGCATCGCCAACATTGTATCTGCACGGCGCTCCCTCCCTCCTCAACGCGATTCCGGAGAGGCTTTGGCCACGTCGAACTCTTAATATATTAAAATGAAAACCTCTCCTTTATCAATTTTCAGATTTTCTCTATCTAATTTATGATCGCGGCCATTATGATCGTCGCCAATGGCCACCGGTCGAGAAATATATTGCACGGAATAATCGTTCACGTAGTTGTGGAGAATGTTTTTTCAGAATATAAGTCCAATGCATACCTGTCCCTCCACGTACAAAAAAAATATTTTATTACACTTTCTATCAACATAAGACCTTACGTGAGCGATCGATATTGGATGATACTGCGTTGGCAGTGATGCACACGTGCAAATTAAAGAAAACTAATGTGTTGGAAGTTTTTGTTCATTCATTATGTTGGTGGGGCACTCAAGCTCGACGGGGGGGCAGGGGAGGGGGGTGAGACGGAGGCGGTTCACAAAATTTTCTAACGAGCAGGTGAGTGTCGTTCACGGATGCATTTAATTTTTCACACGAGCAGTCACTTCTCGCCACCAACAGCCGCCGTCTCTGCCGGATGAAGACCTCCCCCACGCCGCCTCCGTCTGGACGCACGGCCCTTGCGATGGCACAACAACAATAATAAGATTTGAAGCTTTCGTGACTGCAAGTCACGTAGGTAAAAATAAATAAATAATACGCCTCAATAAATAAGTAAAATTGAAATAAATAATCACGACGTTTCGGAGGCAACACAAGTCTCCGTCATCAGGTGGGACCGTCACAGCTAGATTTTCTGTCTCAAGTGATATCAAGTGATACAGTAAATCTGGCTGTGACGGTCCCACCTGATCGGACGGAGACTTGTGTTGCCTCCGAAACGTCGTGATTTATTATTTTATTATCATCATGAATTTTTTCTTATTTATTATTTATTCATTTCCACCTACGTGACTTTACCGAAAAAGCCTAGGAGTAACAAAAACAAGACTTCGCGAACGGTGCAGCCTCTCGGGCATGGACACCTCGGGGGGCCTTGACGAGTCCGGGAACGTGGCCAGCGCGCCGCGTCATCGTTTCGATCGCTGACACTGTTGGACACGCACAGGCGGACTTTCCCAGAGATTGTCCAGTGCGCGAGGAGGAATGCGTAACTCTTGCACCCGTCCTCCCAAGGAACCCGGAGCCGGTTTCTGCTTTGCACATTGTAAGGAGCGCGGCAGAAGAACGGACACCACGAACCTCCGTCCCTGTTTTCTTCACGAATACTGAACATGCAACTATTTCATTTAAAAAAAAACAACCGTCAACCACCACACACACAAAGACAAAGTTCCCCCGTGTAGCCTTAGCAGACTTTTGGGCCAATTGCTGTTAGCGAATAGCACCTACGAAGGTCGGCACGATACACGAGGGGGTGCGTTGGCCAGCACCACGCCCGACCGCCTTTGTCTCCCCATATGCGATGTTTGAGGCTGAGTCGACCGGTGCAGAGAATCGTCACTGGCGTTGTCCGTGAGCGGGATTCGAACTCGGGTCGCTGGGTTCGTAGCGCTACCCGCTACACCATCGCCACCACCACCAACATTCGTCATGAATACTGCATTGTACTAAACACACAGAATAGGCTGACGTTTCAGGCATTAACCCTTCTTCCATTGCTCTCGGAAAAAAACACACTGATTGAAACGCCAGTCCGTTGTACATACATGCGTACATTTGTTTTGGTTTTCCCGTTATAACTAACTGTGATAAAGTTAAAAACGCATGTAAGATGAGAGTGACGGAGTCGCCTCGTGCCCTTTGTCATTCCGCCGCTGGGTGAAGTCCTCTGCCCCTCCGACAGCGCCGATCTCTCATGGAGCCTCCATTCCCGTCTCGCGATGTGTTCTGCCCAATTCCGTGTACCGCTACATGTACTGTGAAGTCTACTCGCTATAAGACAACGTCTCTACATGCACTTGGACGCTCTACAATTCCAAATGATATTGTACGGTTTTTGCTGTTAATGGTGCATTTTGCGAGTTTTTTCTTTCTTTGCGGCTATGGCAAACCTCTGCCATCGTATCGTCATTTGCATTGTGGGTTGTTTTTGTTTAAATTCACGAGGAGGTGTATCTCGACCCGAGTAAGAGGCTGATGGACGGTCCCCCATCATCACAGTTAGGGTTTGAATGCCGAAGGCGAAACAAAGTGCGTGCTAATGACAGTGGCCTTGGGCAGGACGGGTTACTCGAAGGAATTGATTGATATGTCCAAATGGTAAGGAATAATGACGAAGTGTTAGCTAAGGAATGGAACGCGTCAGAGAGAGAGTACTCATCCCGAGGAGACGGAGCGATGCAATAATCTCGTATACGTACAGTTGATAGGTGGATTGTTACATCGCAACTTCACAATACATGGTAACGGCTTCGGGAGGCCTCCATCTCGCAGTGGATTGATTAAAGCTGCTGCTGCTGATGACACAGTGCGTGTTTAGCTGCATAACTGGATTAAAATCATTAACAACGTCCAATTCTCCCAGGTGACGGTATTAGTTGTGTTAAGGTGACACGTAACAAGTGGGGGGCACGAGAAAGCTACCGACACCAATCCCTTGGCTCCCAGATCTGGTGAACATTCTGCCAGCACATATCCGCAGAGACTTGCAAACTGCACATAAGTTTGCGAACGACAACCACCTACCAATCAACGCAGGCCTCAACAATATTCCTCACTGCCTGCTCAAGTCCCGATCCCCCTTCTGTCACCATCCAACAATCTCTCCCAGATGCAGAAGAACGCTGACCAATTGGCGCGTTGTTTACGTGACAAACCTTACTGGCTCTTAATTCTAGATTTGAAGCTTTCGTGACTGCAATGATTCATATTCTTAGGTTTTTTCGATAAAGTCACGTAGGTAAAAAATTAAAATTAAAATTAATAAAAGTAAAATAAAATAAAAATAAAAAATCACGACGTTTCGGAGGCAACACAAGCTTCCGTCTTCAGGTGGAACCGTCACAGCCACGACAGCTGTATCAAGTAAATGAGAGATTACAAGAGATACCACTCCGTATATATAATGGTTGAGGGGGGAAGGGCCAGGAACGGCACACTTTTTATTAATATGGTAAGGTGAGGCTTAAGACTAAGAATAGACTGCATAACAAAAAACTGAGCCTTTGTTATGGAGAGGTGCGGTTTGTGACTACGCCTAGCCTACATAACAAAAGTGTGAAAAAAGAAAAACTAAACCTGGTAAAACAAAAAACTGGCTGTCTATCAGTAACCTGGCTGTGTCGGGTGGTGGAGGGTTACGGCACATTTAAACTGACGCAATCTAACCCAAAAACCTTTATTATGAATAATATTGGTCGCGAAAGTATACGTGTTAAACTAAACAACTGAAGTCGGCGAATAGCCAAACAACGCGAACTCTCTCCTGAAGCCATCCCGTGACCAGCAGAACTTGATATTGGCAATTAGCTTCTGAACATATTGACAAACGGAATAACATATTGGAATTGCATAACTCGTGAACACAATTAAAAGTCCTACTCCCTGGCCCCCCCTTAAAAAAAGCTATTTTATCTCAATGGACTCTTGACTAGTTGTAGAGACCTCTAATTAATAATACTACCACTGCTACGTATTGCACTGATTATAATTTGCAACGTTAACGAAAATGCAGACGAAGTTAGTAAATAAGCCACGCAAAACTGTCACGAAATTTGATGAACCATTGGCACTGATCCACAACTACACGTTTAAAAGGAAAGTTATTCAGAGACGGGTCTTCCGAATTGTCAGCCTCATTGTATTGTATTGTATATCGGTTTGTCAGAAGACGATGTTGCTGGCTGGTGTAGTGACATACCTGTCAACCCATACGGTTTACCTGTATTCTTGTAGAGGGAAATATAGTTTTAATGTCCATACGGCATACAGCCGTTTCACCACGGCCATTTTTGTCTATTTGTTTATATTTCTCCCTTGTGATGGGACTTTGTAGGATGAACGTTGAGATTTATAAGAGCACGGGGTGACCAATAAGGTCTAAATTGGTATGTAACAAGATAGGCACTGATAACGAGTCTCTGTGCTGGTGTTGGGGGTTCATGTCTCTTAAACAGCGCCCCTAGTGGTAACGCTATAACATAATTCATCACGTTCGGATCTTTAATGTGAAAATAAATGCATGTAGGTTGCGCTACACGTGCAAAACAATGTAGCTTATAAAAGTACTGATCTATGTAAAACATAAATATGATTTTAAACCCAGACACGTGGACACAGAGCCCAATAAAATACGGAGTATTCATACAAGAACAGTGTTCTTTGCAATGATGTGCGCTACATCAATTGGATCGATTGGAATCTTGATCCAAAATAGTTTTTAACATATTACGGATAGCCCTAAATACACTTTCTTAGTCACTGAATTCCCACTCAAAACGCCTTTAATCATGGTCGCAAAACAAATGCAATATGCGCCTCCTTTTTACATGACACACACGCACGTGCCTGTTCCGCACCACATCTACATATCAATTAGCACTCATTAGCTGCACAATACATTGCATACACGCGCTTATTCCATTGGTAATTAGTGTTGCGAGCACGCTTATAATTAATTGCGCCGCTTAAACTCGTGAATATTAAGCGAAGCGCAATGACAACATTAACATGCACACCGTAAAGAGGACTGCAGTTCACAACAACAACACGATTCAAGCAAAGCGATGTTTATGCAAAAAGTCGTGCAGAGCGGATCAAACCCGTGCATGCATTCACGTTGGCGCAGCACTACGAAGCCCTCTCCATCTCGGTGCGACGCATAACCTGCAGCGTTCCAATTGAATGCACTGACACGCGCGTGCATTCCTCGTAATGATCATTAGCTATGATCGATCTACTGCTGGATGAAAGATTCCCCCAAGCGCTCAGTATTTCTCACGATCCTTGCGATATAAAAATCCGTCTCAGCACCTGCGGACCAGCTGACTTCATCGCTCCATCTCCCCGGGAGATATCCTCTTGGACCCGTTCCATTTCTTAGCTGCCACACTTTTAGTCCTGGATAGTTTGAATGATTTTAGCGTACATAATCACGTTGTAATTCCATTGAAATTGTATACGATACAAGAAGACTCGTTATATAGACACAATGGTGACACAATGGTTAGCGCACCGCGCTATGAATCTGGCGACCCGAGTCCAATTCCCGGTCACTGCTATCCCCAGTGGAGAGTGATGTCTGAACCGGTGGTTGGTCTACCACTTCACAAACCCGCACGGACCAGCGCGGTGAAGTATGGTCAAACAACCCCCATTGCCGATACGGCGTGGGGAGGCCTTCATCCAGCAGTGGATGTATAGATGACCCTTACATATAGGTTCAAATACCGATTTAAAGCTTTCGTGACTGCAGGGATTCATCTTCTTGGTTCTTTCGCTAAAGTCACGTAGAATGGACATAATAAAATAATAAAATAAAACATAATAAAATAATTCTCACCACGTTTCGGCCACAACGCAAGCAACGTCGTGAGAATTATCTGATTATGTTTTATTTTATTATTTTATTATTTCCATTCTACGTGACTTTACCGAAAGAACCAAGAAGAGGTTAAAATACATCAAATAACACCTTTGTACGCAAAATAACGTATTCATGAGTGCGCAGCATAGAGTAGAGACATACACTCTCGTCTTCTCAACTCGTTAGCATCAGGGGGAGGTGGACCTTGTACATTCTAAATGTTTGTCGGCAAGTCAAAATGTTTTAGGTATTGCAACTCCTCCTTGATTAGCGCACCTCCGATGAGCGCGGTGGGCTACATACGGTGCGAAAGAAGTTCAGCATACGAACACACGAATAAGTCCTGTATAATCGCGTTTAAGATGTGTGTGAAAAGAGATTTTACAGAGAGAAAAAACGACTTAAAACCAGAACAATAGTGCAGTTTTATATTTACTTTACCAAATATATACACGTGCGTTTGCGACGTTTTGTGAATGGGTACACAAAATAAAGAAATACCTGAAACACGTTAATGTTCATGGTAATCCCCAGAGGTGTGGACTCGAGTCATGTGACTTGGACTCGAGTCAGACTCGAGTCATGAATTTGATGACTTGCGACTCGACTTGGACTTGCATAACAATGACTTTGTCCCACCTATGAGATGTGGACTCGAGTCATGTGACTTGGACTCGAGTCAGACTCGAGTCATGAATTTGATGACTTGCGACTCGACTTGGACTTGCATAACAATGACTTTGTCCCACCTCTGGTAATCCCATTCACAAAGAGCTGCAGTCAGCGCGAGGCTTTATCAGAGAAGTAAAGAGTCGGAGGAAGCAGGCAAATGACCACACGCGCACACAACGCTCACTCGCTCACTCACTCCTCACACTCCAACGCGCCCTTGACCTCCACCTACTAAAACCCACCGGCTTCCGTGCGTGCCCTACTACACCCGCGCTGGCATTTGGGGAATCCCTTCCTTTGCCTCGCTCCACCCCTCCCCCCCATCCCCCTTCTAGGGGTGCTACAAAGACCCTTGGGGTGGGAGAGAGAGGAGGGGGGGGTGTGTGTGACCCGATCGGGTACAACAGCACAAAAAAAGCTCGGTATCACGGGCGTTAGCATCATCATCATCGTCATCGTCGTCGAGTGAGCGCGTAGCTCACGCGAGACATCACGAGGGGAGGGGATCGTGCAGAAATCACACGCCGCCGACGCCGGGCAGGGCAGGTGGTACGGGGTTAAAAGAACCCCTAAAAATACCCTCGCCACCAACTATATTTGTCCGCCTGTGGGATATATATATGTAGATCATGTTGTATTTAGTAACGGAGCGTGCGTCCCCCGTACTCATAAATAGCCCTCTCGCGCGCACACACGCGCGCGCACGTGTCCCACTCGGAGCAGGATCAATGCGCGCGCGGTCTCGATTATGCAAGAGGGAGCGTGCAGGGGGGGGGGTGGTGGGGGGTTAGGGGAAGGAGGATGGAGATCACGGAAGGGGTGGGGTGGGGGGCCACGCGCGCGCCGGGGGTGGGAGGAGTTGAGGGGTCGGGTGGGGAGGGGGCCACGCGCGTGCTCGCGCTCGCGTGCCGCCTCCGCTATTTTGGGTCGCGCGCGCGTGCGTCACACCGAGCGTCACGGCGTGCGTCACACAACCGGGCACACACCCCCCCCTCCCTATCTCCCCAGCACCCCCCCCCCACCACCACCACTATGGGAGTCGATAGCAAGCCCCGCCCCTTTCACCCCCCCCCTAACCCCCCCACCCACCCTCTGTACCCCCCCCGCACCCCCCCCCCATCACCGAACCCGGGCGCACACCCACACCGCAGTCGCCGGCTTCCCCGTGCAGCTCCATTGGTCCGGGCAGGGAGTGACGCGCGCGCTTTGGAGAGCGCGAGAGGAGCGCGTGGTGGAAGAAGAGAGAGGGAGGTGGGGGAGGGAGGGGGGTAGGGAGGGAGGGGGGAGGGATGGGGGGGTGACGATGCCGCGGCCAGGGTGGGGGTTGTGGAGAGGAGTGGGGGTGGGTGGTGTTGGATGATGGAGGAGGAGGAGTGGGGAGGGTTTGGGGTGCTCCGGCTCGGCGCTTCGGCCACATACAAAGGCACGCCGCTGCCGCAGCGAGAGAGAGAGAGACACGGAGTTTGGAGACTCGGTGAGACCGCGGGCAGAGAGCTCAGGTTCTGCTCCGCACCGCACGAGCCCCAAGCGAAGCCGCGGTGAGCCCCGGCAGCGTTGCAAAGACCGGACATCACTTCACGGATTTATCCATCCACCTACACTTTATGTTCATTCAACACGGAACCGACTACTATCACAAGTAAGTGGTGTTACGCGTCCCGCACGTGTTGTTCGCCCTTTAAAGCGTTTTGCCGGCTGTACTGCTCGCGGTGCAGTAGAAGCCCCAACACCTGCCGGCCAACAGCTGACTTGGTCTGCTGATGCTGCTACTGCCGCTGCTGTCACAGAAGATAACGGGTGCCGCCTTTCTTTAACAAATCATGTAAACTCGCGTTGTCTTAAGTGCAAGACTTTTTTTGTTTATTGCAGTTGCACATCGTCGCAATTCATTTCACAAGTGCAACACATCATCCTCGGCGAGTCTCTTACGGACACGGCGAGTCGGAGACGCGCGTGTCGTCTCCTGCACCTTAATTTGACGCCCCGATTGCGTGCGAAGTAAAAGTAACGGTGCCGCACTGCCCGGAAGAAGACACCTCCCCGTGGTGGTGTGCGAGCGCATCACTCGAGCGATTCTCGCTCTCAATGGGCACGACGATGATGTTCACGGGGTAAAATACAACGTGAGTTTGTTTTTTTTGTCATTCAAAATGAGCACGTATATTGATGACCACGCGTGTGACGCTCGCGCGCGGAGGCAAGCGTGCAGATCGCACAAGCGTGCAGATCGCACAAGCGTGCGTGTAGGCAGTACTTTTAAATAAAGTGTCGTAGTCCGCTGCGGAGTTTAGCAATGTTCTGGTTAAAGCGCGTCGCCGCTGGGTCCGCGCTTAACATCGTATGGCGAAGGGTGCGTTCAACGCTTGCTCGGCTGATTTCTCACTCTCGTCTAATTGTTTTCCCGCACGAGCTTCGCTTCATCTCTCTCTTCCTCTCTCTCTCTCTCTCAACCGCACACGGCACCTCACCGGCACACCGACACGAATCCAGCCACCTGCCTGCCGGCTACACGCGGCGTAGGGAAATGGAATTGTTTATGCAAACAGCAGAAGAACATACACTGAAGCAGAGTGCATTGTAAACTTGGCATTGTCTCGATGCCTCGTGCTCAAGACATGTAGATTAACTACTCCCCCCCCCGATACTTCACTTGTAGTGTCAATCCACTGCTGGATCAGACGCTCCCCCACGCTCTCCGTGTCGTATGCTTTAGATGAAACGCGTTACGACCGAGTCTTTGGCAAAGAGATCAAGATGCGCAGACCGCTCTATCTGGCCCACGGTGGTGCTATGGGGGGGGGGGGGGTAGCCCTTACACAAATTGGGGTTAAATTAATCGATCGTACGAAAGAGTGGGCAACGCGGGGCTGTAATTAAGCCGTGCTACAAAGCACGATGCCAACAAATCGCTCTGCTGCTGCTGCTCTATCGCGGTGCCCCACAGCAGCAGCAGCAAGCAGCACATGCAGTGGAGCATGAGTTACCGCTACTTGAGAAGTGTGATAAAAGTTGCATTTACATCTTCTGTTACGTCCTCGATTTTTAAAACGGTAAGGGAGACCGACACGCTTGCACCCTCGGACGGAACACGTTGCTAAATAAAATAAAAAGTGTACAAACAATGTGACTGGGTTTCTTGCACTAGCACGACCGTTGGTCGTGCCCGTTAAAACACGCGGGTGATAGCTTAGACGTGCGTGTCTGTGTGTGCGGAGTTACACAGGTGTGTGTGTGTGGAGTTACACAGGTGTATGTGTGTGTGCGAAATTACACAGGTGTGTGTGTGGAGTTACAGGTGTGTGTGTGTGGAGTTATACGTGTAGGTGTGTGTGTGTGGAGTTACACAGGTGTGTGTGTGTAGAGTTAGACAGGTGTGTGTGTGTGTGCGGAGTTAGACAGGTGTGTGTGTGTGGAGTTACACAGGTGTGTGTGTGTGGAGTTACACGTGTAGGTGTGTATGTGTAGAGTTACACAGGTATGTGTGTGTGTGGAGTTACACAGGTGTGTGTGTGTGCGGAGTTAGACAGGTGTGTGTGTGTGGAGTTAGACAGGTGTGTGTGTGGAGTTACACAGGTGTGTGTGTGTGTGCGAAGTTAGACAGGTGTGTGTGTGTGTGGAGTTAGACAGGTGTGTGTGTGGAGTTACACAGGTGTGTGTGTGGAGTTAGGTGTGTTCGGAGTTACACAGCTGCGTGTGGACGGAGTTACACAGATGCGTGTGTGGTTATAAAAGTGTGTATGGAGTTACACATGTGTGTGTGAAGTCACACAGGTGTGCGTGTGTGTGGAGTCACACAGGTGTGCATGTGTGTAGAGTCACACAGGTGTGCGTGTGTGTATGGGGGGGGGGGAGCGGTAGTGTCGCGGTCATCGCGAAGCGCTACGAACTCGAGTTCACAGCCAACAACGGTGACGATTTTCTGATCCAGTCATGCGCCACCAACACCCTCGTGTGTCGGGCCGGCCTTCATAGGTGCTCGCTAACTACACCTGGCCAAACAGTCTGTTTAAGCTATATGAGGGATCTTTGTCTTTAGAGTCACCGACAAATCAGCTGATTTATTAATGAGGAAGCGCTCAGGCATACGGGGAGATGAATTGGGATTTCC